>NC_135669.1:3290000-3590000 GCF_964188315.1 Podarcis muralis
TGCTCTCTTCAAAAAATTCCTTCCAGTAGCACCTTAAAGACCAACTAAGTTAGTTCTTGGTATGAGCTTTCGTGTGCATGCACACTTCTTCAGAATTTTTTGACTATGGCAGACCAACACGGCTACCTATCTGTAACTGCTCTCTTCAGTTTAAGGACCTGCTCCAGCCAGGCCAAAGCACTCCAAGAACATATCCTTGGGGCTGATAATGCCTCTTGTTTGCCTGGATGGAGTTTGTGTGTCAAAAATTTGTTTTTTGTTTCCTGCTGGCTAAAGGTAGGAGCCACATTCATCGCCCCACCTGTTTTGCTGCTTCTGCTGCTGCCCTCTTTTGCCTCTGGGCTCATCCTCTGCTGGTATATGTCCCCCTGGACGTGGCCCATAAAGGAACGCAGATCTGGGCCAGAAAAGATGCCCACCTCTTTTCTAGCATGATCAAGACATTGAACCTAGGCCTGGGGTGGGATCAAGTGCACCCCTCAAGTAAGCAAGTGGTTGTCATTCACATCTAGGAGGAAAAACAAAACTTGCGATGCAGGACAATGTTGCGGTGACAGCAAGAGCTGCAACTTCCCCAAGGCTGAATGTCCCAGCCTTCACTGATAAGATCCCCCACAGGTGAGATCAATATGTGTCTGTACAGACACACATTGCACCCCTCTGTGGGTATTCAGAATATCTGAGAGTATGGACCATGGTCTTGCTACTGCATAGGGACATAGGAAGATGCCTTGTTCCAGGTTAGACGACTTGCCCTCTAACCTGACATTATCTACTCTACATACCTATACCTAAGCCCACATGGCTTAAGTCCAAGCTACCTGAAAGACCATATTCCCTCATATGAGCCTGCCTGAAATCTTTGGGGGAGACCCTTCTCTCAGTCCCACCACCCTCACAGGCACACGTGGTAGGGATGCAGGAGAGGGCCTTCTCGGTGGCTGCTCCTGGACTTTGGAGTTCCCTCCATAGAGAAGATTGATAGGCTCCCTCCTTGTTGTCCTTCCCCTAGCAGGTGAAGACTTTCTTGTTCCAACAGGCTTTTGGGAACCGACTGCTTTTAATGAAAGGCTGATACTGTGCTATTTTACTGTAATTATTTGTATGGTTCTCTCTCTCTCTCTCTCTCTCATATGTGTGTGTGTTTAATTTTTTCAATGATGATTTTTAATGTTTTTAGCTGTTTTTGTTTTTATCTTGAGTCAATACTCTCAATGGCAGCAGCTCTTCAAGGGCTTGACGCTTGGTCCCTTTATTTTAAACCAGAGGTGCTGGGGATTGAACCTGGGATCTTCTTCATGCAAAGCAGGCGCTCAGCCACTGAGTTCTTCATCTTGCTGTCCTGACAGCCCCCTCTAAAGGTTCCTGCACAGGAAGCATGCTTACCTTGGCCAAGCCTTGCACCCATAATAGCCTCTTTGGCAGATCCAAAGCCTAGCTCTCGGCAGACCACACTTGCAGAAACGAGGTTCCACTGGTCATCGCAAACAGTTCCCCATTCCCCATTCATCAGCACTTCAATGCGACCTTCGCCAATCTTGGCTCCTCCCTTTAACCTCACCAGTGGAAACTGAAAGATAAAGACCAAGGGGAAAAACCCTTAAGTTCATAGGAATGTAACCGTCACAGGCAGCTGTCTATAACGTGGAGCAAATTGCTTCCTATTAGGAACTGGAGATGAAATTAACTCAGTTTATAGATGCAATTTTCCTGAATACACTACTGGAGGTGGCAAATTGTTGTTAAAACACACATTGTTTTGAAGGAGGGATGGTTAAGTGATGCTGCAACCTAGGGCATGATTCATTGTGGGGACAGAGGAGTCATTTTCTCACATTTTCAACTTTTAATTCAATTCTTCACATTTTCACAGCAATTTGTTATTTCTTTTTTGGAAAAAAATAATGAAATTCCGCATCATTTTAGTGATTTTTTAAAAATGTACATTTGTGTATGCAGTTTTGACAAATGTACACATTTCTGTAAAGAATCCCAAATACGATCCATTTTGATGTACACTTTATCCTAATATACACAGTTTGATACAAATTATTTGGTCAGAGAACTGCATCACAAAATTTGGGGAACGCTGAATCTTGAAGAATAGATGTGTTTTCAGTTTATATACTGGTTTCAGAAATGTGAATTAGGTAATTTCTCATTAAAATGCAAATAAAATTAAATTTTTCCCTCCCCCAACTTATGGGCGCTTCAAGGAATATGAGGTAGTTCCTGGCCTACTCCTTTTTAACTCTGCCTTAAAGGGACAGATTAGGCTTCTCAGTAGTCGACAGGTCAAGAGGAGCTTCTGTGCCCTATGATTAGCTGAAGCAGGCTAGATTGTGTAATCCTAACACATTTGTGCACATTTTCTAAATTTGGATGAAGGAGGGAGAAGAGATGAACTTGCATGGTTAATTTGATTTCTTTGACATAATTTTGTATCAGGTATAAAGATCTCATCTTTTCAGCCTTTACTGATAATGATAATGATTGTTGAATTCCAGCTCCTGAAAAGTTGGAATTAAAAAGAGACACAGCTATGCCCACTCAGGAGTATCTAACACTCATGTTCCTTCAGGCCCCCAAATCCAACAAGAACATCAACAGCTATGAGCCATAGGAAATATTTTAAATAAACTGAAAACAGGTTCCTCATCCAAGGACACGATGTACATACTCCACCATAAGGTTAGAGGACTGAAAATCCATGCTTCTATATAAACAACAAATAGAGCAATTCTTGGTGCTGAAATAAATGCACTCTCTGATGACTTACAGGATAACAGGGCTGTTCCAGGAACTCCACCCCAGCTAGGTTAGTCTGAAATTCCATTAGGGAAAAAAACCTCCTTCTCCCACAGAACTCAGGTGTTTTATGGATGCATTTTGGAATCAAATGATGGTGTGACGGACAGCTGAGCCAGACCAGAGTCTGGTGATGCAGTGCCTCTGAATTCCACCAGAGGGCTGAAGCCTCTGTCTGATTGGTTACCAAAAGGGGGGTGGAGCCAGTGTTTTGGGAGGGAGAATAAAAGGATAGTTTCTAAGATAGTTGAGCAGATAGTTAGAGGGAAAGAGCTGGAGCAATAGTTAGTTCTGGTCTGTGTGTGACAGCCTGATCCGCATCAACTGCACAGCTCCCTTTGACAGCGGGGGGAGAGAAAGGGCTGGCTGGGGGGGGGGGGAGAGCAGCTTGGGGGAGGGAGAGAACTTTTGCCTCCCTTTGCTTCCCCCCCCCTCCCGCGTCCAATTAGCCACCACCTTCCACACAGCACCCCGCACACGCTCCTGGTCCCTCCAATGACAATGGATAGATCACTGCCAGTTTTTTATACTGGGAACAGACTGCAACCTTTTGGAAGTTGGAAGTGCCTGGCCTCGGCTAATCAATCCAGCTCCATACATCTGTCTGCAACCTAAATGGCATCATGCTTCCTGTGTTGCAATTTCTATCTCTGCTATGAATGTAGGAAACAAGGCGTGACACTAAAGCAGGGGTCAGCAAACTTTTTCAGCAGGGGGCCGGTCCACTGTCCCTCAGACCTTGTGGGGGGGCAGATTATATTTTGAAAAAAAAAAATGAACAAATTCCTATGCCCCACAAGTAACCCAGAGGTGCATTTTAAATAAAAGGACACATTCTACTCATGTAAAAACATGCTGATTCCTGGACCGTCTGTGGGCTGGATTGAGAAGGCAATTGGGCCAGATTCGGCTCCAGGGCCTTAGTTTGCCTACCCATGCATTAAAGTGTGGCAGCTTTTTTATACAAGATGGGATCATGGATCCATAATCTCCAGGAGTGCTGCTAACCAGTTTCACCAGCATCAAACATTCATCTATATATATATATATAAAAACCCAAAACCAATGCTTGTACTGTATGTTCCTTTGGGTAGTTTATCTGTTACAAGTCACAGTTATATAACGGAAAGGAATTGTCCACATTTAACATCTACATAGCAAGAATAGCAGACAGCAGGAGAGAAACAAGGAGCTGCAAGTTCAGCCAAGCCAGCCAGCTCAGCAGTCAGTTGGCTTGAACAGAAGAATTTTGAACAAGAATGTGGCAAGTCTTTTGCCAAGAGCCTTGCCATTTCCAGCACTAAATGGAACATACGCTGTCCTCAGTCAAAAAACATCCCAGGTCAAAACAGGAGGGAGGCTATAAACGAGGCCTTGCACAACAGGAACACTAGCATCGTTACAGTACAAATGTTGCTCTGATGGACTGAAGACAGATGCAACTTTTTAAGAGTAGTAAATGTAGCTTGAGTTGAGTACATCTTCCCTACTGACAAACAAACATGCATTTCTGTTCTAGAGTGGTAAGCTTTGGAAAACAAGAGCTTCAGTGTGGTTGTTGCTTTCTTGGAACCATTCACTCTGAATTGGGGTGAGGGGCTCATTGTGATGAGTAATCATTGGTTAATGCCCATGATATCAGCAATGAAACCATCCCTTAATTCCTGGACCACTTTTGCAACTGGATAGATAGATAGATGATAGATAGATAGATAGATAGATAGATAGATAGATAGATAGATAGCAGTTTCATACAGTGGTACCTCGGGTTAAGAACTTAATTCGTTCCAGAGGTCCATTCTTAACCTGAAGCTGTTCTTAACCTGAAGCACCACTTTAGCTAATGGGGCCTCCTGCTGCTGCCACGCCACCACCACACAATTTCTGTTCTCATCCTGAAGCAAAGTTCTTAACCCAAGGTACTATTTCTGGGTTAGCAGAGTCTGTAACCTGAAGCGTCTGTAACCCAAGGTACCACTGTACTGTGGTTGGAGAATCTACTAAGGCAACTGCTGAGAACGCTGTTATCCCGTCACTGCATCCCAGAGAGTATGTGTATTCCTACAGCTCTGTAAATAATGCCCAAATATGCACAAGGAATTCATGGAAATGTGCTATGAGTCACACTGGAATATCTTATCCCATTGCTCATGGTTGTGCAAACTTTCAGCCACATTAACTGTGAAAGAAATAGGCTCAAGCTACAGTGCTGTGGGCACTGATGTACCCAGTTTAATGGCAACAGCTTCCCCCAAGGACACCTGAAGGCTGCCGTTTTGTGATGAGGATACCACGAGTTTTCTTTTAGAGATCCATAAACCTCTCACATGGTTCACTGAGGGTAAAGGATGTCAACCTGGTGCCCCTCAGCTCCCAAGATGCTGTGGCTGGCTAGAGCTGACAGGAGTTTGCAGAGTCCAAAGAGTCCAGAGGGTTCTAGGCGGACAAAGGCTGATTTACAGTGAAGACATGCTTGAATGCAAGTAATTCAGCGAACAGGACAGCAATAGTCCACTTACTCAGGCCCCAAACTGATATCACTGTGCATCTCCCACTAGAAACTTGGCCAGGGAGTGTATGCCCTCTCCATGGCTGAAGAATATGGGCAGGCCTTCTTCCATTGGGAAATTAGCCAGTGTGGTGTAATGGATTAGACACATGCTTGGCCTAGGATTAGGGAGACACTGGTTCAAATCCCTACTCAGATATGAAAGTCACAGAATTACCTTGGACCAGTCATTAGCTCTCACCATATGAACATAAAAAGGGGAGGGGAGAGAACAATGTATACAACACTGAGACCTTGGGGGAAAGGTGGGATATAAATGTAATAAATTAATGAGAGGCATTTGAGTCACTGCATCCAACTTGATGCAATCAGAGAATAATTTAGGAGCAGAATAAATGTGAGATGAATGCCACCGCCCGACCTCAGAGCATGGGAAGTCAAACAAAGATTTATAATTTGGCATAACATTTGGACTGTTTGATTATTTTACAATTTGAAATGTTTTTAATGTGGTTTTTATTGGATTGTTAAATTGGAAAACTTAATAAATATTATTATTATTTTTAAAAAGATGCAGTCGGAAAGGTTGTGTGGGCTGGAGACCATCCGGACCAAAGTTGGGTGTGGCTCTTCAGCCACAAGGTGGCTGTCCTTGGATCAGGGGATGGCAAGTAGATTTAGATGAGAAAACATTTGTCTCAGTCATATCCACACCATTCCACTTTAACAGTCATGGCTAACTGAAGTTTGTCACGGGCTACAGCCCCCAACACCCTTAACAAACTACAGTTCCCAGGATTCTTTGTGGGAAGCCAAGACTGTTAAAGTGGTATAAGAGTGATTCAAACGTATGGTGCGGAGTGTTAGCTTAAGCCTTCCACATGAGCCACATGGTTGGTTGAATACCCACAGCTGATTTCAAGCTCCACAAATTTATTCTCCTCAGCAATAGCTGAACATATTTCTCTCTCTCTTACCTCGGGTTGGAAAGCTTTTCGGAAACCGCTGTGGCTGCCCGGGGCAAAAGCACGACCAGGGTAGCAGCTCACCACGGCAGGCATCCCATTCTCACATGTTGCGTTCCCACTAGCTGTGCTGATGCGATTGCCCAGTTTGCAGCTGGAGATGTGTGCCTCATTGCCCGTGCAGTCCATGGAATAAGCCCAATAAGTGTGCTTTCTTCTGGCTGCCGTCATCCTTGAAGGAAGGAAGAAACTGGAATCACTGAGAGCCACATGCTGAGATAACAAAAAGTTGTGTTTAGCCAGATTAATTGAAGCAATAGGTTTGTCTTATGGGCCAAGTCTTGTGACACTGCTCACATGCAAGCCAGATAAATTCACACAATCAAATAAGCATATTCATCCAAATGCATATACAGGACTGTCTTGAACTGAGATACATGAAAGAAACAGAACTCATTAAGAACACATCTCTTATACATAAAAGAAGAGCTCTCAATTCAGGACCAAGGTTTGAGCTACTTCAATATGGCTTTAAGGATTCAATGTCTTGTATAGCAGGACAGGGGAACCTGTGGTCCTCCAGCTGCTAATGGACTCCAACTCCCATGAGTCCCAACAAGCTTGGCCCATGGCCAGGGATGATGGGAGAGCAAGTCCAACTGAATCTGAAGGGACCTGGGTTCACCATCCCTGCTACGCATGGCAGTGAAAATCTCAGAATGCTGTGTTGTGCAATGCTTTGAGGAAACCTTCCACTCTGCCTAAATCCACAATAGTTTTTTTTTTAATGAATTATCTACTTGTGTCAGCAATTTAGACTGTGAATTGACAAATGCCCGAGAGTTGCTTGATGGAGGCAGCTGCTTGAGGTAGCCAGGATTTTGCTTTGGGGATTGATTTGGTAGTAAGGATTTGACTAGTGCTAGACAGACATTTCACTACAAATCCATGAAAGTAGTTTTATCAGTGGCTATTTGCCATGATAGCTAAAAGAGACTTCCAGGTATGCCTCTGAAGCTCAGATACCGCGGGGCCAAGGTAGGGAAGGATGTCAACAGCCCAGGTTCAATCACTGACTTGCCTGGGTCTGGGAAACAGCCCTGACTGAAAACCTGGAGAGCTGCTGCCAGTCAGTGTCAAAAAGACTAAGACAGATGGACCAGAAGTCTGACTTGGTATAAGGCAGCTTCCTATGTTTCCCATGGACAATGGTCTTCATGTCCTTCTTGTGGGCTTCCCAGAACCTTCTGGTTGACTAGTGCATGAAACATGATGCTGGACTAAATACACCATCCAGAAGGGCTCTCCTCAACTTGGATGGCTTTAAAAGAGGATCAGACAAATTCATGGAGGGTAGGACTATTCAGTGGCTACTAGCCACGATGGCTATACACTGCCTCCACCATCAAGGTAGCATAAAAACAGAAAAACCCTGCTGGATCAGGCCACCAGCTCCTCTAACAGAGCATCTCGCTCTCAAAGTGGCTAACCAGAAGCCTATGGGAAACTGCAAAACAGGACCTGAGTACAACAACACCATACCAACTTGGAATTCCCTGAGACCACTATTCAGGGATATACATACTGCCTCTGACAGTGGGAGTAGAATAATAAAAAAAGGTAAAGGACCCCTGGACGGTTAAGTCCAGTCAAAGGTGACTATGGGGTGTGGAACCCATCTTGCTTTTCAGGCCAAGGGAGCCGGTGTTTGTCCACAGACAGCTTTCTGGGTCACGTGGCCAACAGGACTAAACCGCTTATGGCGCACAGAGGACTGTGTCAAGTGATAAAGAAGTACTGCTGCAGCGGGAAGGTAAACAGTGCCTCCATGCGCTCGGGGGTAGAATATAACCATTGTGACTGGCAGTACATCTTGAATAGCAGTTGCACAAATAGGGCGAGTGCCGTTGAGCTCAGGTCCTCCTCGCAGGCTTCCTTCTCATGGACATCTGGTTGCCCAACGTGAGAACAGGATGCTGACCTAGATGGTGCTTTGGTCTGATCCAGGGGCCTCTTCTTATGCTCTTATGGTACAAGAATGATTAGGAAAATGGCCTCAAAGAGTTCAGTGAAACGAACAGTAGGATAGGAAACTCCCAGAGCTTTAAAGTTTGTTTTTCCTTTAATTATAAAACTGCACTGTCAAATGCAGAACCCAAATTACATTCCAGGGTGAGAGTTTGGCAGCAAGGACGATGATGAACTAAGTTGTTTTCTTTAGCAAAATGAGGCATCTGGGAATCTTTTGGCTTCTCACCATCATGAAGTTCAGCAGTCTCACGTGGAATGCCTCAGCACGTAAAAGCTGTGGTTACGCTTCGGGAATGAAAATTCTTAGTTCTGCGGGCAAGGGGGGGAGGGTTCCTTTTAACCCACAGCCCCCAGAAGTACAGAGTCAGCTTATTGGAGTAGAAACCCAATTTGGAAACTGGTTTCCCAGCTGTGGAAACCACAGTGTCAATGGAAGGCCCCACCCTTCTGGAAAAGGCTATTTACAATATTATGCAGAGTGAAACCAGAGAAATGAGAGGCATGTTAACAGGGCTTCAGAGTCACGTGCAAAAATGACTGGATCCAAGTGACTGGAGACTTTGCTTTCCCTTTAAGGCAGTATGTGAAAATACAAAGGCAGCATTAAGAAACACGCTGGGAAAAGAGAGAGCTGGTAGATACCAACCAACATCCCAACATGAACATGGGTAGTCTGGGGCTGGGCTCAGCATTTAGAGAAACTCATACCTCACATGATTCTCCAGCTTTTCTGCCTTCAGAGATCTCTATTCCACATCTCCCACAAAAATGACCTCCACTATTACAGAAGGCCCTGTGTCATGTTTAAATGTGCACACTGAGTTTCATGTCAGGCACATTTAGGATTGCTGAATATGTAAATTTCAGTTTCTAATTTTTCTATTATTAAGTTCAGTTCAGCACATTTCTATATTAGTTTGCAAATAAAGTCCTCCTTTAAAATTCATCAGCATGTTAGAGCTAATTTCTTCTACTATGCATATCTTGCATGCAATTTTCTCCAATATAATGCATTTTATGATTCCCCCTCCACTAATATGTGCATTTATGTGCACATTTTAGTATGTGCATTTTTATACACATTGCTAGAACTGCATTGCAAAATTCAGGAAACACAGAAACTTTGCATGGATGAGAAAGTTACTAAGTGCTGCATGGGATACAAGCCATTGCCATCAAATGCCAGCCCATAATCTGCCCCCACCTGGAGATGTTCTGGTGGGGCAGGATGTAGTACTTTGGCACTGTCACTAAACCTCAACTTTTGCAAACCGCTGCTTGTAGGGCAGCAGGGCATGCAGAGCGCAGACTGACAAGATACAATTCATGGTAAGGAGCAGATGACCAGATATAGATTGACAAGGCACCACAACATGTCAGCACCATGTCAAAAAGAAGCGAGTTCACATGCGTCTCTCTCTCTCTCTGCCCTTCTTGTGGTGAATTCTTTCACAATGCACCAGGCTGAAATATAAACGGTGGGTTTTAAAGATTCCAAGAGAGGAGGCGAGAACTGGCATAAACATGTGATATTTTGTTTCCATGCACTGGACACAACACCAGGTCACTTGGAAGCGCTTATTTACTGATGCCTGTGGAAAAAACCAAAAGCATCTGGACTTTGAAAAAGAAAGAGCCTTTCCATGCTGCTTTACATGATTCTAATCCAGGAGCCTTTCTGTTTTGACTTTTCTCACTAATGAAGAACAACAAGAAACATAGGCAGTGGAATCCTGCAAGCAGGAACCTCAGTGGGAAACAGCCTTTCGACAAGCCAGAAGAACAAGCAAAAAAACCGCAAATCTTGATCCTTTGGACCTCCCTCCACGGTTGCCCCACAAATCATGGTCTTCAGGCTGGAAAAACAATACAAACAGTTTCCTAACACAAGCTGTTCTGCAGCTGCCTGGGGGCCTCCCTTGTTATGAAGGAAATTAAAGGAAGAAAAGAAGCTGCTTAATACATTGACCAGGGGGTGGGGGACACCAAAGTAATTTGCCACCTCATTTGGAAACCTCTAGCTCTAAGCAGGGACCAAGAACACAACCACCCCCTTTTAAAACCCTCTCTTACTTGTAGACTCTGACATTGTATTTCTTCTCTGATGGAAATCCAAACATGCCACAGACAACACGTGAGTTTTTTGTGGTCCAGTTCCTGTCACAGATGCGTTTCCAGACGCCTCCTTCTTTCACTTCCACGTAACCCTCTGTGACGGGAATGCGCTTGCGAGAGGCAGAGAGGATGGGTCGGATCTGGGCATCTTCCACCTGGATGTTCATGTTCTAGGAAAAGGAGTTGGAGGCAGGCAAAGGTTTGTTGCTGATCCATTGGCCACAACACAGCAACACAAAGCAAGCAAGAAATACATCACAAACAACAGATTTGTTGCGTTGATAAAACAAAGATTACTATATTATTATTATTATTATTATTATTATTATTATTATTATTATTATTATTATTTATTCAATTTATATATTGCCCTTTATCAAAAGATCCTAGGGCGGTATGGGTGGGTGTACACACGTACACACACACACACACACACACACACACACACACACACACAGTGCTTTTTATGAGGGGATGCAGGGGTACACATACCCCTAAACATTTTGTGAATCTTTGTACTTTTGTCCATTTACTGCATTTATTTCCCCCAATTTGAACTATAAAATGGTGGTTTTCTTGAGTACCCCTAAACATTTTTTTGAAGAAAAAAAGCACTGTATATACCTGTGCATTAACTAAACTAACAACACTAAGTCTTCAACCAGGATTCAAATTGCTGCCTTGAGCGCCTCTGTGCTGATAGTGGGGCATTTGAGGTCTTTTCCCAGTCATGCCTCCCTGCTCCCAGAACTGCTCAGCAAGGCTGTTCTAAAGCCCTGAGGAATTGTAGAAGCATGGTGAGATGAGACCAGGATGGAAAATCATAAAAACCTTGGCATGTGCCTGGAAGTGATGGTGCACCCAGCGGACTCTTTACATCCAAGGCCTGGACTGGAGATCTGGTCATGGCTCTAGATTAGGGGTGGGCAATCTTTTTCAGCTGGAGGGCTGCATTCCTTCCTATGGGACCATCCTTGGGCAGCAAGTGGGGCCAGAGGCAAAACTTGGCAGGTCAATTAATGTGACTCTTACTTTTGCATAGTAGGCTACGTTCCAGCCCCACAAAAGTCAGAGGTTTCTACACCTACATACCCTGTGCACACACACATTTCTCAGTCCTCCACTGAGACAAGCTAGAGGCATGTTTCAATGTCCAAGGACACCTTCGAGCCAAGCAAAAGCACTTGAGGAAAACATGGAGCAGGACGAGTGGGGTGTGTGGCCTGGGAAAGAGAGGAGCTAATGAGAGTCCTGAAGGCCAGATAAGAGAGGCCTGGTGACAGGAGTGAGCCAGCAGTAAATTAAACCGAGCAAGTTGGAGTTAACTCTTTATTAGCAAAAACAGGATTTGCACAGGAGTGTCTGGCCTAATGAGCATAGCAACTCATCTCCGACAGGTCTTGCCCCCATGAAGCAGTTGCAGAGACGGGAGGTCCCTGCTTCCCCAAGTCCCCTCCTCTCCAAGGTTTACTCCAAGCAATCTGAGACTGCGCCTGTGTGAAGCTACCTTCTGCTCCGCCCTCTTCATGCCTCTTCTGGTTCTTGGAAACTGGGGGGATGGGGTGGCAGGAGCTTGTCACAGCAGGAGAGGAAGACACCTGAGCCTCTTCACCAGCCTGACTCATTTCTGCCTCTTGGCCTCCCTCCTCTCCTGCTTCCACTTCTACCTCTAAGTGTAGACTTCTCTCCGTCACAGACCACCCCGCCCTGTTTCCTCTTCAGCTTCCAACACCTCCCCTTCCCCTTCTTCTCTCTCTTCTTCCTCCGACCACTCATCGTTGTCCCACCACCAATCTGAGCCTTCTTCACTGGGGGGCTCCCCTGCTGCTCCCCTAGCTGTCAACTTTTCTCTTTTCTTGCGAGGAATCCTATTCGGAATAAGGGATTTTCCCTTTAAAAAAAGGGAAACATTGACAGCTATGGGTACCTCCCACCATTCCTCTGTGTCCAACCAGTCTGTGACATCTGTGGGGCTGCCTTTGGCAGACACAACCTACATGTGGGTGGCCTGGTCAGGGGTGGGGCTGGTAAGGAGTTTCCTAGACAAGCAACCAGTTAGTGTGTGAACACACGCACCCAGCCACTAACTATTGCTGCAGCCCTGTGGCTAAGTGAAAGAAAGAGACTTTTAATGAGCTAATTATAACTGAATCATATACTGGAAATTAAAATAACGCTGCAATTCTAAGCATGAGTTGACTTTCAACTCCATCAAAACTAATACAATTTACTTCAGAGAAAATGTGTTTCAGATGGGAACTATTATTTTAAAATACACCATTATTTCTTTTGCAGGAATCTAACATGTGAAGCAATCCTGCAACCTCGTTTACACTATGATTCTGACTTACTCTTCGGTCCTGACTACTGGCTATTCTAGCCCAGCTGAGAGGGCTGCCTTGAAACTTTGTTCATGCGCCCCAGAAGGACAGGATACAAACAACCAGATAAATAAAATTTGCTGGCTAAAATTACGCTGTTCCTGCTTCCAATAGCTATGCCTTGCAAGAGTGGAAAGGGTAGGTAGGTTTAACTAGCAATTTCCTAGGATTTCTGTGCTTGCCTTTGTGAAATTAATTCTCCTCTGGAGCACGTCTGGATTTCCCTTCCACTGAATTGATGGGTTATGAGTCATGAAGAGAGACTGATTTTCACATCCAGGGCCTACGTGACAGCAGCAGCAGCAGCAGCATGCAAACCTCACGGGAACTCTGACCCCCAAAAGCTAGAGCAGCCCAGCCAGGGAGGGGGAGCTCTTGGCTGCAGAGACAGGCAACAAAAAGGAAGAAAAGGAATCACGGGGGGGGGGGGGAGGAGGAGCTCACTGGAACTTTATATAAAGTACCCCAAAGAGCTTGTTTTCCTTTATATATATGGTTTATTTGCCATTATGTCACAAATGTGGAATTTCCCCCTTCCTATTTAGAAATATAATACAGTACCTCTGAAAGTGAATTGGGTAGCATTGTGAAAAATAGTTACTATTTTTTAAATCTACTGTAATCAAATGAAAAGAAAAGCTGTTAGAAGTACCGTATTTTTCACTCTATTGGACACACTGGACCATAGGAGGGGGAGAACAGGAAAATTTTTTTTTTCTTGTTCTCCCCCTCAAAAACAAGGTGCGTTCAAGAGCAGGTCGGGGAACAGGGCAAAGCCTTGCCGCTGTCCCCCAAGCTTGTGGGGCTGGCGGTGGGAGGAAGCGCTGCTTTCCCCACCACCAGCCTCAAAGACCCCTGAAGCCTTTGGAGTGCAGCTGCACTCGTTCTCCAGGCTCTCGTTCTCCAGGCTTCAGCAAAAGCATGCATTCGCTCCATAGGATGCACACACTTTTCCCCTTCATTTTTGGAGGGGAAAAAGTGCGTCCTATAGACCAAAAAATATGGTAAGTTGCATATGGCCTCAGTTTCATTAACTACGAACCCCAAAATCTGGGATCCCCTCAAAACTGGTGCAAAGTTTTGCAGCCTTTTTGCAGCAAAACCCCTGAATTTTGCAGTGAAAACCCCGCATTTTGCAGCACTCACAAATGGAGCAATAGACCCTTAAAGCCCCCCTGGCAGGGCTGGAGATGGAGTCGTTCCAGCTATGGCCTCCTGACTTGGGAACACTCTTCTCCAGCAGCCCCTGCTCTTCATTAAGTGTAAGGTGAAGGCTCTTACAATCTCTTATGCCTTCCCATATGGCGCTTGTGTTTCTGTTGCTGCTTACGGCTGCCTTATAGCTCTGTCCTTTTAACATGAGCAACATGGGGCTATACAAGAGGGGAAGGGGAGAACGCTGTTGCTGTTTCTTTTTACTACTACACTGTGCACCGTAAAATGAAGAGCAAGATCAGACACTTATTGAATGCCTTTTTATTACATTTATATCTTGCTTTTGATTCAAGGAGCTTATTTATTTAATAAATAAAAATAAGAGATTCACAGAAACGTGGAGCTGGAGGGGATCCCAAGGGTCTGCAATACAGGAACCACAGCTAAACGAGGTTCTTTCTCCTCTGCTATTTTATCCTCACAAAAACAGCGGTTGGCTCAAGGTCACCCAGAGAGTTTCATGGGTGAATGGGGGATTTTCTTGGAAGCTGCCCAGAGTGGCTGGGAAACCCAGCCAAATGGGTGGGGAATAAATTTAATAATAATAATAATAATAATAATAATAATAATAATAATAATAGTCTCCCAAGTCCAATGTTCTAACCACTACTCCATGCTGACTCTCTCTATGAAGTGCTCTATAACGTATACATTTTTGGACAGTTTGTATATATACTGAATATGGAAAGATGGGCTCAATGTGGCACCTCCTTTCTCCCCCTTTTCCAGCATCTAATGGTGGTTTTACCCAGCCCTTGTTTTCTCACGGGGCGTTTCCAACAATCATGCAGTAGTTTGGCTGTTTGAAGTTTCCACCATCTGTCCATGGTAGGCAGGCAGCACATGCAATTGAGCGGGGGGGGGCACACTTTTGCCTAAAGTCAGTTCACCACCACGCAAACAGGTCATAAGTTGTCTGAATTTTTGTACCATATGTTGATTTAGTCAAAAATTGCCTGTTTTCCCTACAAGCAGTCATGCAAATAAATATTGACCCCTCTGAACATTAAAGTCACTGAATTCAAACATTTGTTCCAAGGATTCAGCTAAATTTTCCAGATTAATATAACTACTTTCCTTTTCTTCTTCGCAATAGATTTCCAGATTTGGTGTTCTTCGAAACCAGGCAAAGCTCTGGTTCAGCAGAATGTCAAAGACAGAAAAAGATGAGTCCCAGCCCCAAGCAGAACGAGTTGGACGGGACAATCCTATCAATCCACTTTAGCTGCAGAGTTGTAAACAGTTGTCTGGACTCCCTGAAGCTACAGCATAAATCTGATCCCTTCCGAGAGGAAACGGGCCAACTATCTCCATATTCTGCTGGAAAAGTCCCTATAGCTCAAGTGGAAAACTAGTGATTCTCCAAATATTGTTGTATTCCAGCTGCTATCGGCCCCCAAGCAGCAAGGCATCCTCAGGGATGATGAGAGTTCAGCAACATCTGGAGGGTCACAGGTCCTTCATCCCTCCCCAACTGCAAACCCTCCTTACTAGAAGAGGCAAATGCAGGGTGACCTTACTTTATATTAGTTCATAACTCACACAGTCTTTGGTCTGTATCTGCTGGATCATTCATTGCTCTACCTCCTGCTCCTCTGCCTGTACCTTAGCAACACAAGTGTCCTTTTGATGCAGTACAGTGGTGCCCCGCAAGACGAATGCCTCGCAAGACGGAAAACCCGCTAGACGAAAGGGTTTTCCGTTTTGGAGGTGCTTCGCAAAACGAATTTCCTATGGGCTTGCTTCACAAGACGAAAATGTCTTGCGAGTTCCTGCAGGGTTTTTTTTCCTCCCCCCCCCTTTCCCCAAGCCGCTAAGCCGCTTATCAGCTGATCCGCTAAGCCGCTAAACAGCTGATCCGCTAAGCCGCTTAACAGCTGATCGCTAAGCCGCTTATCAGTTGATCCGCTAAGCCGCTAATAATCTGATCCGCTAAGCTGCTAAGCTGCTTATCAGCTGATCCGTTAAGCCCGCTAAGCCGCTAATAGCGCTAATCCGCTAAACCGCTAATGGGCTTGCTTCGCAAGACGAAAAAACCGCAAGACAAAGAGACTCGCGGAACGGATTCTTTTCGTCTTGCGAGGCACCACTGTATTGTTTTATGGCCGATTGCTGCTGGAACTGGCTGAAGTCGTCTGCTTTTCGGTATTAAACATCCCCGCCTCCCGCTTTAATATCTGAATGGTGAAAAAGAGACAACCCCATCACAGATACTCCGTCCCCTAAAATATATTCAGTGAATACCTGGAGATATTGGTCTTAGCACTAAAGAATTTCAGAAGCAAGCCCTGAAAAACACTTCAAGATTGCAACCATGTGAGCACCCTTCCGTGTTGGCCAAGCATTGCCTTCCGGCAAGTAGCTGAAAGCAGAATTAAAAGAGAAGTTGTACACTTAGAGTGATAATTTTCTGCATAGCCAAAGTCCTTCTAAAGTGTTTAGTCACAATTAAGATCCCTTGCAACATTAATTAAAAGTATTCTTTTTGCTAGATTACTTCCCGGTTCAGTGCAGCTGGGGGATTATAGTGATTAGCTATCCTTTAATTAGCTGATCTTTGTTATCTGCTGGGGCAGTGAAGGCTTCAATTTCTGGAATCTTCTCATTTTTCTTTTATTTCTTTTAAGGGAGGACAGAAAGTAGCTGAACAGAAAGCACAAAAAGGAAAAGAAATGGCACAACATGCAAGGAGGAAGCTTTAAATTACAAACACAGTAGCCCCCGAAAGCCTTAATTATGCTTTGCCTTTCCACACTAGACAGGATGCTGCTGCAAATGTAACCTTTTACTGCAAAAAACCACTAGCAAACCATGGATTACATCTGAAAAAATACATGAAGACAACAGGAAAACCACTGCAATGCAAAAATCTAGCTACAACACAGTGAATGCTTCATAAAAAGTGAGTAAATAGATGATTACACTGCCCGAGAAAAGTTTAGTGTGAAAGCCACCCTGATCTTTCTGCTTTATAGGCAAACATGTCAGGCTTATATACTAACAATTGTAGCTAGTGAAATCACTTCTAAATTGGCCTTGAGAAATGAGTTGCCAACACATTGGGTGTTGGTGTAAAAGGAAAAAATACCACTCTGGGAAATTTCCCCTGCTTCCGTGGCACGCCAGTCCTTGTTTCTCTTCCTTAAAGTTTATAGTACAAAGAAGAAGATTCATGTACTGCAAAAAGAAATCAAAAAAATAATAATCCATCCCTCTTTTGTTCTGATTTTCATCCTGTGTTGGCTAAGAACACATATGAACAATTTCAGCAGCAATATTTCATAGCTTTTATCCTCAGAGGATATTTGAGTCTGCTAATGGTTTTACCAGGTCAGCACAACATTTAAGGTCTGCCAGAAAAGCTAACTTAAGCCTTTGCCCCATTTTCTTTCCTGCTTCCCAGTTCAACTTCATACAGGCACACAGTTTGCACACCTATAAAACGAAATACTCCCACTAGATCTGCTTGTGTAATATTACATTGACTAAAACGATGGTGTAAAAGATATCAGTTGAGTGTTTTGCCAGACTAAATACTATTTTTCATCCTGGAAAATGAATTTCTGGCGCTAAGGGAAATGGTGGGCCCCATTTTAACTTTTTTGTCCGAGCTACATTGTTTAGCTGATTCATCAATTATGATCAATTTAATTTAAAACAATAAGATTGACTAAAAAGTGTCAGCAGATTTTGTTTTCCAAATCAAGCTCCTTTAAAAAGGGGAAGGACTGTGATTCCATGAACGGCTATGTAGTTCAGTGGGACAGCACATGCTTCACGTGCAAAATCTCCCAGGTACAAAATGTCCCAGTGGCATCTACAGGAAGATGGGAAAGACCCCTGCCTGAAACCTGGAGGGCTACTGCCAGTCAGTGTGGACAATACTGAGCTCGATGGGGCAGTGCCATGGACTGGTTGGATGAAGAGGAGTGTTGGCAGGCACCAGCAGGGAAACCCCAAGGACACCCCCCAGGGGAAGAAGGCTCAGAGGCCAGGGATTGGTGGTGGGGCAACGACGAGTGGTCAGAGGGAGAAGACTGGGAGGATGAGGTGTCAGAAGTGGAAGAGGTAACAGGGTTTAGTGAGCAGGAAGAAGCTGGGGCCCAGAGCAGCCCCGATTTAGAGGCTAGAGAGGATTGAGGGCCAAGAGACAGAGTTGAGTCAAGCTGCTGGAGAATCCAAGGAGTCTCCTCCACCTGCTGCGACAGGGTTCCCTCCCCCCGGTCTCCCCAAACATGCAGAGAAATGAAGAGGGTGGAGCAGTGGGAGACAAGACGATGGAGCCTTAGGCTGCTGGGGAAGGAAATGGGGAAAGAGGGGTCTTAGAGAGCGGTGGGTAGGCAGAGACCTTCAGTCCTCACAACTGTCGCATTGGGGCAAGACCTACAGGGAAGAGCTGCTCTGATCACTAGGACTGCACTGTTTCATTTCTTTAAATAAAGCAGTAATTTCACCGATGTTGGGTGCTTTATTATTTTATTGCTGACCTCTGCCTGGCTTTAGCCCCTGACAGACAGTTTCCTATATTCTACTAAGTTCCTAAACTTCAAATCTTTAAAAAGGCATTCCTTTCTGTGTGTGAAAGCCTAATGGCTTTTCCAATTCCCTGCTGTGATATGTGTGCTTTACAAGTATAGCTTTCTAATATTCAGTTTTATGTAGATATAACTGATATAATCAACCAATTAACTAACAATGCAATCCCATGCATGTCTACTCAGACATAAGTCCTACTGGGTTCAATGAAGCTTACTCCCTGTTGGCACAGGATAGCAGCCTCAAACTCTTGTAATTAATCAATTTCCATTTCTTTACATTGGGTATAAGTCCTATTTATTATTATATCCTGTCATGTGTTTATGTTGTGCATCAGTTAGATTGTCAACAGCAATGGGTTAAAATAACCATTAAATCTTTTTAACAAACTAACAAAAACATGTCGAAGAATTGCCAGTTGCCCTGGGTGAGTTTGGATAATTTCCTTCCGTTTTTAAAGTTCTTTAATGGCATTTAAATTGAAAGCCCATTATGATAACGTTTAGGTATAAGCTGAAGCAAGTGTTATATTGCAGAAGATCTGGGCAATGGAAACCTCCCCCCCCCCAGCTATTCTCTCCATGAAGCCAAAGAAAATAAAAGACGAACTTAACCTGAAAGCTGGAACAATATCTGTTCGAGCTTCGTCAATGGTATTTTATGTGCTTGTGCCAAAGATGGAACAACTGGTTAGGTTTGCCTCCTGATTTACAGCAGTCTTTTGTGCCTTTGCCAACTGCAAAAGAGGCAGAAACTCAAAAGGCAGAGAGGTATTTTTCATGGAAATGCAACTGAATTCCTCATGTCCCATAAATGTTAAAGATGCTAGCCTTCCCAGAAAGCAAAAGGTGGCAGTCATATAATTGATTCAGACATCAATTTCTTCAGCTAGATTAACGTTATCAGGTCCAGTGTTAGCAGCAAGCATCGCTGATCAGTTGCTGGCCTCCCAGAACACCCTCCTCAGCAGAGTCCACCACTTAATGCCTGCTCTGGTCTCTCCTTAAAACGAACATCCATATCAGTTCCAAGCAGAGGCCAGCTATCTTTTCAAGTTGGCTACCATGTATTTGTGGTGGCAGCCATGATTTTTTCACTACAATGTCTTGGTAGCCAACTCAACCTGAGGGAAGTTGACGAAGGAAAAACATGCTGGTGCCACAAAGGCAAGGCCCCCAGGCCACTACAAGTCCTAACTAGCGGGCCAACCATTGTTTCAGGAATCCCACAGTCCACACTTTACTGGGGGCTCCCTCGCCCTTGGCAGCAGACCTGAACTTGAAGTCTAGATACCAGTATTTCACCTGCACTGACTGATAGCCCAGAGAACCAGAGCACAGCATCTTTGAATCTGCAGCTCTCAACAATTCAGCAACAGAAGCCTTGGTATGTTCTGGAACTTTCCTACTTTTACCTGTTCCTGCAGGCTCTCCCAGTCCCTGACTTACTTCAAGCCCTTCCATCTGCTTGCCAGCAACCCAATGCTTTTTTGCCTCATACTTGATTATTCTTCTGAAGCCCTCAGTTCCCATCCTGTCTTGCTTGCTTTGCCCTGACATGAACTACCATTGTGGAATTTGCCTGCACCAACCCTGGAACAACATCTGTCCTTGAAGTGACTCATGTCTCCCGCCATTTACACAACTTGGCAGCCAGCCTCTAGATCAAGGCTGGTTACAGCTGTTTGTGGCCACACTCCTGGCAAGCCTTCACCTGATATGTGGAACATCCTCAGCAGAAAATCACAATATATTACCAAGAGCTCAAAGGATTTTTGTCAATAACTCCCACTAATATTAAGTTTAGAAAGTTGGTTACCATATATTTTTAAATTGCTGAAATTTCTATTTTAATAGAGATTTCTGGTGGTTTTGACAAGAGTGGAAGCATCCACAGGCAGCTGCATTATATTAGTTCAGTCTATTTGTCCATCTAGCTGACTACTGACCACAGTGTTATGTCATGCTAAACCACAGCTTAGTGTGGCAGAAATGAGCCACAGAATGCCTTTTTGGTGTGCACACTCCCCACTCCATCTCTCCTTTTCTTTCACAGTCAGGAACAGGAGTAAAGCAGCTTTCATTTTCATTTAATCACAACTTATCATATTGTCCAAACCCAGAACTGCAGTTAACTATTGTTAGTTTAGACAAGGCAGCTTCAAGGAGCTTGTTTGAAACCCTAGTTCACTGGGTGACCTTGGGCCAGTCACTGTCTCTCACCCTAACAGGTTGTTGTGTGGAGGGAGAGAACCATGTACAGCACTTATATAAATGGCACGAATAAATAAAAATAAATCATCTCCGAGTATTAGCCATGATGGCTGGGGCTGAAGGGAGTTAATATCTAACAGCATCCACTGAGTACCATGTTGGCTACCTCAGCCATAAGGTTTGTGAGTTCAGGTGATACAAAGTACCACGAAGCAAAAGCTTCTGACCTCCCCCTCCTCCCTTCTGCATGGAAGCACATAAACCCAGGACCCACTGGGTCTTGTTCCTCCTCATTCATGCCAAGCTGGTATGATTTAGCATGATGTCAAATGCAAACAATTTCTTCTTCGACTGGCAGCCCCTTTCTAGGGTCTCAGGTACAGCTCTGCCCATCATTTGATCCTTTTAATTGCCGGTGGCCCCAGGAGTAGACCTGAAACCCACTGGATGCAAAGCAGGTGCTCTACCATTGAACCTGCTCTGAACATTTCCAATGAATGAACCTGAGATGCCCAGACTAGAAGCCTGGGGGGGAATCACCTGGCCATGGGAGGAACAGCTGGATACTACACTGGGGTGAACATCTGAATATTCTGAAGAACTCTTGTATATACAATGACAGACGGATAGTTGGAAGTCCTTTTTACTTGTTTCTTTTCCTTTATCATTTTCTTATTCCTTTAATATTTTTATCCCTTGCTTATCTTTCCTTTCCCTTTATTGCTTTGTCCCTGCTTCTGCTTTGCTCTGTTCTTTCGTGTTCCTTGTTGTCATACACTCAGGGTTAATGGGGGCTTTGCATGTAGATGGGGGTGAAGGACCAAGAGAGTTGGGGGGGGGAGGCTGGGAGAAGAAAGGGAAGCTCCCGGGTGAGAGCTGGAAGGGTTCACCTCTCTGTGTAAGATAAGAGTTAAGATCTACCTGTGAGAGAGGACTTTGCATTATTCTGCCTTTCTCTTTCTCTGTTTTCACTAGTTTGCTTTTTATTGCAATGTATTATGAAAGGTCTTAATAAAATCTTATTGGAAAAAGGGAACCTCCTCTGAACATTGTGATCATTTTGCCTGGCACAAACTTTTGCCTGGGGTATCCCATTCCTCTGTCTCAATTTTCCCATGGGTCTGGACAGACACAGCAATCGAGTGTTCCTTCAAGAAGCTGAAGAATCCAAGGAATTTCACACCAAGTACATTTACGTATGTACTTAAGAGTGTCTCGCCTAACTACACCGTCTCAGACGTGACATAAGGGGCCACGTCAGTGGGAGTTGCTGTCATCATCAGGCTGCATACACATTTCAGCCTTTGATCACAGAATTATCTTCCATCCCTGTACTCATACACCACATTCACAACATTTTTTCTGGCAGTAGTTATACGAGTGTTATGGGCATATGTACCATTGGGAATTATACTTGTGATTAGAAGCACTGGATTTGTCAGCCTGCTGTCTCAGCCAGTGGTCATAGGAATTTACAACAAAACACGGAATGGATAAAAAAATCAGAAAATGTAAGATATTCCCATAACATGATAGAAAGTAAACATGAGAAGCAGGGAAATGCATTGAAATACGTTACTGTTCTACAGCAAGCAGCTATCATCTCCATCATATTATAAACTAATAGCAAACTCAGTTCTTCAACTGTGAGTTGGTAGAACTGCACCATACATGGACATGACGGAAGCGTTAGCAAGTTTGCAGAAGTATAGGAAAACCCTAGGAAAGAAACCCCAAAACAGCCTAATGAGGACTGACTATACGGAATGCTCATGAAACACTGTCTGACTGTTGCAGGGGAGGAATGGAAGACTGGGGGGGGGGGGATTTAATGGAGTATCTCAACGAATACTGAAGCTGGAGTCATAAATTAGGGGTTAAGTCACTTGAAGGTAACAACAAAGGGGAAATTAATATAATGCCAAACAAATATAGTTACCAAAAACAGTTTCTGCTGGAGCTCCTCCCTCTTTCTGCTTTTGGCTCCCCACCCATCTCCCAGGGATTATCACTATAACACCATCCTTATGTTCTCTGTAAGAAAGTATCTCTAAATTACAACAACCATTCCGGTTGAGGGTCCAGATAGCTGGGCGACAAAGTGGCACCACCCAAAGACAGGTCAAGAACTTCTGTCCTAGGAAATACTGAGGGTGTCTTGTGGGGCCACGTTCAAGTGCTTTTTTTGTCTTGGTGCTTTCTTAACAAAACCCCACTGCTGAATCAAAGCAAACAATCTATGGGAAAACCCAAATTGCATGCTGACTAGAGGGATAAAAGAATGGACACGACAACTGGGATTTAAAAGGCCACAACTATGCTGCATAGCTGTCAACTTCCCCCTTTTTAAAAGGGAAATTCCCTTATTCTGAATAGGATTCCTCGCAAGAAAAGGGAAAAGTTGACAGCTATGCTTTACTGATTTCAGATGTTGGTGAACCTTGGCATAGGCATTGGGTGTGTAGACCTCTCAGCCCCCCTTGCAGGGGACTGAGGCATGACTGGGTCTGGCTGGGTTTATGCAGATGGGCCGACCCAAAGGCTGGGGGAAGCTGTATGGCCCGCTAGCCAACAACCTCTGGCTTCCCCTCAAGACCCCTTTAATGGGGTACCCTGTAATTGTCACTGCAGAGAGGGGGGTGGGTCCCCACTCCACCCCCGCCCCGGTCAAGGATGGACTAAAGGATTTGGCCCAAGGCCTAAACCTAGTGCTACGGGGAAGGCAAAACCTTCTGGGCAGGGGAAATTCCTTCCCGGCTCAATACGTCAACCGTCAAAAGACCATAGCAAAACCTGCAGAGGTAGAAAGGAAAAGACTGAAAGGAAAGGAAACACACATGAGCAGCAGCACTGATAAAGGGGGGGGTGTGTGAGCTCCAAGGCTGACTGGGGTGCTGCAAGCAGCGTCGGCCTGCTTTTATGTCTGGGGAGAGGACCTGAGTGAAGTCTAGGATTCTCAGGTCCGCTCCCCAAGCCTCGCCTCCCGAGTCGCCACGGATTGGCTGAATTTGAACTGCAGGCCTGGCGGTGCCCACAATGCTCTGTGGCGGCTGGGGAGGTGCGGCAATAGTTGCAGACACGTGGCAAGGCTCTGTGGGCTTTGGAGGTGCCCCAGTGGGCCACAACCGCCACCCACCACCAAAACGGGTAAGCAGCCATTGTCTACTGCTCTGATTCAGCATTAAAGAGTGGGTTTTCGTGGGGAAAGCGCTTCCAAGGGAGCCCCTCCTCAAACATGGTGCTTTGAAGCATGGACCTGTGCCTAGAAAGCATGGAGCAAAAGGTTAAGGGTGGGTGAGCCCCTAGACAACCAAACTGACAGGTCCTTCTTTCCCTATCTGGGACCCTCCAGATGTTGTTGGACACCAGCTCCCACCATCCCTGACCATTGGCCATGCTGGCTGGGGCTGATGTGATTTGGAGGCCAGCAACATTCGGAGGGCGCAGGTTAGTCACCCATGCTTTAGTGCTATGTAGCACAGCAGATAAAACTTTTGGTGGAGTTTTAATGGTGGAGTTTGGTGGAATAAAATAGTTGACTTTTCATCCCTCCCCGCCTATTCCAATTTGGCTCCTACTGCAAGCCGCTTAGATCCCTGAACAGGAATGGGCCGGGATATGCTGCAATGTGTGTTGCAAGTCTCCACCTGCAAGTATGGATAACTGGCAAGGGTAAGGCTACAATCACACCAAGACAAGCTGAAATATCATATGAAAGCACACAAGGCATTCTCTTTCTCCCCTCCCCGAATTGTGTTTTGTCAGTTTTGTGTCTACACATGCACACTGCCTCATTCAAATAAAGTTGAAAGAACATGACACAGGCTGCATCCTTGGGAAATCCTTGAGCTGTTGACTGCAAAGGTTCCACCTCCAGCTCCCTCTCTAGCCATCGGTTCATTTGGTGAGGTGCTATGGAATGTATTAGGAGCATTCCAACTGCTCAGAAGTTTAAAAAGAAAAAGAATGCTAAGCATACAAGGCCTCAGGATACACAGGGTGTTGGTAGGAAGCAGTGAAGAGGAGGGAGGGAACAGCACTGACAGCAGAAAACTGTAAGACTTAAGAGTCCAAATGGGTATCTTTGTTTGTGAGAGAGGAATGGGTGAATAGGCAGTAAGGGGAGAGCAAACGTGTGTGTGTGTGTGTGTGTGTGTGTGTGTGTGTGTGTGTGGTTATATTTTGTGGAAAGGATCCAAGTGCATATCAGAAATTTTGGGTTGTGCAACTGAAGTAGATTAAAGTTCTGCATCGTAATGCAACAAATCCACTAAACAACTATAACAGAAATGCACTGAAAAGTGTGGGGTGAACAAATTAACAGGAATACCTTTGTGATGGACAGCTGAGCCAGACCAGAGTCTGGTGATGCAGTGCCTGAGAATTCCACCAGAGGGCTGGAGCCTCTCTCTGATTGGCTACCAAGAGGGGGGTGGAGCCAGTGCTTTGGGAGGGAGAATAAAAGGAGCCGTTTGAGAGAGAGGATTCAGATGGGGAGGTGGATTAAGAGAGAGCAAGAGGGAGAGGAGAGTCAGCGGTAGTCAGTTCTGGTCTGTGTGCAAGGGAAATATCTCCAGCTAAAGAAAGGAGCCTCATAACGTAGATAGGAAGACATTGTGTGGTGTCTTGGGAGAGTTCAGAGAGGAGTGAACTGGGGGGCTGAGTTGGAGGAGGAGAAGCTGTGAGGATACTGTCTTCTTGGGTCCCATGTCAGTCAGGAGGGGAGAGATCTTCTAGGAAGAGAAGAATCCAAATCCAGTCACAAGGGCGGGGGGGGGGGGCGTCCTGCGTCTGTTATACTTCTAGAGGTACCTCAGCAGTGGGAGTGAGAAGAGTTTGGGGAACAGACTGAAGGTTCCACCTTCTTTAAGAACCAAAATATTAAGCTGTAGCACTAGTGCTATTTTTTCTAGAAAAAGAGGTACTGGAGCTCACCATGAACTTCCCCCTTGTTCTTTTAGAATGGCAGTGTTACCCACCTTGGAGGTGCTGGAACTGAGTTCCAGTGGGTTTTAGCTGGGGGGAAAAGCCCAGTGTAGCACCCATGAAACAACCAAGTTGAGGAACTGAAGTAACCAAACTGGAAATAAGCTGAACATTTGCCATCTAGTCTAGAAACCTGTAACACCTAACTGAAGAGTAAGAACTGAAAATAAGCAACGGAAGTTTAAAATAAGCTCATTTGTAAAACACCCTCATTCTTGTTGATGGTAATCTTGGTAGCTGTTTTGACATTCTTCTATAAATGAGAAGATTAAGCTGCTCAGGGGTATGGAATCCATATGTTGATGCTCTGCTAATTATCTAAGACTGAATGCTATAATTTATTCTTATTTTCAACCTTAGATCATTAGTGGACCTTTGAATTCTTGATTGCTAATGACTCCTAATGACTGGGGGCAGCTTAACTCTCCCTTATATGTGTACATATACCCCTATTGCTTATTAACCCCACAGTGCTCTAGATAGAAATGTTGGACCTGAGATCTAGGTCCTATTACACCTGTACCTGAACCTGCCCACAGCTGGAATGCTGCTGGAATTCAGAGCCATTCTGTTTACACAGTGCCTTGATATATTTAGTAGCAAGACCTATATTAAGCAGAAAAGGGCAAAGTCAACAACTAATTTTTTGAAAGGGATGTCTGGGAGATTATTAAGAAACATCTGTGTATGTGTATGCATGCATGCGTGTGTGTGTGTGTGTGTGTGTGTGTGTGTGTGTGTGTGTGAATTAAAAAAATTATAAATAGCAGGGTCCTATTTCCTTTGCCCATTATATTGCTGGATAGCATGGCAAAGTGGCAAGCCATGATTACCAGGCAACTGATCATGTGGCATGCAAAGCAGATGTTATACTACTCTGCTGCCGCCCTTCCTACCACCAACTATAATTCTTAGGTAGGAAGTGCATCTCCAGTTAGGCAAGACTCCTGCCCGAAATCCTGGAGAGCTGCTGCCAGTCAGTGTTGACAGTACTGAGCTAGAGAGACCAATGGGCCTGACTTTCTGTAAGGCAGCTTCCCATGTCTCTAATGTCCTAAGCATCTTCGGAAAGCGACGCAATATCTAATTCAAGCAAACTTTTTTTTTTACTGCAGAGGGAGAGCAGTGGGGTCTTTAGGGCTGGACTGCAACAAATAATACATATGTTTAAAAAATTGATCCTGCATTTCTGTTGTTACATATTCCAGAAACTTAAATGGTGGTGGTTTCTTACAACAGTCAAATAGAATTGCACAGCACAATGCTTTTTGATGAGCTGATAAGGTGGTTTTTTAATCTTCACAGTACAATGAGTGGTAATAACTTAAGCAGCTGTGTGGCCAGGTCTAGTCAGTAATGGTCAGCTTTTCCATTACAGAAGAATCCCTGTGGTGTTAAGGGAAGAAAAGTCTGAGGCTTTGCATCCACGTGCACAGACATTGACTGCCGGATCTGGGACAGCACAGCGCCACGTGCCGAAAGGACGGCTGCTTGAAGGGAGCAAGTGGCCACGGAAGATATGATGCCGCTCTCAGACTAGTTAAAGAAAGACCAAAGGGGAGTAGTCTGTTGGATCACAGAGACAGGCTAAACTTTCTGCAGCTGAAACACTGCTGTAAAAGTTTCCTTTTGCTCCCCCTTCCCCAAGCATTGAAAAATCCAAGGCAGGTTTTTAAAAGTTAAGGATCCACTGGAGAAGAGAGCCTGAGATCCACTGGAGAAGAGAGCCTGAGAGACCTATGGACTGTTTGGTCACAACATACTCAGGTTGAGAAAACAAGAGTAGGAAACAGGTGGTGCAGGCAGCGGAACTGGAAGACAGGAAATGGAAGGCAGGGAAACTGAGCCAATGGCAGGCACAGCCACCTGCTTTAGGTTTGGTTGCTATCCCCCTCCTTGCTATGCTTGTCCCATGCCTGGAAAGCATGGCTCAGAGCAGTTTTGCATTTACTCCACAGATTTACCCTGGAAAAGATGCTCTTTACTGATGAATCAGAACGAACAGCAATCCATGGGAAATGCAATTGCATTTTGGTCTGATTCAGGAGTAAGTTGTGGGTTTCCCCAGGGGAAAACGGTGGGGCAAATGGAGGCATGGACAAGCCCTAAGACTAAGGAGGAGGGGGTAGGTATCAGGCAATTCCACCCCTTAGGCTGGTTGTAAGTAGGAAGGTAGGCAAGTGAGGGCTGGTTAAGCAAAGGCGGAGATTAGTGGGGCTGTGCCCCACGTGCTCTAATGGACCAGCCTCCACAGCCTGCAGAAGAATCAGGGCAACCCCCAAATCCAAAGAAGTCAGACTAACCTTCACCCAACCTTACCATCCAATGTCTATCATGATGACTCCACAACTTGCTTCTCTCCTGACTCCTGTATTAACCATACCTTTAAGACAGGAGCGGGGAACCCTTTTGCTGTTGCGAGCCATATTTCCTTGGGGGTAACCTGTAGTAGGTCACATGCTGGTGGTACATAAAGCCACAACCAGTTGTGGATGCAACAGCACCTTTTCCTTCCCTCTCTGCCCATCAGCCTTTTCTCTCTCTCATATCCCATTTTGTGCCTTCTTGTCACCCACATGAAACTAGGCCAAAGACCACTAGGGCACGGGATAAAACAGACTTGCCCATCCCTGTTTTAAGAGCCATCAGTGATTGGTTTCCATACTCATTATGAGACAGGAGGCCTCTTGCAGTCCTCCTGCTGTGCTTATGGTCTGATGCAGGGATGGGGAACTTCAGACCAGGGGCCAAATTTGGTCCAGCATTCCTCTCTAGCTGGCCCGTTGGATTCTTCCCCAGTCATACCCCACACTGGCCCTGCTTCACCCCCCAAATGTTTTTGCCTGGTTGGAATGTGTCCTTGAACTTTGATACAGTGGTACCTCGGTTCTCAAACAAAATCTGTACTGGAAGCCCATTAGACTTCTGAAACGTTCGAAAACCGAGGTGCAGCTTCCCATTGGTTGCAATAGCTTCTTGCACTCAGTGGAAGCCAAGTTGCACGTTCCAAAAAATGTTTGAAAATAGAAGCATTTACTTCTGAGTTTTTGGTGTTCAAGAACCAAAACATATGACAACGGAGGCATTTGGGAACCAATGTTCCACTGTAATGTGTCTTGCTTATCTGGATGGAGAACAGAGATGAGCGACTGAGTGTTGTAAAGGCCAAACTACTGTCCAATGCTCAAATTTTCCTTTGTTTGCTCTGCTCACTTTTGCTTCCTGCTTCTGCCTACTACTGACATGTGGCCCCACAAACATATGCCAGAGGGAAATGTGGCCTTCCAGCTGAAAAATGTTCCCCAACCCTGGCTGAAGTGGAAATCACTCATCACTCCAAGGTGATTTTTCCCTGGCTTGTGAGAGTGGTCACCATCTGTTTAGAGTCCAAGTTGGTGTCAGGGAATTCCATCCCTTAGGCTAACTGAGTCTCCAGGGCCTCAGGCAAAAAAATCACCAAGACCTGCCACCTGAACTCTTTCCCCCAAAGTGGAGATACCCAATAGAGAGAGAGAGAGAGAGAGAGAGAGAGAGAGAGAGAGAGAGAGAGTGTGTGTGTACTGGTACTCACCATGAAGTTGTTACAGCAAGTGCCACACTTTTAACAGTTAGGTGGGAAAGATGCCGGCACTGCATACCCTTGATTACCCCCAGGGAAAAGCACAGGATATACCAAGATTTGAGCCTCTGATCAAGGATGAAGCTAAGCATAGGATAGTGTGAACTGCAGGGAATTTCCTACCAGTTTCCAGGTCAATTCATGAATGCAAGACACAAAATGGTATGGATGCAACAGGCACCAGATCAGCCAGAAGCCTGTGAATGTTCTGATATATACACAAGCCAAGGCCTCTGCTCCTCTACCTCCTACGCAGATAATTTATTTCCCATTTCCTTCCACCCCCGAAGTATGATTTTTCAAGTTCCTAGGAAGAGTTAGGTCAGTGCAAACTGATTCATCAGGGTAGATCGGAATGGCCTTGAATTAACCTCATACACTTCAATCCTTAGCAAATGGAAAAGCAGTAGGCAGAGAAGCTGACTTGCATGATTAAATATATAAAGCATTCCAGAGAGAGCTGACCTCTGTCTAGACATCCATCTTTTCCTCCAGTCTCCGCTCTGAGAATGCAGATGTGGCCCTGGGGAAGCCAGTGACTACCCAAGCCACCTTGGACATTCTGTGACCTCCCCAAGTTGAGTCATCTCCAAGAGAACCAGGGTGGAATGCAAAAAGCCCACACATTCAAGGAAGAGAGCAAAAGGCATTCTAGTCATGCTTGGTGCTTCTCTAATACAACATCCCCAAAGAGGCATATGGAGAAATCTAGGGTGAAGTACAGCAGTACGTATCTCACTTGCAGTAAGTGGCTCTATACTTATTTGGCCAAACCACCAAACTAAGTTGAACTTGGGAGCAATAGGCTGTTCCTCCTTCCATGAGAATCCAGCTGTTGATTGGCCAGCCCTTGTGAGAATCATGGAACACCTCCCTCCTGCCAGCTGTGCAGAGTGATCTGCACCCTCTCTCTTATTTTGCACCTGGTCAACCTGATTTAAATGTAAAAGCATTGTAGGTATCTTTAAATAAAAGCCAACTGGTGAAGGGGAAAACCCTCACTGGAATCAGAGTCAGGTACATGTGTTAGAAAAGAGTCAGTTGAGGAGGAGAGCTTACCCTAGAACAGAAACGCCCAAACCTGGTTGTGGCATGAGGGGCATCTGTCTTCATCCGTACATTGTCAGGTGAAGAGGCACCTATATTTACCCTACGTACAATGTATTTTGTACATTTTGTATAGTGTAATATAAATAGAAGGAGCCTTGCCTTCTATCCTCATCTGACCAATAGAGCTGCTCCCGCCTGCCTACTCCAGGGTTTAGCCCTGAACAATGGTTCTGGGATCCTGTTGTGGAAAACACCTACCCTAAATCTGCCTACAGATACACCCCTCCCCTGCCTCAGCCTAGATCTGCAGAACCCAAGTTTGCAAACACGGCCTAAAGGTGCATCCTACCTTAATCCATATTTTATTGTTCATTTATCAACATTCTTCTAAATGGAATTTGAGAATTGTGCACCCTGACTACAACAATGGTTTGCCAAATGAATTGGAGGCAACTTGTTCTCACAGGTCTAAGCAGCTGACGTTTCAGGGGCTAAGCCCTGCTCAATACCGAGCTGTGCTTACCTCTATTTGGTTGAGCAGGGAGTCATCAAACCTGAAGCCAGGGATTCTCTTTTCACTGCAGACCACACCCACATCCTCGGTGTGTTTGCAGTCTGATACGCCCCAGCCGTTCGAGGTGCAGACAGCCAACGAAGCCTCTCTGCCATTACAGTGGACATTGTCCAACCAGATTCTGCCTACAGAGGAAAGACAAGAAATAAAGATCCCGAAACCGTGCCATACATTTCGATTACTGTGGCTGAGTGGTCATATATTCTCCTTCCAAGATATCAGGGTGGTCCAACTTTCCATAACAAGATGGAACTCCCGGGGGGTGGGGAGGAGCAAGGCCAAAATTTGATGGCCCCTCCTGGAAGAAGGTGCAAGGCTCTGGCAGGTCCTAGAGCTCTACCACCTTCTTCCCAAAGCTGTCAATGCATTAGCTAGGCTTTGAGAAGGAGCCTGCACAAAACCCTCACTCCCTCACTCCTTTCTGTGTCAATCATCTGATGGTGCTGTATCAGTTTACAAGGGTCAGGATAAAGTGACCTTTATCACAGGTTCCTCTCATTGAAACCTGCAAGAGTATCACTTCACAATGCAGCAATGTCACTAAATTCCACTAGTTTTGCTGATTAGTCCACAGCCTCCAATTATCCAGGCTGAAAAATCATCCTTCTATATTTAGCAGCTTTCACATCTATCCAAAGGCACCAACTACTCAATAAACAGCTGTAGAGGGGGGTTCAGTTTAACCACTGACTGAGTCATCTAAATGGAGAGGGGGGTATCAGGATGTGTGGTATAGCGGCTATAGTTTGGGACTTAAAGCAGAGAGACTTGGGTTAAAACCACCACTCAGCATAAGGCTTACAGTACAAGATGACTTTAAGCCAGTTGGTCTGTCTCTCTCAACCTAAGCTGGCAGTGGCCCTATCATACCTCAGGGTGAAGTGAGGTACGGTATGTCTTCAGGCAACACCATGAAAGGTGGAAGATAGATAGGCAGCAATTAGTTTCTGAATGGGGCAGCAGGGATTTTTAAAGTACTAGCCCTAGCTGGAGTGGAAGTGGGATGCCACTTGGGCAACAAAAGGGCCTAACCTACGTTGTAGAGTGGTTGTGAAACTAAAAAGGTGGTAGTGTCCTGAAGTGGAGGACAAGGCTCTGATAGTATTCAGGCTAGATGCAGACCTGCACTTAGCTCCGAAGTTGGTCCAGCAATGAACAAGCTGAAACCCAGCCCTTTTATAGCAAGCTCACCAGGCTGCTAGCAACCTAATTGTTGATATCACCTGTGCTGCAAAATGCCGCTCTAATTAAAAGGTTCCATCCCTCTCTAGCAGCGGCGTAGCGTGGGTTGTCAGCACCCGGGGCAAGGCAAGTAATTTGCGCCCCTAACCTGTGGATTTGCGCCCCCTAACCCGTGGATTTGCCCTAACCCCAGATGTTGTGCCCGATGCGGCCGGCCCCCCCTGCACCCCCCACGCTATGCCACTGGGGGGGGGGAAGACCCATGTGCCCCACCTTCAGGAAAGGTGAGATAGAAATGGAGCCACAAGGTAGTTTACTGTTGTTATGAATTTCTTGGGCTTTAGAGCCACTCAGTTCATAGCATGCAGCTTGAGTTAAATTCTTCCCCCAACCACCCCATCAAATGAAAATTCATGCTCCTTCTTTTCTTTTGGTTAATATTCCTCTTTGGCAGGTTCTTTTAATGGGCTGGAAAAAATTCTTCCTATGAAGTTCCAGGATGTGTGGGTAGAAACCTCTGGCTTTTGTGTGCCTGCAGTGTAACCTGCTCTACAAAGGCTAAGAGTCACATCCATTGCTCTGCCCACCACTGCTATGTAGACCCCTAAGAAAATGTGTATGAAAAAGGTTCCTTGTCTCTGGGCTAATGTTTGCTAGCAGAAGGCAGGAGAAAGCAAATGCTCTTCATGCACAGGAACAAGGAAAAGCCGTACCTTCACCCTTGCCATACTTAGAAGCAGGGCTCCAGGACACGGCCTCCACGTAGCCCAGCTGCCGACAGACCACGTGCGCAGCGTGGATGGTGAAGTCGTCGTCACACACAGTGCCCCACTCTCCGTTGTAGAAGACTTCCACCCGCCCTTCGTTGTGCTTCCTCTTCTGCCCTGACAACCGCAGCTGGATATGAGGGACGTCGGCCGGCAGGGGAGGCAGCTGCTGCGGAGGCTGTTGCTCAGGGTAGTGCGGCCAATGTTCATATTGGGCCAAGGTCAGGTGGCTCAGGCATGCAAAGAGGAGCAATGTGAGCAAAGAGTGGTTTGGGCTGAAATCTAGGAACCTTTCCATTTTGGGAAACTGTGGTCCCCCCAGAAGCCAAGTCCTTTATCAGCTGAGTTTAGTAGAGAGAGGATCAGGAGGCAGCTGGGCTGGTTTGCTGGAAGGAAAAAAATGGGCTGTGAGAAGGATGCCAGCTGCTAAAGATGGTTAAGCAATGGATTCAGCTGTTGCGAAACAAGCCTCCACTAGTGCAGCTGTTGCATTGGATTCCCTTAAACTCTGCAAGAGCCATGGCCCATGTTGTCTTAGTTTTTGGTAACGCGTAAGTGGCTTCCTGACTTCTCCCTGAAGGCTAGTTCACACATGCATCTCCCTCCCTCCCTCCCTGACTGCAGCATTGGATGGGGACTTCTGTGAATGCGTCATTGCAGGTATGACACCACACACATGCAAAAGGGCAATAAAAACACAGAGTTATATCCAACAGTGTCGCCTCCTCAGCACAAGGACATCTGCCTGGGCAAAAGGACTCCCTCTCCTCCTCACCCCACACTCCACATGCCGCAAATCTGCTCTGGTTTCCCCCCACCCCTCCAGAAACTATTTGGGGGGGGGGGTCATGAAGAGGACAAAGGAAGAGGAGAGAGAGAAGTTCCATTGAATAGAAATAAGTATTTGGGAAAAGGTATGACTTTGGTAGGTCCAACCCACAACACATTTTCTTTTTTAAAAGAATTTATAATCTGAAACACTCGTTAGCCCAGATTCCTTGGCTCCCTTGGTTCCAGATATGCTAAGATGGAAAGGAAGACACTCTCTGTCACCCATACTGTATAACATTTCACCTCTTTGGGGACCAAACCCTTGTATAGATGATGGGATATTTGTTTTTGTCCTGTACTGGTAGATCAACAACACTGAAATAAATGATATATCTGGAATTTTTTATTTTTTGAAAAATCTGACCTGCAATTTATACAAATCTAATAATTCATCATATATTTTGGATTTTTATGTGCTCAGTTTCTCCAGTGGGGAGAGATTGGTGGATTGGGGAATGCTATGGACACAGTGTATCTTGATTTCAGTAAGGCTTTTGACAAAGTCCCCCATGATCTTTTTGCGGATAAGCTCGTAAAATGTGGGCTGGACAAGGTAACCTAGGTGGATTTGTAGCTGACTGACTAATTGAACCCAATGAGTGCTCACTAACGACTCCTCATCGTCCTAGAAATGTGGCAAGTGGGGTGCCACAGGGTTCTGTCTTGGGCCCATTGTTGTTCAACATCTTTATAAATGACTTGGATGAAGGTATTGAGGAGGGGCTTATCAAATGAGCAGATTACACCAAAGTGGGAGGAGTAGCTGATGTTGCAGAAGACAGAGTCAGGATTCAAGATGACCTTAACAGATTGGAGAATTGAGCCAAAACTAACAAAATGAATTTCAATTGGGAGAAATGTAAGGTTCTATACTTAGGCAGGAAGAACCAGCTGCTCAAGCATAAGATGGGGGACACCTAGATTACCAGTAGTACATGTGAAAAGGATCAAGGGGTCTTAATAGACCATAAGTTTAACATGAGTCAACAGTGTGATGCAACAGCAAAAAAACTATTCTAGGCTGCATCAACAGAAGTATAGTGTTCAAGGGAATAGTCAAGGGAATACTCCCACTCTATTCTGCACTTGGGAGTACTGTGTCCAGTTCTGAGCACCACAATTTTAGCAGCATATTAGCATGCTGGAACATGTGCAGAGGAAGGCAACCAAGGCTCTGGAAACCTAAGCTTATGTGGAACAGTTCAAGGAGCTGTGGATGTTTAGCCTGGAAAAGAAGAGACTGAGAGGAGATATGTAGCCATCTTCAAATATCTAAAGGGTTGTCACATGGAAGATGGAGCAACTTGTTTTCTCCTGCTCTGGAGGCCAGGACTCGAAATAATGGCTTCAGGTGAAAATAAAGGAGATTCCGACTAAACATCAGGAAGAACTTTCTGACAGTAAGAGCTGTTCCAGCGGAATGGGCTGCCTCAGGAGGTGGTGGACTCTCCTTCCTTGGAGGTTTTGAAGCAGAGGTTGGATGGCCTGCATTGTTGAGATTCCTGGATTGCAAGGGGTTGGACTAGATGACCCTTGGGTTCCCTTCCAACACTACAGTTCTATGATTCTGTGGCTTGTGCTGAACCTCAGATGCCTGGGAAAGAGAGTCATCCCACTGCTTTCGCAGCCACTAGAGAGACTCACCACAATATCAGTCCGTTCCCCTGCCCTCCTCCTGTGTCTGGAGGACGGCAGGGGAATCTTCCAAACAAGGGGAATTTCCCAGGACTCACACTGAGCTTCAGGAAAAGGGCAAGGGAACTCTCCAGGCCAGCCAAAGCCAGCAGCCAGCTAAAAGTTGAAGGAGAAATAGTCTTAAGATGTTTAATCAATGAATCAAAAGGATGAGTTTCATTCAGGATACTCTGTTCCCTTTCCTGATTTTTGTTGTTGTCGTTGTTGTTGTTGTTGTTGTTGTTGTTGTTGTTGTTGTTGTTTTTCCCCACAATAGTCAGTTAACTTTCTGTAATGACTGAACATGCTTAACCTTCATTGGCCTGTTTTTAGGGCTGTTCAGTCCAACAGAAGGTTTTTCTCCCCAATGAAGTTGTGTGTGGTTTGTTTTTTTGTTTTTGTATTTCTGCAAAAGTTGGGGCTCTTCTGAGGTTACCAATAGCCTCCATCTTTTTGTGTGAGATGCCATTTTGGCGACTAAAAGAAAAACACCTAGAGAACTGAGTTTGCTGTTAGCATATATGATAAAATGCTGGATCCCCTGAGCACATCTGCTTCGTCTTCATTCCTGCCCTCCCAAAAAGAACTGATGTGGAGGATTTTGATCTGTTTAACAACCTGCACTGCCTGCTTGGTGCTGATGTGTGGCAGGGCCTTCGTGGCAGCGGCTCCCATTTATTAACATTCAGGAGGAATTTTAAAACACTCCTGTTCACCCAGGCATGTGTTGGCTGAGAGAGACCCCAGCAGCCTTGAGATTATTAGCTGTGTTGCTGTTTTAAAATGCTCTCAAAGTTTTCCTATGCTTGAAGTATTTTCATTTCATTTTAAATTGTATTACTCTCTGTTTGTAGTCCTGGGCTCCTCTGGGAGGAAGGGTGGGGTAGAGATGTAAAAAACAACAGAAACCAGTGATGATATAAGCAAACAGTTCCTTTAAACTGTGAGTTGGGTCACTCTCTCTCTTTCATTCCTTCTTTCTGTGTCTCCCTCTGTACCATGTTTAATAAAAAAAGAAGGAAGTGGCAGATCCTCAAATAAATAAATACTGTGGCCCACTGTTCACAATAGAGAGAATATCCCCCTCCCACAAGGCTCCTGAAATGATGTCATGTACGGAGTATTTCCATTACTGAATGTCTGGTTTTAACCACAGGACCACCAAAAAGACCCAGATGAGATTCTCCCCTCTCCACTTTTAGGGAGAGTGGCCTGCACCCCCTGGCTGTGCATCATTTTCCTCCCCGGCCAACAGTTTATGCTGGGGGTGGGGGGCAGGGGCTGAAACCACAGGGACATGCTCAGAGCATCTCAAGACCCTCTGATTCAGCCAGGGAGGGACTTAAAAAGACAAGGCAGAAACGTGAGCCTGGTTTCTTGGCCTCAAACTGAGCCGGCTGGTTCACTCGCTGCCAATTTCTTTTGTCATCCTTGCAACCGGCACGTGAAGCGGTCGGAAGGGCCATGTGTGTGGAATAGCTTCCACGTGAAGCGAGGCCAGGCAGCAGCGAGAGAAGCCCACCACTGGACTTCCCAGAGTAGGATTACTCTCCCTAGCAGCCGCCAAAACACAGGAAAGAATCAGCTCGTAAACAGACATCTAGGAAAGAGGCTGTTTTCAGCACCAAGTGCAAAAACGTGATAAGGGAAAGAGAAGACCAGCTTTTTGCTAAGTGTTGCACTCTTGGAGAACCAACGTGGTGCAGTGGCTGGAGGGTCAGACCTAGGAGACCAAAGTTCAAAACTCCACTTGGCCAAGAAGCTCAGTGGGCTGGTCACTGTCTCTCAGCCGACCCTGCCTCACAGAGGAAAGAGGGGATAATAAATGGATGGTGCTGCCGCTTTTGCTGACCTGCCTGATCACTCCAAAGGTCTAAACCAGGATCTTGTTTCCCACAGGGGCCAACAAGGAAAGGCACAAGCAGGGCATGGATGCAGCAGCTCTCTCCTCTTGTTGTTACCCAGCAACCGTTAAGGTAAAGGTAAAGGTACCCCTGCCCGTACGGCCAGTCGTGTCCAACTCTAGGGTTGCGTGCTCATCTCGCTCTAGAGGCCGGGAGCCAGCGCCGTCCGAAGACACTTCCGGGTCACGTGGCCAGCGTGACGAAGCTGCAGCTGGCGAGCCAGCACCGGCGTACCACACAGAAACGCCGTTTACCTTCCCGCTATAAAGCGGTACCTATTTATCTACTTGCACTTAAGAGTGCTTTCGAACTGCTAGGTGGGCAGGAGCTGGGACCGAACAACGGGAGCTCACCCCGCCGCGGGGATTCGAACCGCCGACCATACGATCGACAAGTCCTAGGCGCTGAGGTTTTACCCACAGCGCCACCCGCGTCCCAATTCCAGCAACTGGTATCTAGAGGTATACTGCCTCTGAACCTGGAGGTTCACCCATGTTTCCTAAAGAGCAATGTTAGACAAGCTTTGCAGGCCTGAGCTGATAGAGCAAACATGAGTTGCTTGCAAGAGCACGGCTTCTGTTCAGAATTCAAATAGAGACGCTCTTAATTCAAACAGCTGAAACTCAGATGGGGTTAGCATTACCAAAGCAGGTCCGATCATGCCATTTGGGGTGAGTGTAATTGTATGTGTAGGCCCCATTCCTCTACCTAGTTTTCCAAATATCTACAACCCCCATCATCCCTGATCACTGGCTATGTTGGCTGGGGGTGATGGCAGCTGTAGTTCAAAATAGCTGGAAGGCACCAGGTTGGGACACCTGCTGGTACCCTGAAAGGTACAATGTTTCTGGTTTTGAGAGCCCCGCTTAACAGGGCCATGCAGGAACCCCTTCATATCTGCGCCTTCATATCTGCATGCTGCGTGCTATTATGTCCTGCTCTCCTGAAAGCAGAAGCTTTAAAACAGTCACATGCTGAAAAGCTATTACAACAGATCCCCTCCTTCTACTGCCGGAGATGATTAATTGGGTTTAATAGCTTTTCAATGTGGTTTACCCTGGAAAAAATGGCAGTTCTTCATGTTTCAGAGCTTTGCAGAACCTTAGCCAGGTCAGAATCAAACATTGTTGGAGTCACGTTTCCTGCTCTGAGGAAGGATTCTAAGCATCTCAGTCCCCACCCACCCCTGCATCGAACTGGTGGGCATGTGCTGGTGAAAGAACTTATGATCCAACAGATACATTTGCTAATACATCCCACCCTCGCTGGGAAGACTGGGAGGAAGTAGCCTCTGGGCCTCCTGTCAGATGCTGTTGATGAGCAACTTCGAGGCCCCTACTTTCTCTTTTTAGGGTTATATTTAAACCTGGCAGGCCAGGCAGCCCTTCAAATAGAAAGCTGTCCTTTTACAGAGCACTATCACCTGTAAAGTGGCACACATGGCCCCCTGCACTAATTCTCCATCATGCTCAACAGGAAGTCATAAACCAGGAAGCATCTGCAAACAGGAAACATTTAATTAACATTAAAAAGCATCTTTGTGGAACGGGACTCGTGGGGATGGGGGAGTTCTATTTCATTTGCACTTTAATGAAAAACCACCTAATTCATACTTGTTCAACCAGTATGTGAACCAAAGCACAGCTACCATTTGAAATTTGCACTTCTCTGAATGTTGTCAGGCAGTTCTCCACCAACCAATGTCTTAGGGGGAAATGCATTAAAATGCAGACGAGTGAAAATGGCATGCAAAAGTGCATTATATTAGGGAAAATTGCTTGAAAATGTGCACATTAGTCAAGACTGTATACAAAAGTGTGTTTATTGGGAAGAATTTGAACTACAGTCCTGATGAATTTTCATGAGGATGAAAAAAACCAAACCCACAAATTGCTGTGGAAATGTGGAGAACAGAATTTAAGATTGGAAAAATGAGAAATTGAGAGGACCCAAACTGAACAGATTTCCTACTTATATTTCTACTCTTGAAGGCTGTTGGGTCTGGGTATTGCTAGATAATACAGTGCTATAAGATGGACTGTGTGGAACCTCCAACTTGGTTTGGCTTTCAGTCAATTGCCGAGAAAGCAGTGCCTCAGCATCGCTGCAAATTCACTGGAAGCAGCTCTCCTCATAAAAAACAAACCCAAATAAACAAAAACAAAACAATGCTGGCGCCACTGACCCAATCCACCATGAGCCAGGGTGACCCAACAACTAAGAAGACTAGCATACTAAAAAGCAGCACTTTAATGATTAAGAGATTGCGCTGCGAGTCAGAATATCCTGGATTCACCTTTCCCCTCAAACATGAACCAGCCTGGTCGCCTTATGCAATCCAGTGTGTATTAGTCTCAGCCTCCCCCCCCCCTGCACCTGCAATATGAGGATAATAATTCTGACCTCCCTTGCTAAGAATTATGATTATGAATACTATCACCACCACCATCATCATAATCTAAGAAAGGGTCATGGGTTTACAGGATCAGGCTATAAGATGTTCCTCCACAATGCTAAACTGTACAGACACGTCAGTTCTTGTGCCAGTTGAGACCTCGGCTTCCAAATGAGGTCATGTATGAATGCTGCTGCCGTCAGAGAACAGGGGCCGGCCATTCAAAGCCCCTACATTAACTACAAGAAGCTTTGTGAATTCCTTTGCAGTTTGTACTCTTACAAGAAAATCACAAAGGGGTAAAAGCAGAGCAGATTCATGGAGCTCGGCTGGACCCACTGGGAGAGAATTCAGCTTCCACAACATGATGTTTTTTTGCTGAGTGGCCAAAGCCTCCAATGAAGAAATCTTGATCCGGAATGCAACATAATAGGGCTTGCAAGTTTTCATGCTGAACTGGAAGCCCTGGTGCCAAGAGCCGGTGTTAAATCTCTGAGCCCAGGGAGCTGCATTCTGCCATGTCAGACAACTGGTCAACCTAGCTGAGCTTTGTCTACACCAGGGATCGGGAACCTGTGGCCCTTCAGATGTGTTTGGATCATGGGAATTGCAGTCCAACCGTGTCTGGAGGCTCCTAAGTTCCCCATCTGATCACAGGGTCTTCCCAGCCCTAGCTTGAGCTGCCAGGGACAGCACTGGGGGCCTTTTGTATGTAAGGGAGGTGGAGATGAGTGTGGACTGGGAATGGGACACTGCTTTCAAAGGGTAGGATAGAGTGTACTCTTTGCTGTTGAGTGAAACTTTCATAGCCAGAGCCAGCTTGAAGCAGTTTCCCTGGTCAGTGTGCTTGTGGTCCACTAAACTCTACATATCTCAGATAATGAGGTTTCTTTTCAGATCATTGTCCTTTGCCCTGACACAAACCAGAGACGAGCCAAGAGGTTCAAATGCTCTTGGGGGCTGATTTTCTCCTTCTAACCTTATCTTTTAACTTCTAGATCAGGGACATATCAGGGCTGTGCATTAAGGGCTTGTCCCTTACGTGAGGTGCACATAAAGTCACGTTTCCTGTTGCCTTCCTATTCATAGATGGTGAGGGTCTGCAACAGTGTTTGGAAAGTTCATTTTTAAACAGAACTAGTTCTAGTTCAGCATGTCCAAAAGGAACTAATTCCTGACCACACCCATCCCTTTACAAAATGAACTACTGTCATTCATGTTCAGTTCCCAGTTCCAGTTCACAAGACCCTCAGCAATTTTTCCTTCAGCATTCAGACTATTACAAGCTGATGTGCCAAAATATAGAATAGCAAGCCTAAGAAAACACAGTGGAATGTGAATTTTTAAATTTATTTCCCCCAACAATTATGATCTTTAAACTCAGGGTCTTGCCTGCCCATGAGGCAAGCTGGGGTGACCGCCTTGAGTGGTGGAAGCCCACAAGGTGGAGCCCCCACAAATGTCCCACCTCCAGTGGAAAACTGCCACGCCAACAGCACCAGTTTCCAGCAAGATCTCACCAAACATTTCTTACAAAAGAGGGTTTAACTTGAAGTGTGAACTGGAAAGCACCTATTTTCTAGAATCCAATCTTGTTTATCTTTAACCCCTGTATCTTTCCTTGCTGATTTCATTTACAAACACCATGATAGTCCGACTCCGAGTATACCCACTGAAATAAAAGACTTCAGTAGGTCTACTCTGAGTATGGCTAACATCAGATCTCACTCTTAGTCTTTAAGGTAACATAATACACCTTGCTTCTCCCCTGCTCCCCACAAAACAAAGAAACATAGGTACCCGGCCTGGGGAAAAACAGGTATTTCATCACATGGGCCAATGACACGCATGCCTCTCACACATGAGCAGGATGAATGACAACCTACACACACAGGACGTTTCCTACATAGAAGTGCCTTCCACACACACATTTGGTGACTCTACAGATAACCCACCCTACCTCCTCCTCAGCCCAGTCATCACCATCAACTTCTCCATGCTCTTTTATCTAAATTTTGGTCCTCCCTTGTGCATTTCCAGAGATTCCACACACACACTTCAGTAAGTGACACCTGTTATTTGATCCTCAGAAGAGGCAGGGATCTCCTGGAGCCACAAACCAAAGCACTACATAAGGGCTGCATTCAGTCCAGAAAGAATCCGTCAAATGACGTTTATATTACAGTCCCCTGAGTTCCCACATCTGGGAGTACTTTGGAAAAACCACACACACCTCTGATTCAGGATATTCACCATTTGAAGGCCACTCCAAATCCCTTTTGAGTCTGGCTCGGGACTGATGGATACAACTATCCATAGTGGGTGTTTTCAAACTTCTGACTTCCAGGAAATTCCCCCCTCCCCCATCTCTGTAGAGCCAATGTGGTATAGTGGTTATGATGTTGGACTAGGATCAGGGATCCCCACTCAGCCATAAAGATTACAATGTAACTCTAGGATTTAGCTGTGATTGCAGGGGGTTGGACTAGATGACCCCCAAGGTCCCTTCAAACCACCATTCTATGATTCTATCACTTTTATATGGCTGGTGCCCACTCCATGCCCCACTGCCTTCAGTTTGCAATGCACTTTTTTCATCCTCAGGTTGTGAGGTTATCAGTACTATTCATTCCCACTATTCGCCTTGTCTTTATCTATCAGATTCGCAAACACTGCACATCTGATTTCCTTACGCCAAACCCTTCTGAACATTCACTCTGAAGCCTGAGAGTGGCACCGTCAGGAGCGTCGTGAGGCAGAAGTTGAGGAACCCACTAAAGCAGCAGGGCTGGCTCACCAGATTTTGTAATAGCTGAATTGACACACAGAATTCTGACCTGTGGCTTCTTAAGGTGAAAGGAACACTACTAGCAACATTGCTGAATGCTTACTGCCCCGACCTCTGGGCAATTAGCAATCCTCTCTTTCGGCCTCTTTAGGTCAGGGTGGAAAGAGTCAGTTTGGCAAAGTCACAGCATTTTGATATTGGTATTTTTATATATAAAAAAGCATTTCCCATTAGCACATGCTGCTTCCCACCTATCCTCCAAGGACCCCAGAGCAGGGTTTGTAGCTATCTAGCTATTTAGATTTATTTTGTAAAATAAAATAAAATAAAACCATAAGTTCTTTCTGTCCTCACAACAGCCTTGTCAGGTAGGCTAGGGTGAAATATGTAGGCAGGCCCAGTATCCATAAGCGAGCTTTGGAGCTGATCAGGCATGTTTGAATTTGGGTCTCCTCAAATCCAGACGTTTATCTCCTCCTAATGTGCAGTATTGGCTCCCCTTGTCCAAGAACAAAGAATGGGAAAGTGGCTCTGTTCGCGCTCCCCTTACTCTGCATCCCGTGTGCTCCCACTGCTGGTTTGGGAAGAGGTTTGCTCATGAAGTTAGTCATAATCCATATCTATCCTTCATCCTGCACTCTTTCTTTGGCAATTGAGAAAACGACCTAGCTGCATTTTAAGTTGGAGTGCACTGAGTTGTAATGAAAACTTTTCCCACCATCCTGGCCCCACATATTATTCAGTCTGACCCAACGGAGCTTTATGGAAGGGTTCCCCCTCCCCTTCTCCTACATTTTATCCTCTTATGCCCGGGACAGTTCATGATGTTGACAGAAAGTTTGAAGGGAAGAGCAAATGGACTCTCAGGTCTCCAGCTGCTCTGTCTAAAGCGGCTGTTCAGAGGTTGATCTCCCCCGTCTCTGAAAAAGCATTCTGCCAGCAGTGCTACATGGCTGTCAACTTTTCCCTTTTCTTGCGAGGAATCCTATTCGGAATAAGGGAATTTCCCTTGAAAAAGGGGAAACGTTGACAGCTATGGCTCAGAACCCAGGAAGCAGCCAGTCCGGCGAGCCAGAGTTTTAGACAGGAGACGTCTTTCCCAGTCTTAGCTGGAGACCCCAAAGACGGCATCTGGGACCTTTTGCTTGCAAAGCAGGGGGTCTGCGGAGCAGCGCCCCACACTCTGCATGTTGACTCTTCCAGGTCTCTGAATGCAGTGCCTTTACCCCTGAAAAAAGGAGAAAGCGAGAGAGAGATGCATGTGCCCCCAAACACCCGCAGAGAGAGTAACTCTTCCTGGTTTGCTGCTGTCTCTGTAGCTCCATCAGTTTAAGTACAGGACATCATTAATTCTCTAGTGGTTGCTCTTACCTAGCAGTTCCTGGCAGGACACCTTGCGAGGAAAGGATCCTCTTGCATAAAGCGCCTCTCCCGGACTGAGCCTGGCAGCAGTTGAGAAGAGCCTCTTCTCTTGCACATTTCACAGGAGTCTTCCTCTCAGGGCAAACCCCTCCCCGGGCCCACCCCCTCACACTCAGCCAACACCAGCTGAGACTCAAATGGGTGATATCATGTGCTTTTTGGCTGTAATCTGAGATCTGCCTTGTGGCATTCCTAAAGCACAGGCATTGAAGCACGGGGGGGGGGGTGATGGGGAGGGGGCGGAACTGGCTACTTTCTAGGAAACATGCATTTAAAAGTTGGCGGCCGGCCGGGGTGGGGGCTGCTCTCTGCTTCGGATGATTCATACTTTATTTATTTATTTTTTTAAAAAAGAGATTTTTATTCATGATTTTCAACATACATAAAGAAAAAAAAAAGAACAAAAATAAACACACAATAGAAAAAAGCATACAAGAAAAATAGAAAAAATATAACATCATAGTCAAAATCTTACTTTCATGATTATTCAGACTTCCTCACATCTTCTGTTCCTGCTTTCCAAATTTAAGAAATTCTAGACAGCAATTTATCACCTTATTTCAGATACTTATTTGTATTTTCCAATTATTATGTTTCCTATTTTGGGTTAGCCTCCCAAAAACTTAAAACCTTGGTTTGAACATAATATTATTCAATAATTAACTTTAACTCAAATTTCACCATACTCTCGCATTCTTATTAACTAATTTACTGATGCCACCCTTATTTTTACTCTTTCATCCTCTTAACATTCATACAGTTTACAGTATTTTTGTAGATAGTCCTTGAATTTTTTCCAATCCTCTTCCACTGCTTCTTCTCCCAGGTTGCGGATTCTGCCTGTCATTTCTGCTAGTTCCATATAGTCTATCAGTTGCATCTGCCATTCTTCCAGCGTGGGCAAATCTTGTGTTTTCCAATATTTAGCAATCAATATCCTTGCTGCCGTTGTTGCATACATAAAAAAAGTATAGTCCTTCTTTAGCACCCTTTGGCTGACAATGCCCAAAAGCAAGGCCTCTGGTTTCTTGGGAAAGGTATACTTAAATACCTTTTTCAGTTCATTATATATCATTTCCCAGAAGGCTTTAACCCTAGGGCATGTCCACCAAAGGTGAAAGAACGTTCCTTCAGTCTCCTTACATTTCCAACATTTATTATCAGGCAAATGGTATATTCTTGCAAGCTTGACTGGGGTCATGTACCACCTGTATATCATTTTCATTATATTTTCTTTTAAGGCATTACATGCCGTGAACTTCACACCGGTGGCGGATGATTCATACTTTAATATGCCTATTGCACTGCAGGGGCAAAGGTGTGGGAAGGGATGTGAAAGGGGGCCAGGATAGTCATTTTATTTATTCATTTCATTCCTCTCTTGGCAGGATGTTTTTCAGGAACTACAATTGGTGATCACCTTTTATCACCTCCCCCCCCCCCCCCATTCTTGAGTCCTCAAAAGTGTGCGCTTTCTGTGTAAGTTTCTGGGAGACACGCACACAAAAATAAAATAAAATGACAAAACAAAGCCCGCAAATTAAATCAAAAACAACTTGAAAGCAGCACAATTTAAGAAACCAGCATAAAACAGCAGCTGTGAGTGGAGATTCCTGCTGGGATCCCTGCACTTCAGGGGGTTGGACTAGATGACCCCTGGAGTCCCTTCCAGCCCTACAACCCCATGATTTTTATGACATTCAGTGAAATCAAAATAGGCACCAGGTGAGTCTCCCTGGGAACTAAAATCTTGCAATTGAGGGGCCACCAACTACAGGCCCTTCCCTGAACAGCCACCCAGAGGAGGGCCTCTGTTGAAGGTCTTATTTGTGCAGGTAGGCACATTTGCACCAAAAAGTCATTTTCTTGACATGAAAGGTGGGATATAAATTCTTTTCATTATCGACACCATCCTCATACTAGTGGTATTCTAACCCCAAGAGGTGAATAGTGATGGACATAATTTCTAGGGAGGGAATGAAAGGCAAAAAAAGACTGCTGGCTCCAAGATTTGGGGTGTTGGATTTGGGGAAGAGACTCTCCATAAGCCTCTTCTATGCAGGGTCCTAATCCCTCCTCATATTTAATTAGTTTTCATTTGGTTTATCACCCGCCATTCACCAGCAGGTGCCAGGGTGAGTTACAACAATTAAAAATTCAATATGGAAAACAATGTTTAAAACATTACCATCTCAGGTGCAGAGTCAGTGGGTCTCAGATGTCAAATGCCAGGATAAAACATACAGTGGAAACTGCATAATGAAGGTGCCAGACAGAGCTCTGTGATGAGGGAACCCCACAGCCTCCCAGTTGCCAGAACTGCCCATTAATTTACTCTCTCTCATTGGGTACAGCTACCTGAAGATGAATGGAAAAGAGGATGCTCATTCCAGCCAGTCTTGTCCCTGCTCATTTGCTTAGACAAGATGAGGCAACAGGCGGCTAAAGTGAGGAGGAGGAGGAGGAGGAGGAGGAGGAGGAGGAAGCCCAGGGATTCTAGGTGTGTTGGCACCAGGGGCCCTCCTGGCATGGGAGCCTTGGCAGGGGCCTAACGAGGTCCTCCACCCCCACAGACTTGTCATAGGGGTTACCATAGGAGTCCCAATTGTGCTTGGTCCATAAGCACATTTCGAATTTTGAGGCAGCACTAAGGGCACCACCGCAAAATGGCTGTCAGGGAGTGTGGGGGGGGGGGAGGCCCATTCTCAAAAGGCAGACAGAAGGAAACTGGTGAGGCAAAAAAGACTAGGAAGGAAGTGAGTACAAAGCAGAGGTCAAGTCTGAGTCCCAAAACACAACAGCAAATCCTTGGAACCTATAGCTTTCTGCTCCCTTTCACAAAAGGCCAAAACCCGAAACAAATAACATTTCACAGAAGGCAAACTCTTTCTCTCTGTCAGCCAACTCATGCCACATCTTTCTCTCTCCCACAGTGGATCATTACCCAGACACACCTGCCCCTCAGGGCTGCTCTCTGTCCTGTCCCCCCCCCCCCATCTCTCCCATCAATGCTACTCCATTTTTTAAATCCCATTTTCTGTCCTCGTGGTTGCTCCATTCCTCCACCATACTGCACCCCAGGTAAATGGACATAAGATTTCAGCCTGCCTAACAATGCAATCTTTTGCAATTTTACTCAGTTCAGTGAGATTTTCTCCCAGGGTAAGAGTGAACAGAATTGCAGCCTTTGTCAATACAGAATCTTTAATTTATTCCATAATGTTAATCCCTAAAATATAAATGATTGAGTGGTACTGTTTTGAAAGTGCCCTTAAGTATAAGCAGGGTCTAGGCATGCAGGAATTAGGTAGCGAAATAGACCAGATTACTTACCGCTACTTTAAAAAAAAATACTCCATGCAAAAGTATAAAGTGGTCACAGCATGGACTTCTGCCACCCGCTTTTCCCAGCCCAGGAATGGCCATAGCTAGCCAACCATCTGCAGCTGTCTGCACACCGTCTGCACTACTGAGGCCAACAGCTTAGAATGGAGATGTACCTCCAGACTATGCAATGGCTATGTCTGAGGAGAGCTATTCCACCTAGAACAGATGGTCTAGCTAATTCTGGGACCCAGGAGCCAGCTACCCAAAGAGCAAGTCTTACCAAGAGTCAGCCTCAGTTTACTGCCCCTCATCAAACACATGCATAGCCTCTCTGGATTCGGATGCAATGAAGAGATACAGCTGGGTGTCATTTGCATATTGGTGGCATCATGTGCCAAATTCTTGGATGCTCCAATTTTAAGAGCATGGGAGACAAGATGGAACCTTGCAGGATCCCACAACTGCCAGGGGCCTGAGATACTGCTGCTGTCTGACTCCCTACTGTCCCTGAATGCTATTTTATTGTAGCAACTCTCTAGGTAGGAGCAAAACCAGGGGCACCATCTAGGGGTAATTGGGGGCCTGCACCCCCCAATCCTCTTTTCAAGGGGATTGGACCTCCTCAAACTTCCATGGTGAAGGTGCCCTGGTGATCTCAAAGGAACGCGCCAAAGCTGCCAAGAAGTGGGTACAAGGGGTGCTGATGTACCAGGCTCACGGGGGAAAGAAACCACGTACATTTTTGAAAAAGAGTATGTCTCTGGCCCTCCTTGAAAGAAAACTATGAAGCAAAATGTCCAGGTGCTCTGCTAAGCGAGATGAGCCAGCTTGGCTGCTCCCATCGTTCAGTAACCTTTTCTGAACCAGGCAGAACAGATTCTAGAAAACGGATTCTACAATTCAAAGTGCTGCTTTAGACCTATAAAGCCTTAAGCAGCTCAGGACTGCAATGCCTCAAGAACTGCCTCTCCCCATATGAACTGACCTGGACCCTGAGCTCACCCTCTGAGACCCATCTTTGTGTGCCTCCTCCATGAGGGTTCCAGAGGGTGGCAACATAAGAACGGGTTTTTTCTGTAGTGGTTCCCCATCTGTGGAATGCTCTCCCCAGGGAAGTTCGCCTGGCAGTGGCTTAAGTAGCTGCTTGGGTGCCCAGGGCGGCACACGTGCCCTGCACCCAGGAGCAAAACAAGCCAGAGAAGGGCGCGCTGTACAGAGCCTTGCAGCCACCTCCCCCTCAGGTGGCGGAGGGAGAAGAGGGCCCCACACTGCCGTTTTGGGCAGCGTGTAGCCTGCAGGTGCCCAAGCCACCACATCACTCGCAGGAGAGATGCGCGGCCGGGGCATGCTGCAGGCCCTGCGGTAAGTGCCGCCCCCGCAGTGTGGCGCCCAGTGCACCCCCCTGCCCTCCCAGCTACGCCACTCTTGCCTGTTGCCTTCAGTGTACTCCTCTAGGCACTAGGTGAAAATGTTCCTCTTTAACCAGGCCTTCGGCTGATTAACATCCGGTGCCCATTTAAATGTGTTTGGGAAAGGGGGGTTATTGATTTGTTTTATTCTTGTTCTTGTTTTTATTATGTATTTTGTGCTTTCATTTTGTATTTTTGTGCTGTGAACTGCCCAGAGGTCTTTAAATGAAGGGTAGTATGCAATTTTAACAATAATAAACAAACTTTCAGCATGGTCAGTTTGAATGAGGGGGAAAGTTGGCTGCCTATGAAGAGACCCACTGATCAGCCCAAGTGATGTTCAGGGATGGAAAACCTGAACTACGACTCACCTCTGCTCCAGCCAGAATGGCCAGTGGTCAGGGATGATAAAATCTGGATTCTAGCCGCATCTGGAGGGCCACAGGTTCCCTGTCACTGGTGTAACGGCTAAAAAATCAGATGAGGGCTTGAGAGAACCAGATTGAGATCCCCCTCAGCCATGACTGACTGACCTTGGGCCAGTCATGCTCCCTCTCAGTCCATCTCATATTGTTGTTGGATAAACTGTGGCAACAGGCAGAAGACTCAGCTGCTTTGAGGAAAAATTGGGCACCATCCTTACTAATGTAAAACGGTGCTACAGAGATCCTTGGGAAGTGAGATTGGTTGGTAAACCAGTCTGGAGGGAAAAGAAGTCTCCAAACATCTCTCAGCCCTCTTAATACAGTTCCCAGGGTTCTTTGGGGATCCACAGCTGTTTAAAGTGGTATATAATGCCTTAAATGTATAGTGCGGTTGGGGTATTTGTCTCAATCCCCAGAGCAACTGTGGAATGGTTTATAATTTAGGGGTAGAGAGGGGATAATGGGAGGGCTGAGCATATGTGTCTGTGTTACTTTAGAACAGTCCTTTCCCAACCTGGTGCCCTTCAGCTCTTTTGAACAACAGCTTCCATTACTCTTAGCTATTGGGCAAAAGGAAGCACAAGGCTGCTAGCTGACCCAGTGTTTGCTCTACTGGAATTGACATGACCCAATTTCAGGCTCACACCACTGGGAAAGAATCCATCCTAAAAATGTTGCCTCTGTCTCCATCCATTACTAAAGGTTGGATGCCTCAGCCATGAAGATCCTCTGGCCCAAACACAACCTCACCTTTGACTAATTCTAGCCTGCTGCAGCTGGAAAAAGCTAACAGAGCAGGCTTGAGCTTGGTGGCATGGGCACCTCTCCTGTACTAACAGCTGTGCACACGTGGACCAAAACTGAATAGGGAGCTGTGATGCGGTCCAGACACACAAGGGAGTGCCAGCTCATTCCCCAGAAAGGATGATAAAGCAACCATCAGTGCTGGTAAACAACAAGAACAAACAAGAGGTAGGAAAAGCTGTTCCTTTGAGTACACCTTCCAATGGAAAAACAACAACCTTATTGCCTCCAAATATTTGTTTTCAAGGAAAAGAATGTGACATTTCCCCTGTAATCAAAGCAAAGCTCTGAAATACCTTGATGGGATAAGTTCAAGTTTTAATGCTGAAAAGGAGAACAATAAGCAATGAACCATAGTGTCAAGAGGCAATTAGATTGCCTAACACTGTGATGTCAAGAGCCCTTGGTCCAACGGAGAACTCTAGTTTCTGGGGTCATTCAGGGATGTTTTCTCCAAATCTCAGATTTCAGTCCTGTCATATTGCTTCCCTTTACACACACACAGTTCCACATCCCCAAAGTATCCCATGCATATTTGCTTGTTATCAGATTCTATATTTTTGATAGCCAATGTAAATCAGAAAACAAAATACATGTACACAAAAGCAATAATTCAGGAGGAAGTTAACCCAGATTTTCAGAAAGGCACATTGTCAAAACATGAAATGGGAAAAGTGCCCTACATTGTTTAAATTTTCCATACTTGAAATTGTTTGTGCAAAGTACATGCCCATTGGGCTCTGCTCTGCTTTTGTATAGTTAAGGAAAAACAAAACCCAATAAAAATATAGCCTTTTTGCACTTAGAATTGCTCTTTGTTTTTAAAAGTCCTCCTGACAATTTCAGATCAACAATGTAGCCCAGCCTACCCTATAGGTAACATATGTTTATTATTTATTGACAAATGTATGGACTGCTATCCAACCATGACGTCAGGAAAGTCTAAAAATTCACAAAAGAGTAATGTATCCTCTAGGTTAGATTACTGCAATACGTTACGTGGGGCTGCCTTTGCAGACAGTTTGAAAACTGCAGCTGGTGCAGAAATTGGTGGCCAGGTTGATTGTTGGAGCAACAGAGTCTGAGCACACAGCACCAATCCTGGTCTAACTGCAGTGGCTACCGATTAGTTTCTGGGCACAAATGTGCTGGTTGTGACCTATAAAGACTTAAAGGGCTCAGGGCCCCAGTACCTCTGCTGACATGAACCAACCCAGACCCTGCAATCACCATCTTTCGGCCCTTAATTTGAAGGTTTCTTAAGTAGGTGTGGTCTCCTTTGGTGAGGCAGGAACTACTAGAGTTGTCCCTCATTTGTAGAAATGTGTTTTTAGATTATAATTTGTTGTGTTTATTGTAATTGGTTGTAGTTATTCTATTGTGTTTGCAAGCCGCTTTGAGTCATTTCTGTGAGTAAAGTGACTGATAAATATAAATAATATCCTCCAGTGTTTCATGGAGGAAACATTTACCATAGGAAAGGTCAACAGAAGTGCAGAAGTGCTTATCTGAATGTGGTCATGGGGGGTAAGGGGGGAAGTTCCCCCCAAGCTGATCCAAAATCCTCAGATTCCCAAATTTAATTTTTTAAAAATAGTAAGCTTCAAGTATTTCTGGAACCTGGGATTTGAAGTTAGTTGTGCAGACACTCTTCTCATTTGGTTCATGAGAAGCTTGCCTGCTCCCACCTTTTGGTTACGTGTATATATTTATTTCCCCTTCATGGATCACTGCCTTGCCGTGGCGAAGGGGCTTGAAGAACTCAGAGAAGCTATGAGCTGTGCCGAGCAGGGCACCCAAGATGAACAGGTCATAGTGGAGAGTTTAGACCAAATGTGATCCACCTGGAGCAGGAACCGGCAAGCCACTCCAGTATCCCTGCCAAGAAAACTCCATGGACAAAGACAACAACATATATTTATTTATTCATTCTGAATATTTCTCTCGCCCCACAACCCCCTGGCCCAGGAAAAGTCCTGTGGATGCCCCCACTCCCCCTTCACCAAGCTTCTCAGTCTGGCTTGCAAGGCTTTCCACTGGCCATCCTCTCCCTGTCCCTGTCCTGGCTATTGGGGTGCAGGCTGTGTGTGTGAAAGAGAGAGACGGAGTGGCCACTCGAACTTTGCCAAAACATTTGCACATTGTAATTTATATCTCTGAGTGCACATTTAGAAACAATTATTATAATTTAAATAGAAACATTCGTCCCTATGGTGGAAAAGACAGTGGCCCGGGCAGCAGCGGAGCAAGTCGATCAGGCGCCTGGGGCGGGGCCAGCTGCCTGTGGGGGCGGGGTGAGCCGGGGCAGGACCTTCCCTGGGGTCTCCAAGGAGTCTGCCTGCCTCCTCCCACTCAGCTGCCCTACAGCTGGGGGGCAGGCGGTGGGCGGACTGTTTGGGGCAGGGCGGAGCCTGCGGGCGCCCAAGCCACCATATTACTCCCAGGAGATATGCGTGGTTTGGGCGCACTGCAGGCCCCGCAGTGAGTGCCCCCCACCATTTTGTCACCCCCTCAGTGGTGACACCCGGGCTGGCCCGCCCCCACTGCCCCCCTCCTCTGCCCCAGGGACCAGGTGATTTGGGGGCCTGATCCATCTCCATTCCAGTTGCTAGCTGCTGGTGGGCAACTCAAAGGCCTCTCCTGAGCTCTCTTTCTGAAGGCTCTTCTTTACCTTTAAACCAGACTTGGACCAGACAGCCCTTAAATAGAGAATGTCTTCCAACAGAGACCTGTCCTCTGTGATGCAGGTGGGGAGGAGGGAGAGGGAATGGATGTGTGTGCTGTAGGTGTGTTATCTGGTTTACCCGCTTTGGGCCTTCAGGAAATGTTTGCCAGAGGGAGCACTGAATGTTGCTGAAGGAAAGACTCTCATCCATCAGCTTTCTTTCTTTTTACTCTGCAGCAGCCTGTTGTTCACTAGTTTAAAAAGCCAGGATGGCAGTTTGTGCTATAGATGTAAAAGATATGCTAGGAAAACACAATTGTCCTATAACCTGTCATTGAGAGTTCAAAGCAAACCTCCAAAGAGTAGCACTGGGAAATTATTTATAGACTAAATGTTAGGAAGAACTTCATGGGAGTGGAATTAGAAAATGGAGCAGAAATTCAATTCACTTTGCATTTTAAGGTGAACATACCTAATTCACACTTTCTGAAACATTGCGCAAACTGAAACAGAGCCATCCTTTGAAATTCACGCTTTTCCAAATTTTGTGATGCAGTTCTCCAACCAATGTTTACAAAAAAGGATATACTGGGGCAAGTGTGCATAAAAATGAATATACAGTATTAGGGGAAATCTCCTGCAACAATGCCTACATCCGTGAAAACTGCATACAAAAAAGTGTTTATTAGGAGAAATCAGCACTAAAGCGCTGGTGTCTTTTCATGAGGATTAAAAGAATGAACTTGCAAATTCCTGCAGAAATTTGGAGAACTAAGACTGGAAAAATGAGAACCTGAGGAAACTGAAACGGACTGATGAGTCCATCCTTCAGTGCAAGCTAGTTGACAGCGGAGGCTGCTAGGCTCTCCTTCATTAGAACTTGCCACTGATGGCAATTGATCAGCAATGTTAGAGCAGTGCATTTCCTGCATTTGTAAGAGGTTGGAGCAGATGATCTTCAAGACCACTTCCAACTGCATCAGTCTATCCTGTGCAAAGGGTGATAATAGTATGCCTTTCCCACACATTGAGAGAGCCACCTTGTGGTTGATCATTTACCATGTTGGCTCACCAGCTCACCAGCTAAGCCACAGGTTGCTGGGCAGAAGCCCACCAGAGACTTACAATTTGCTCAAATTGTGCCTGGTTGCAAATGCCATAAAGGAAACTCCCTTCAGACTGGGCATGTAATGGAATGCAAGGGCTGCCGCTAGTCTAGGCATGGAAAGGCAAATGACAGCCCCCATCAGGAATGCTTACAGCATGCCTAGGTAAAGTGGAAGGTCGGGTAAGGATAAGGCATCCAGCATTCTGCCAATGGAATGGTTGGATTTCCGTGCTAAGTGAGAGAATTGACAGAAAATGAACTGAAGTGCCTGAGGTGAAGTCACTGATCTTGTCGGAACTTGTCAGCAGTAGCTCCCATTTGGACTGTGTGCCAAGGTAACAGCCAAGGCAAACCACGGCAGATGCTAGCATTGCAGCTTCCAACAGAATTGTTCTGCTTTGTACAGAACTATTAAACCATTTTAGGATTATATGTAACCTTCTAAAGCTACATTCCCTTATCCGTTATCAGAAAAATGCTAACTACAATACATTATTATCTGAAAAGCAGCAAATTGATATATACTGGTGGCAGCCTTGTGAAAACAGCGATGGTTTGGAAGCACTCCAAGCTTCTCATACCCTTGAAGTCTAGAAACACACATGGTGGTGGTGATGGTGATGAAAATATGAGATTTTCAGAATTCCAGGTGTGCCAACAAAGTTTATGCTTAGGCAATTAGATTGAAAGCAAGGTTTGTGAACAATTGCTGGACTTCCCCCACTGAATATCCATGGCCTTGGGATGCCAGGTGTCAATGGACATGTTAGCTTCCTGGTCCTCACTAACCGGTCATTTATTCTTTCTTCTCAAAATTGTTAGCTCTTTCCAAACATTGTGGAGGGGTGGTTTAACAGCCTTGGTCCTTTATCTGCATCATCTAGACTTCCTGGAGCCACAGGTTCAAGCCTCAGTCAGGTCACCTCAGCCTTTCATATTGACTAAAGCACATGAATGGAACTTCTGAGCAGCCTGATCTCTACAGAGAGATGACTTAGGTGATAGCTTGAGAAGAACAAGCTTGTAGGACTCAGCAGGGAGGCAGATAGGGACAAAACTAGAATTAGTTGGCTCCACCTATTATGAGCTCTGGCTCCACCTACTGATTGGGCTCCCTGCCTTAACACCCTACCAGAACCATATAAGTGAGGGCATGATGATGTTCTGGCTCCCCACCTGCAGATCAGATTGCTGCTATAGCTGAAAGTTTTGAAAGCTTTTGATGGATCTTTAGGACCTTCTCCTGGATCCAGAACTCCACCTTCCAATCAGCAAGGACCTTCCTCTGGATCAGAACCTTCCTGGGACCCACAGCCCTCATTCCTCAACCCCTAGGACCTTCCCTTGGATCAGCCTCCTCCAATTCTCCAAGCTCCTCCCATTCCTTATCTGGCCACCTTGACGTCTCCAGGGGACTCCTTAACTCCAGTCGAGTCCAACTGAGCCCCACTGGATTTCAATTGAAGAGCTGAGTCATAGAATCATACAGTTGCAGAGTTGGAAGGGATCCCAAGGGTCATCTAGCCCAACCCCCTGGAATGCAGGAATCTGCTAAAGCTTCCATGACAGATGGCCATCCAACCTCTGCTTAAAAACCTCCAAGGAAGGAGAGTCCACAACCTTCCGAAGGGAGACTGTTCCACTGCTGAACAGCTTTTACTGTCAGAAAGTTTTTCCTGCTGTTTAGTTGGAATCTCCTTTCTTGCAATTTGAAGCCATTTGTTCAAATCCTCCCCTCCAGAGGAGGAGAAAACAAGCTTGCTCCCTCTTCCATGTGACAGCGCTTCAGAAATATGAAGATGGTTATCCTATCTCCTCTTAGTTCTCTATTCTCCAGGCTTAGACCTTATTGTAAACCACTTCAGCTTAGAGGGGGTCTTAAAAGAAGTATTTTAGAGCATCTAGTCCCATGCTGGCTCAGTGCAGGAAATGGAGCTAGAGCTGCTCAGCCTCTGCCTGAAGACCCCTAGCACAGGAACGCCCACCACCCCTCTAGGTTCTATCATTGAACTGCTCTGGCCATCAATAGGTTTCTCCTGATACTCAACTGAAATTTACCTTCTTGTGAAACTTAGATCAAGTTCTGTTTTGTAGGGCAGCAGATAATTAGTCTTCTCCCTCTTGTGTGTGACAGACCTTCAAGTATATCTGAAGAGTATTGTCATGAAAGGTTAGTCAGTGTTATTATATACAGGGAGCTGATTTCATAAGGACTTTAACAAAATGTGACGCCCCCTCAACCTGATTTTTGAAGTGGTTTTGTCCATTGAACCACCTCATTCTGTAGTATAAGTAAGCTGGGGTGCAAATCAGAGGTAGGAAACCTCTGGCCCTACAGATGTTGTGGGATTACAATTCCCATCACCCTGTCCAGTGGCCATAATGGCTGAGGCTGGTGAGAGTTGGGGTCCGACATTATATGGCTTTCTGGCCCTGTCATTGGCCTGATGAAACAAAGTGTGTGTTTTTGATGCTCTGAGTCCTCTATTCGATTTGCACTGGTTACTGAACAAACCCAATAAACAGTTGTTTTTAACACTGCATTCCTCCCAAGACTTTACGAGATTTGAAGAAACATTTCATAATGCTCACTTTGTAGCTCTGGCTCCCAGAGGTTGGAAACAGATGTTTTTGAATCAGATATTAAAAATTCCCCAAATAAATGCCTGACTTTAAAAATGACTGATGATTTGGGGAGATTGTCCTCATACAAAAGTTAGCCAGCCCCTAAAAAGTAAAGTTTCCATTGGGTCTTGCAACATCCATATTTTTTAAATTAAACTTTTAAAATCAACTGCAGGGGCCAATTATCTAGAATTTAAAAATCACATGCTACCTGAAACAGGGTTTAAAGCACACATGTACTGAGATAGTACAAACATGTTCCAAATAAAACCAGAAATTAATAGAAGCATTGTGGCTGTTTAAGATTTCTTAATGGCATGGACCATTGCCCATGAAAATTTATGCCATAATAAATATTTTAAGCTATAGTCCTACCCATGTCGGCTCAGAAGTAAATTCTATTAGAATTAAATAAAGTTTACTCCCAGGTTGGGATGGACAAATGGGTCAAATTCATTTTCTGTCAGTTTCTCATTCTTTTAATTTTGGTCCTGTTCTCTACATATCCAACACTCGTTTGCATGTTGTTTAAAAAGTCCTCATGGAAATTCACCAGCATTTTAGTGCAAATTTATCCTAATGTAACATTTTTCTATGCAATCTTGTCTAATATGCACATTTTTGCAAATAAATTTTCACTATTACAGCACATTTCTGCAAGTTACTTTCATTAATATTTGCAATTACAGAAGATTTAAAGAGAATGATTGCTCTCGGATGCATCTACCAATGATGACAAACCCTGACAGCTAAATGGAGCTTCCCTATTCAGAGGCATTGTATCTATGAGTATCAGGTTCTTGAACTGGAATCACAATGGTCATCTAGTCCAATGCCCTGCAATCATTTTGCCCAATGTGGGGCTCAAATCCACAACTCTGAGATTAAGAGTCTCTTGCTCTGGAGCTACCTCCAGTGGTGACAAATTGGGATGAGCTCTAGTCCTGATGCCCCAGTTGGCAAGCTTCTTGGGAGCATCCAAGAGGCCACATCTGGAAACAGATGGATTAGAGCTGATCCAGCAGAAATCTTCCTTTGTTCTTAAAGTCCAGTCTCAATCCTCCTTCGGTCTCTTTTCATCCCTCTCCACCACTCTAGCGGCTTGGTGTATGCTGAGCACAATCTTAAGCACCTCACGTGGCACCACAAGCAAATACTTTGCACTAATGAAAGAAGGGACACCTTTGAAAAATATCTGGCTGGGTACCATGTCCCTTGTCTAGATAACCTGCTAGTTGTTAAGAGTTTGGCGGAAGCTGCCTGGCGCAATTAAGGCAAGCATATTTCTACATACAATACACAAGGGCCAAAGCAACATCATCACCTGGTTGTACCTTGACTTCACCTCTTGAAGTGAAGCCAGACAACCAGGACAATGAGACATCAAAACAACAAGATGGAGATGACATTTCCACTTGCACTCTGTCACCAGACTGTGCATTGTTATATGTGATGCTGTGCGCACTCTGCATTATTATTTTTCCAAAACCTATGCCAATCCAATATTCTGTGCCAGGAAAAGCTAGACGTCGTGATCTGAGTTTATTGTTTTTATTATTATGGCTCTGTTGTTATGTCCACTGAAGACGTAGCTCAGTCAGATCTGGCTTGGGGGATTTCATTACAGTCTCACAAGCTTGAAGCTTATTTTGGTTGTCCTAAGGGCTAGGACCCTTATTATTGTTATTAGGAAACTGGAAGTTCTCAAGATGCCAAATTCTGGGACTGGGACTCAAGTACTGATGGCCACCAACTTGGATGGCTTTAAAAGGGGACTAAACAAATCCATGGAGGATAAGATTCTCAATGGCAGCTAGGAGCTATGGTGGCTATGTCCTGCCCACAGCTTCCATTACTGGGAGTTAGGGATGGGTGAACAGGCAAATTTTGGTTTCTCGTTTTCCTAGTCTTATATTCAGTTTTCCACATCAGTTTGCAAATTTAATTTTAAAAGCCCTCATGAAAATTCACCAGCATCTTAGTGCAAATTTCTCCGAATATACAAATTTCTGTATGCAATTTTTCCTAACATGCATTTTATATGTTACTTTCCCTAATATATGCAAACCTTACATGCTTTTAACACTATCCTCCCCCATAGACTGGTGTCCAAGCTAGAGGCGATTGGACTCTCCAACTCCACCTGTCTCTGGGTTTTGGATTTTTTGTCAGAACGTTCTCAGAGGGTTAGAGTAGGGTCACATATGTCCACAGCCCTTAGCCTTAACACCGGCTCACCACAGGGTTGTGTGTTGAGTCCCCTGCTCTATGCTCTCTATACGTATGACTGTACAGCCATCTATTCCAGCAACAAAATCATCAAGTTTGCTGATGACACTACGGTGGTAGGGCTCATTTCAGGAGGGGATGAGTCCGCCTATCGGGACGAGGTGGAGCGGCTCTGTGTTTGGTGTGGAGAGAACAATCTGGCTCTTAATACGGCTAAGACCAAGGAATTGGTGGTGGATTACAGGAAAAAAAAGGCGGACATTCAGCCCTTGTATATCAACGGGGAACGGGTGGAGAGGGTGGCAGAATTCAGGTTTTTGGGAGTAACTATCGATCAGGGCATGACTTGGAGCGCAAATACCACTGCTCTGGTGAAGAAGGCCCAGCAGAGAATTTATTTCCTCAGACTTTTGAAGAAGAACAATCTGAGTGAGAGACTGCTGGTGTCCTTCTACCAAGGCTCCATAGAGAGCATTCTTACATACTGTATTTGTGCTTGGTTCTCCAGTTGTACAGCTAGGGAGAGGAAGGTGCTCCAGAAGGTCATAACCACAGCCCAAAGGATTATTGGTCATCCTCTCCCATCTTTGGAAGAACTGTACGGTTCCCGTTGTCTTAGGAAAGCAAACAACATCCTGCAGGATTCATCTCACCCGGGACACAGTCTGTTTGCACTACTGCCTTCTGGCAGGAGATATAGAAACATCAAGTCAAGGACAAATAGACTGAAAAACAGTTTCTATCCAAGAGCTGTGGCCTTTTTGAATGCTGTAACTCGATAGTGTGACCTGGGAGTTTGATGGGTGTTGGTGTGGGTGTGGCTGGAATGTGGTTTGTTTGGTTGTTGTTGTTGTTTTGCTTTTGTTGTTTTTAAGGGATGGCATCCAATTTCGTTGCACTTGTGCAATGTTGCACTTGTGTAATGACAATAAAGAATCTATTCTATTCTATTCTATTCTATTCTATTCTATTCTTACACTAATATGTGCATTTTTTTAACACATTACTGGAGAACTGCATTCCAAAATTCCAAGAAGTGTGAATTTTGAAGGATGAGCCATGTGGATAGTTCAGTTGCAGTGGCGTAGTGTGGGTGGTTAGTGCCTGGGGACGCACAGAGGAGTGAACGAAAGGCAGGGAAATGAACAGAGTGCGCATGGGCATTCAACTGCCTAACTGCATCCACCTCACCCAGGAGATTGTAGCCACAGAGATAAGAAAACAAGAATTGTTCCATTGTCGGAAGAGGTCACTTCCTGGCTCTCATGGAGAAGCCGTTTTCAACAGAACCCAGTGATGGAAGTGCACAGCTGTATTGAGGCAGCATTGGGTGTTGAAATTTTGCGCCTCCTAACAATCTTGCACCCAGGGCAACTGCCCCATGCCCTCCCCCTCCTCTACACCACTGCTCAGTCCGTAGAACACAAAACTTGTAATTTCAGGGTCCTGGTTTCGAGCCCCATGTTGAGAAAAAGATTTCTGCACTGCAGAGGGTTGGACTAGATGACCCTCGTGCCCCTTTCCAACTCTACAGTTCTATGATTCTATTATCACACCTTGTTTCAAAAATATGTAAATTAGGGAAGAGCACCTATCCTTTGGAACTCCCTGCCCATTGGCATTAGTGACTTCGCTGTATTCTTTTTGGCACCTGCTAAAAACTTTTGTTTAGGCAAGCCTGCCCAGACATGTAAAGTTTGCATGTATTTTAGTCTGTAATTTTACCCTATTATGAATATTTTAAACTGTTGATTTTATTGGGGGGGGGCGTTTTCACTGATGGTGTTAAAGTATATTTTATATTCCTTGTAAACTGCTTGTTTACAGTTAAATGACATTTTGTAAAATAAAATGAAACAAAAATGGAGCAGCCCTATGCCTGGGTTTTTCTTTATCTCTTGTTCAGTTTCCCTTCAGCTTATTTGGTCTTCTTCCTGTCATTATCCCCTTATTCCCATGCTTAGATCTTTCTCCACCCATTTTCCCCTTAAGTCATTCAATTGCTTGCACCCTGCCTTTTAACCCATCCCATTTTATTTGCTGGCAAAGTGAACTGTGCACATCTCTTTAAACATAACCCGTTCTGCTGATTCCCCCACTAGCTTTCTGTTCCTCTAGACTAGAATAGAATAGGCTATAACTTTTTGGAAGGAAAGTTATGAATCAAAATGTGCCATCTAACTAGAAGAAAACATTTTATGAAGTCAGTCACACAACATGCCAAGTTGACGATCTGCCATTGAACAATGGCCCTTTCCTTAGACCTGCAGACCTATGGTACTAAATGGAATGCCCTCCCTGAAGCCAAGAATGCCAGGGTTTGTCCAGTGCCTGGTCAGAAGGCCTCCTGAGAACTCTGAGGTCCTCCTTGGACGATAAAGGTAAAGGTAAAGGTACCCCTGCCCGTACGGGCCAGTCTTGACAGACTCTAGGGTTGTGCGCCCATCTCACTCAAGAGGCCGGGGGCCAGCGCTGTCCGGAGACACTTCCGGGTCACGTGGCCAGCGTGACAAGCTGCATCTGGCGAGCCAGAGCCGCACACGGAACACCGTTTACCTTGCCGCTAGTAAGCGGTCCCTATTTATCTACTTGCACCCGGGGGTGCTTTCGAACTGCTAGGTTGGCAGGCGTTGGGACCGAACAACGGGAGCGCACCCCGCCGCGGGGATTCGAACCGCCGACCTTTCGATCGGCAAGCCCTAGGCACTGAGGCTTTTACCCACAGCGCCACCCGCGTGCGTCCCTTCCTTGGATGATACGTGGGATATAAAAATATTACAAAATTAGAAAAGCAGCTCGGCACGAATGCAGCCTTTGCTTTGCACTTGGTTCCACTGCTGGCAAGATGACCTGAAAAATAACAGATTTTTTTTCTTCTCCAAAAAGTATATTTCTGAGGCTGAGGCTGTTATTAAACATTACTACCATGTACGTGGCATTTGCAGACTTCCACCCATCATTAAGCAGCAACAATGGCAGAGATAAAAGCCGCATCAGGGGACAGAGTGCCCCAGATCAAGTTTGTCACCAGGCTACTGAGACTTTTTGGCCGACCTCTTTGTTATGCTCTTTTTGGCAGAGTGTAATTAGCCAAACTGTTTTGTCCAGGCAACCTTTAAAAGAGAAAAGAAGACAGACCCTTGAGTAACAGAAAGGAAATGAGAAAAAAACATGTTTTCCCCTCATACAGAGTGCAGCATTCTAACAATTAAAAACAAAAAACAAAAAAACTTTTTTTTTTAAGCTACTCCCATCCTGCATAGAGACCCATTTAAGAGAATGCTTATCAAAGATTGGTTGAGTCCTGTAACTGCAGCCCTGAAGCAGAAGCAATGCTGATGGATGTGTCTTGATATCACTTACCACTTGATATCACTGCGAGGCCATTGGCAAAGGTTAGAGGGCACAGCCCTGGTCTTTTCTTTGCTAACCTGAATGGATATTTTTTTTGGTGGGGGGGGTGGAGAGAGAGGAGAGGCTAAAGCAAAGCTTGTTAAGTGCATAACCAACCCCCCCCCCAATGTATAAACACAACCTTTGGGATGGAGAGGATCACAAGGCCTGGGAACCCAGTTGAAAACTGTTGAGCTTAAGGCTATTAAGAGTGTTGTGTTTCACTATTTTGTGGAGGGGAGGGGGTCACTGCAGATTGCTCTGGATTAGAAAGCAGCTCATTATTCCTCCAACAGCTGTTAAAAACTTGTTGATTTGACACAAGTACTAAAGTTGCAAGATTTGTCCTCCCATATTTTTCATGACGCGGGTGGCGCTGTGGGTTAAAGCCTCAGCGCCTAGGACTTGCCGATCGAAAGGTCGGCGGTTCGAATCCCTGCGGCGGGGTGCGCTCCTGTCGTTTGGTCCCAGCGCCTGCCAACCTAGCAGTTCGAAAGCACCCCCGGGTGCAAGTAGATAAATAGGGACCGCTTACCAGCGGGAAGGTAAACGGCGTTCCGTGTGCTGCGCTGGCTTGCCAGATGCAGCTTGTCACGCTGGCCACGTGACCCGGAAGTGTCTGCGGACAGCGCTGGCTCCCGGCCTATAGAGTGAGATGGGCGCACAACCCTAGAGTCTGTCAAGACTGACCCGTACGGGCAGGGGTACCTTTACCTTTACCTTATTTTTCATGATAGAATCACAAGCATTTACTGTACAGTGGTACCTTGGGTTAAGGACTTAATTCGTTCCGAAGGTCCGTTCTTAACCTGAAACTGTTCTTAACCTGAAGCACCACTTTAGCTAATAGGGCCTCCCACTGCACAATTTCTGTTCTCATCCTGAAGCAAAGTTCTTAACCTGAGGTACTATTTCTGGGTTAGCGGAGTCTGTAACCTGAAGCGTATGTAACCCAAGGTACCACTGTATATAGAATTGGAAAGCAAAAGGCTTCAGCTTTTTTTTTGAAAAAACACAAAATGCCAAGGAAGTCTGATAGTTACACTTGTTGCCTACATTTCTATAATATACTTAAACACTCAGAGCCAATTACAATCCTGGGTCTTTCGGGGGTAAAGGGTTACAATAAAATTAGATGTGTGGGAATCTAAATAGGCCAAAAAGAAAAGAAAGAAATTCAAAGCATGAGCAACATGTGCAAGAGCAACTCCCCTCCTTAAATAGATGTTCCTGGACCAGAGCACACATGGGGGATTCCAGTCAAAAGATTATAACTAATTTCAAATGTATCCTCCCACTCCAACTTCACAAGCCTGGAAGAGATTCTAATAAGGTAAAGGTAAAGGTAAAGGTACCCCTGCCCGTACGGGCCAGTCTTGACAGACTCTAGGGTTGTGCGCCCATCTCACTCTAGAGGCCGGGGGCCAGCGCTGTCCGGAGACACTTCCGGGTCACGTGGCCAGCGTGACATCGCTGCTCTGGCGAGCCAGAGACACACACGGAAACGCTGTTTACCTTCCCACTAGTAAGCGGTCCCTATTTGTCTACTTGCACCCGGGAGTGCTTTCGAACTGCTAGGTTGGCAGGCGCTGGGACCGAGCAGCGGGAGCGCACCCCGCCGCAGGGATTCGAACCGCTGACCTTTCGATCGGCAAGCCCTAGGTGCTGAGGCTTTTACCCACAGCGCCACCCGCGTCCCTTTTTCTAATAAGGTACAATTAGGCTAATATCGCTCTCTCTCTCTCTCTCTCTCTCTCTCTCTCTCACACACACACACACACACACACACACACCACACCCCTTCATGCATGAGTGAAACCAGATGCTGCTTTCTAAGATGATAAAGCTTGTATTTTATGAGATGTTCACACAAATGCCACTTTAAATTATGAACATGTTCTTTCAAGTAAAAAACAGTTTCTATAGCCAGAAATAAGGACATGATAGCATACATGTTATCCTTCCAGCACGCGTCCAAGCAGTGTTTCAGTCTCACTCAATTATTTGCTACTACAAAAGGATCAATAATTACTGCCCGGCCCAAAGACTGAAAGCCACACATATATTAACTCTCTGCTGCAGCACAGACAGTGCTACCAAGCACACCAGGTGGACTGCAGGCAAGGCCAACTGTGCCATGTTATGAGTGCATTTCCCAACACCAGTACATCACAATAGCTAGCCAGGTTTGCTCCATCACAATATTGCAAGAATACTGTACATCACAACGTTAACAAACTGAAGAACCCTCTTTTCAGGAGGCGGCTCAGAACCTCAAGATCTATTGCCCTGGTCAGCATATTTTACAAAATATTTTTTAAAGACATTTGAACAGAGCAAGGGCTTCAATACCAGCCATATTGGCACTGTTCACTGACACACTCACAGGCAAGCCAAGACACCAACAAAAGGCTCTTTAACACCCTCATTCCCAGCATGGACAGCAGCAGAGGATTGGGTGGAGGCCTCGTCTTGCAATGTGCATTTGCTTAGAGTGGCGAAGGGTTTATGAATCCTGCTGCTGACTCTCACTTTGCGCAATTCTCCCTGGGTGCTGGTTCCTCTGTGCAAGCCAAGACACAGCAAGCGGCTTAAGAGCACCAAGGGAGAGTTCTGTTAAAGCCTATGTTGCTGTTCACACCAGGAATGAATAGATTAAAGAACCCTTTGTCTGATGTCAGTGTGGCTCTGGGGCATACGGAGTGTGTGGAGCTTAGGGACAAATGAGATATTCTTAGGGCTCCAATGGAGAGCCTCCAGCCCATGGGCTCAATTAAGTCTACTGGGCCATTTCAGCTGGGCTTACCTACCCAACACTGAACATCATATGAGTTACAGCCAAAAGGGGGTAATCAGCTGTCTGTCAGGATGGGCTGTGCATAGCACTCTGCAAGCCCTGACATTCAACTGATAGTCTGTGCTTTGCAGGCTGTGCTTCTGCCCAGTCTGATTTCAAGCCAGGCAGGCAAAAAGGGGGTCACCCAATGTCACTGTGGGCACGAGAGGTGCAGGAAGATAATGGTCTGGCCGGCCAGCCCCATCCAGCCCCCCCCCCCCCGCCTTACAGGATGGATTATTGGTTAATAAGATTTCCCTCACATCCACAGGAACTTTTTATGAGCTGGCTTACCATATATTGAGAGAACAATCACAGTAGTTGTGTACAGAACAGTGGAGAACAGACTAGTTTGCTTCTTTCCCATTTATTTATTTACTGGCATTAAGTCTTCCCTGCCCCACACTTTTCGTTCCTCCCTCCACAACATCTCCCCTCAATGTCAAAGTGCATTTACTTTTAAGGTATGAGTTTTTAAAATAATTTTGGCTGATATTCCCTCAGTCTAGCCAAGCGGAGCTGACCCTGCTTCCCCCCCCCCCTCAGTTTTCCAGGTGCAGGTGACCTCTTGATTCCAACACCACAGCAAGAGACTTGGGCAACGGTTTCTAGGGATGAGAAAAGAACCCTGAGGCAAAAACGATGGCTTTTTCTTTAGCAAGTCCTAAGACCAGTGTTCAGCAGCTTATAAGGCTCCTGGGATCTTCGGTGGCGGGAGGCCTTCCTCGATCCAGAGGGAAGGGGACGGGCCGCTGTGTAGCATTCGCCGGTGAATCCGTCGCAATCGCAACAGGTACAGCAGGATGGACAGCAGCACAACAAAGAAGCAGGCAAAGAATAGGTAATGGTTGTAAACAAAGGAGAAGCTGCGCCAATGGGAGTGATTGCCTCGGAAATTCTCCTGCTGGATGTCCCTGGGAAAACAGAACAAAATTATTAGCGTGAAAGAAATCTTACAGCAACACACACCTCAGCAAGTCAGCCTCTGCAAGGGTGGGAGATGCCAGAAGAAAGCTGAGAGGGCAACTGAGGAATATGGTGATTTTCAAGTGGGAAGAGCCCCAACTCCTAAACTACCCCTTAGAACTTTATGGGGGGGGGGAGTTGTGATGTCAGCAGCTGTAACGCTAATGTCATCTTCCTCTTAGACCAATTCCTTTCATCCTCTCAAACCTATCTGAATGTCTAGCAACCCAACAGCAAAGGCTGCTGTGCTGGTCTCGAGGAACAGGGCATACAGAGGTGAACAACAACTAGTGTCCACCATTCCATTTGTCCTCTATTCCCACCATCTGGCGGGCAACTCACTAGCTCTACATGATGCTCAGAAAGCATCACAGATGCAAAGTTTTCTGGAGAAAATTATCCACTGAAAGGGTTGTGACTGTTGACTGACTGGCTCTTTTTGAACACCACACTTCAGAAAAGTGAAGCCATACCTCAAAGGCAAAAACCGTGTTCGATAGAGAATGGCCCCCAACGTCCATTGCACCTCTTTGTCATAGACCTGCAGTGCAGTTTTTAAGTTGCCATAGTTTACAGGAAAAGAGAAACCGTTGTGAAACACTTCATACATCCAGGCTGACTTAAAGCATTGATACCTACAAAGAATAAACATTAAGAAGTCAACTTCTGCTGTTTTTAAACAGAAGCAGAACTCGTTAAGACATAAAAAGCACAGCCTGAAAAGAATAACTGAATTCCCTTGATCTTGTGCATTAATTCAATGGCACACTTTCTACTTAAACTTACACAGACATTCTCTAGATTGCACCCAACAAATGAGGCGCTTATATGGAATAGATTATTAAGTTTTGCTATGACAGAGGGAGTGCATCTGCTCCAGCAGGCTTGAACATTAAACCCAAGAGATAAAAAGGTGGGATGAAAGCTTAAGTATTGGCTACTTTAACAAGGTTTTCTCATGTTAATTTTCTGTAATTAATAGACAGCGTTATTGGACTTTCCAGGAATAGATAAGGTAAAAGGTAAAGGACCCCTGGATGGTTAAGCCTAGTCAAAGGCAACTGTGGGGTGGGGCGCTCATCCCGCTTCAGGCCAAGGGAGTCGGCATTGTCCACAGACAGCTTTCCGGGTCATGTGGCCAGAATGACTAAACCGCTTCTGGAGCAATGGCGTATCGGAAGCCAGAGCGCACGGAAACACTGTCTACCTTCCCACCAGAGCGGTACCGATTTATCTACTTGCACTGGCGTGCTTTCGAACTGCTAGGTTGGCAGAAGCTGGGACAGAGCAACGGGAGCTCACCCAGTCCCATGGATTCAAACCACTGATCAGCAAGCCCAAGAGGCCCAGTGGTTTAGACCACAGTGCTACCCACTCCATTTTTCCAGGAATAGCAGCATTTAACAGATCTGGCACTGCGGATCCGAAAAGTATAAGCCTTTTTCACTAATCAGTCACCTTCGGGAACACTAAGATATGATTCATAAACTCACTGGATCATTACTCTCCTCCCGAGATGGAGAACGTCCCCTCACTACTCCTCCAACGTGGAGGTAAGAGCTTGTGTGAACCACCAGATGCACAATGGGATTTTATGGAAGCCCAGCTTATGTGGGGGAAGACCGAAGTTCACGGATCAGGCATTTGCATTACAGTCATACCTCATGTTGTGTTCCACTCGTTAACAACTTTCATCTTATGAACGCGGCAAACCCGTAAGTGTATACTTCCGGGTTTGCCGCCCGCACATGCGCAGAAGAGGTGCTATAGTTGCGGACTTTTTGGGGTGCGAACAGCAACTAGAGGTACCACTGTACTAACCAGCTCGTGTAGGAGGTCAGGCCCATTGTGGGGTGGGTCTCTCCCCTCCACCACATGGGAACTGACTGCAACAGTCCTAGTGGTTGTTTGCACTAGAACTATGTTATACAAAATAGCTATAAACGTACAGCATCCGTTACATGCTTATGAAACTGTACTCGGTACTCAACCACAGTTCCAAAAAGCTCTGCAGTTTATGGCTAGTAGTTCAGATGGCAAGAATAAATGCTTCTGAGCCTCCTTGAAGTGTTTCCTTCTAGCAACTACTGGTACAATTTGTTCTCGGCTCTTCTCTCCCCAGGAAGGATGCTCAAGCAGATCCAGCCATGGGGGAATACAAACACTCACTTCAATCGATGAAGGTCTGCATGCGAGGCATAAAGACCATGGTCCAAACGTTCCCTTAGGACTGACCACTTTGTTGCACAGTAATCCTGAAAAAGAAACACAAAGAATGTAAATACATACATTTTGAAGGCAATGTGAAAATATTATATAGAAAATATTATACATTTTTGGAGGCAAGGAATGTAATGAAATATTGGGGGCTAAGAAAATTGAGGGCTATTGCATTAACCAGAGAAGCTGCGCAGTATATTGGACAGAGTGTTCAACCTCAATTAGGAAGAGCAGGTTCAAATCCCCTCACCGTGGGAAAATGCACTATGGTCCAGTCACCGTCTCTCATCCTGACCAACCCCAACATTATTGCAAGGATAAAATAGAATGGTAGGGAGATATTTCTGTATTTATCTATCCTTTTATCTCACAGAATTTTTATCCCAATCATCTACAAATCTCAGGGTTACAAAAATTTTAAAACAGTAATATATCCATATTTAATAAGCAAGAGCTGGTAAAAATATGATTAAATCTATTAACATATACCCCAAACTGCCTAAGTACTTAAAACTAACTAGGAGCAGACTAATAATCCCCCAAATGCCTGTGCAATCAAACAGGTATTTGCCAGGCACCAAAATGCCAAATGGCATACTTCATCCACAACTGGGCCACTACCACAGAGAAGGCCCTATCCCATGTCACTACCAAAGCTATTGCCCGTGGTGGTGGGACAACAAAAAGTGCCTCTCTGCCTTGGTCTAAGGAACTGGGGTGGCTAATTAAGGGAGATGCATTATTTCAGATATCTGAGCTCACCAGAAGATGGACCTAAATATTAACAACATTTTATACAGCAATTTTACATGCAAATTGCTTCATAATCAGTGGTTCTTGAAGCCACTCTACAATGTTGTTATCTTTTTTTGAAATACACTAAAGCATATGGGAGCAAAGTTAGTGACACAGCAAATGGATATGCAAGGCTGGAGAGAATGAGTATACAGGAAGGAAAGATTAGGAAAAAGGTTTTTTTGGTAAGGCATCCAACCTTCACTTGTTTTTACTTTACTATTTTACAGACAGGAAAACATAAGGCTGGGAGACAGTATCTTGCCCTAGGTCAGTGATTCTTAACTGGTGCCCAAAGGGGGGGGGGGGGCATGATCTACAAATCTTGGGGGTGGGGCATTCAGAATTTGTGGGGGCAAAGGCAGATTTTAGGCAGCCCTTTCTCCCTTCTGCCAGCCAGCAGGGAAGGGTTGTTACACAGTATAGTGCTCACTGTGTTCAGGGGATAAAATTAAAGATAATCCTTTTCAAAACTCTTTTAAAAAGCAGCATGCAATAAAGAGGAGTCAAGCATGAATGCCCCTCCCTGCTTAGGGCAAAGCCCAGCAAAAAGTAATGCACCTCCAGCCACTTACAATGAGACTTAAATATGTATGAAGAGCTTCCAGGAATGAAACAGGGTGGGGGTTATAACAGGAACACACACAAGGGAGAAACAGGTTCTCTAAATAAAAAGAAAAGTGTCAATTGGTCTCAAATAAAAATTGAGCACCTTTTTAAAGAACTTGCTTCTCCCTTGTCAGTATGAGCTTGCAGAGCCTACTAGCTCAAAATTACATCTCTTTCCATCTCCACCACCCATCTCTGCTCCACCACTATGAGCAACTGCATTATCCCTCAGCCAGGCTCCCTCCAGCCACTCTTCTTGCCCAAACCTCTTCCCCCAGTTTGATCACAGTAACTACCACCCCCTGCTGTTCCCTCTCCATGAAACTGAAAATTAAGGAGTTGGCTGGTGAGGATTTTATTGAACATATGCAGGAAATCTGTGTATTGCATGTATATGTCTATACATCTGGAACCCACCCCGTTACATATCACGCAAGCGCTGTCTCTATTGTCCTTTTTGGTACCAACTGAAGACCTTCCTTTTTCAAAAATCCTTTTAAGTGAATATTCCAATCCCAGTTTGTATCTGTATTGGTTAGGAAATCTTTCTTATTGATGGGTTTATTGTCGATCGCTTTGGAATGTTTCATGGAAAGCATTTAATAAATGAAATAAATATACCTATATAGCAGAATGTTACCTTAATGATAGAAACTTAGGACTCTCAGAACCAAAACTCTTCAACATCAATCACAACTCATGTACATGTGTAATAAAGAGTAGCATTAATTTTATTATATTTTGCCCTGCCCTCCTTCCAAGGAACTCAGGGTCATATAAAAAGCACGCTCTCTCTCTTACACACACCCCCACCCCACCCCCACCACTGCCAATTTCACTTTCACAACAACCATCTGAGGCTGGTTAGGCTGAGAGAAAAGTGATTGGCCCAAGATCACCAAATTAGCTTTGTGGGTTCACTGAGAAGATGATCCCTGGCCTCCAAGGCCCTTGGTCTGACACTCTAGCTGCCCCTTCACCACCCAAAAGCAGAGGGACCTTTTACCTTTGCAGCTTTAATAAACTTAGCAGCGATGTACTCTCCTCCCATCCGCAATACATCCTCGGTACAGTAATAGAACTCCGAGAACCCATAGAACTCGCTGTTCTCAAAGTGCACAGGAGGCTGATAAATGCCATTCAAAGAAGTCTGCGTCTCATTTGTCTTATTCATGAAAGGCTGAATAACATCACGGCACAAGTGAAAATCTCCTGTCCCTCGAAGATGCATCTTCTGCCCATTCTGCTGGATTTCATCCTCAGCATCCAAAGGCAGGCAAGGGTCTAAATAGGGGGTATCAGAAGTCATACCAATCTGTTTGCCTAGAAGCCTGCAAAAAAGATTGAACAAAGTTACATGTGCAAAAACCGTTTACAGGATACCAGATCTCTCTGGCTTGGAGAGTGGTCCCACCTAGTGCTGTGTCAGGTGGGCAGGCACAAATTGGGGAAAGCAACACAATGGGAAAATCTGTGACTTCTAGTAGGCCTGAGATGGTCAATGCAGGATGCAACTACAACATCCTTAACAGAGGACCATTCCACCTGTGCTTAACATCCCTGACAGACAACCACCCCCCACCCGTGAAGGAGGGCCCACCACTCCCTGAGGCAGGCTGTTCCAGTGCCACACAGCTCCTCCCATGAGAAAGAAGAAGAAGAAGAAGAAGAAGAAGAAGAAGAAGAAGAAGAAGAAGAGTTTGGATTTGATATCCCGCCTTTCACTCCCCTTCAGGAGTCTCAAAGCGGCTAACAATCTCATTTCCCTTCCTCCCCCACAACAAACACTCTGTGAGGTGAGTGGAGCTGAGAGACTTCAAGGAAGTGTGACTAGCCCAAGGTCACCCAGCAGCTGCATGTGGAGGAGCGGAGACGCGAACCCGGTTACCCAGATTACGTGACTACCGCTCTTAACCACTACACCACACTGGCTCTCTTTTTCTAATGTTCCTCTTGCATGGATACGCGATCGGGACGCTGGTCAGCAGGGCTTGCTGGCAGTCCAGAGGGTGGTAACATGAGAACAGGGTCTTTCCTGTGGTGGCTCCCCGCTTCTGGACTGCTCTCTCCAGGGAGACTCACCTGGCACCTTCATGGCATATTTAAGCACTAGGCAAAAGCATTTCTCTATAACCAGGCCTTTGGCTGAGTAGACATTATACAGCCTTTTATATCTGTTTGTGGGAGAGGGTTATTGGTTTGTTTTTGTTTGTTATGTATTTTGTGTTCTCATTTTGTGAACCACCCTGTGAAGGGCAGTATATACAAACTGAGTAAATGGCAATATTAATCATAATAATGGCTGGGAGATAAGTCAGATAAGGAAGGGCTGGGGAGACACGTAGCAGTTAAGAGTGAGGCTTCCAAGTTCCTTGGAACTGAGGTGTGAGGAAAGGGGTGGGGGCAGAGTGAGCCTGACTGGAGTTCCAGTTGAGCCAAAGCCCTACAGGGAGAGGGTGCTGGGAAGGAGATTATAGAATTGTAGAATTGGAAGGGACCTTCATGGTCATCTAGTCTAACCCCCTGCAATGCAGGAATCTCAACTAAAGCATCCACCTTCTGCTTAACAATCTCTAATGAAGAAGAGTCCACCACCTTCCGAGGGTGTCTGTCCCACTGTCAAATAGCTCTTACCTACATGATTACTGCAACCATCTGAAGATGTGCCCATCTCACTGGAGAAGATTTAAATGTTGACATGTATAGGAGGGAAATCATTTGGATCTGGAAATCAAGTTAATCATAGAATATTACCTGTTTCTAAATACTGTGGTGGTAAATATGCTGTCTGCATATCTCTGCCGGGCAGCATTTCCACCAAAGCCGAGGAAAGTTGCCACATAAACTCGGTACACATGTTCAGTTTGGTGAGCATCGCAACCTAGATTGAACTCTGCAAGTAGGTTCTTGGCCACCTCCTCCTGCAGATCCCAAAACACGAGATTAAAGAGGCATGAACAGCTCTGCTTTGTGTTGTGTAACACTTAAATCTGAATACAGGGAAGTTGTTTCAAATCTGCAGCTCTCTAAACATTTTCACAAGAACTTTCTCTAGAGGAACTCTTTGTACTCAATACCCAAGTGTCAAAGCGGGGGGACCTCCAGATGTAGTTGGACTACAACTCCCATCATGTCTGGCAATCAGACATGCTGGTTGGGGCTGATAGGAGTTGCAGTTGATTAACATTTGGAGAGAACCACATTGGGTACCCCTTGCTAAAGAAAGCAGCACCAACACCCAAAACTCTGCTAGTTGACCAAATCTGCGCAATTTACGATCCAAACTGATTGCAACCACCCATGGGGGAACTGAACATGTTCTTATATTCACCCATTAACTCTTGCCTCTTCTTTTCCTTCCCTCCCTTTGACATCTTGACCACATATAAAGTATAAATTACTGAAGGCAAGGGACAGATATATTAACTTATGAATGCCCTGGAATTATTACTCCCTCCATGGGACAGAGAAACCTCCTTTCCTGAATTACTTTTGAAATTACTACAGAGACTATTTCTACAGAGGCGTTCTCTGTCTGTTGGTTAAAATGTTCACGTGAAATATGACCTGCCAGTTGGCTTAAGAGGACACATCGTTAAGAGGCTGAAAACAAATAAAGGATGAAGCGTGTTTAAGTAATTTATCAAATAAAGTTATCTACAGCTGGGAGGTTCTCCATTTCTGAGAGGTTTTCATTTTATTGTGATCTATTTTCAACCCTCCATCTCACTGATTAATGTGTTGCTTGAAAAGTGGAGCTACATGGCTGCCTATGGGACTGAAATGTTAGGAATGCACTGCTTGACTCTTAAGATAACCAAGAACCATGTGGATTTCTGAGACTGCACTGTGGATGCTGAATTTTAAACTATTTTAAACCACATACCAATAACAAACTTAGTTGGTCTCTAAGCTGCTACTGGAAGGAATTTTATTTTAAAATTTTATTTTAAACCATTAACGGTCAATGTCATGCAGCAATTATTCCATAAGCAACTGTTAGAAATTAAAGTGGGGATGAGTAAAATGGTTTTAAAACTTGTATTGTGTAAAGCTGAGGCTGGATAAGTTACAGAATACTTGGAGAAAATACTGATGGAGAACTGCCAGAAAAGGAGAATGGAATGGTAAAATTGGAGACAATAGAGGATGAAATCCAGAGAACATCCACACAGATGCCTAAAGGAGTGAAATAGCCAAATGCTGGAGTTATGATGTTGGAGGAGGTGGTGGTGTGCATAGATGGAGAGACTAAGAAATATCCTGAACTGGAAGAGATAGAGTTGAGAAAGAAAGGACTGTGCGTATAATTTTGATTGAAACCGGAAGAAAAAGCTACTACGTCTCCTGCAACATTTTTGGAAAAAGAATGAAAGAGGAGAAAAATTCTATTTAAAAAAAAAAGGATTGACAACCAATAGCTACAAAGAAATGGGATTGGAAGATATGAATTTGGGAATGGATTAATGACTATATATAAGAACTAAATATGGACTGTTGTGTTAATACATAACCATAGTGAAGAAATTCTGGAAGGAATAAGGAAGGAATAAGTTTCTTAAAATTGGAGGGAACGTTGTGATGTTGGACTGAAGGAGGACTATTGTTGACTCTTACAGATAATAATAATCGAAGAACCTCCTTTGGACTTCTTGCAGTGAAAGAAATGAACAGGAGAGTCCCAGATGGAAAACTAGAAAAAAGCACCTAGCAGAGGAAGGAACAGCTGGACACTACTCTAGATTGAACATTTGACTGTTTTGAAGAACTATTGTATATATAACTGACAGATGGATAGTTGGAAGTCCTTTTTATCTACTTTTTATTTTTCATTTCCACTTTATTCTTTTCTTTTATATTCTTATTTGTTTTCTTTCCTTTTTCTTTCTGCTTTGCTTTGGTCTTTTGTATTATTTGTGGCTCTGTATTCAGGGTTAGAGGGGCTAACATGCTGATGAAGGTTACTGATAATTGACAAAAGAACCTGCATGAGGCAGGGAAGAGAATCTCCCAGGTGAGAGCTGGGATGGTTCACCTGTCTCTGTGTGTGACAAGTTAAGATTTATCTGTGAAAGAGGACTTTGTATTCTTTTTTATGTTTTTGTTTAGATTAGTTGGTTTTTATTGCAATGTATTAGGAAAGGTCTGAATAAAACTTTATAAAAACAAACCAAAATAAATAACACCCACAATCCATACACCACCACATATTCCCACCAGAAGTGTCACAATTTAAATGGCACAATTCAAAATGGGGGTTAAACACCAGGAAAAGTTAACGGTTGTGTAGCATAATTCAAGGCCATTTGCATTAAACTGACTGATGAAATGAATCATGTACAGGCAGACTGCTTAGCTGATGGGACATCAAGATGCAACCTCCTCTCGTCTTGTGGTGAAGATGTCACGTAGTGAAGCACAGAACTCATAACACGCAAAAGAAAAAGAATCAATGGTATATGGATTAAAACACAGGAAAAAAACAAAAGGAAAAGAAGGAAAAGTTGTACAGATAATAACCTGCTGTGAAGAGGCAAAGCTTACAGTTTTAGGGACTTCGTATGCTATTTGAGTTGACACACCACCCATGTCAAGTATACCCACAGTCCTCTTTCGAAGAATGGCTTCCTTGTTTTCACTGCCAGGAATATGCACCTCCACTACAGCATCATCCTCTGAAAGACAAGACGTGAAGGATGTTGAGATGTGGGGGCAAACCCTTCTGAGGACCTGAATTTCAAACATTTGCACTGCCATAGCTTGGTACAACGTAGCAATGGCAATCCTGCAATGGCAGCCTAATGCCAAGAGTTTGCTAGGCTGCAGAGTTGACAAAAACATGCAATTCTTGGTATAACACTCTTGAGGAGGACTCTCGGTAAGCTCTCTGAGCATAGTGCCCCAATAATCCCACATCACAGCCATAATGACAAGAGTCCTGGAAGGTAATAGGAAAGTTAGCTTGTGGTGGGAGAAAATATGTGCTATATATTTTAACAGTATTAGGAAAGAAGTTTGGAGTAAAACAAGAAATGTTGCAATGACATTCTAAAGTGGGCATATTTAGAATGCCTTGTATATTATTTTCAAAAATGGTAACACAGAGCTGGGAAAGATACAGAAAATAGCAATGAAAATAATACAGTATGAGGTTGAAGCACTTATTCAAAGTCTCTTCCATACCTCTCAAAAGCTAATGTTTTTGGGACTTCCTGGTGCATGTGTGTGTGTACACGCACACACACACTGCCTTGTTAAAACTTCTGTAGCTGAAAATATTTAGGGTATTGTTTTATGCCTTCTGTTCTCTAATAGACACACATATTTTTAGACTCTATATCTTTATTATGGATCAGAATCCACCAAGCACAGCTGCTGATCAACTTTCATTCACAGCTGCTGCAGGATATTGTCCACTAGCAACAGCCATCAGACCATCAACACCATTTCTCCCTTTGGTAGGCTACATAGAGTGCTATTAAGACACTTGCCATCATCGGTATGCTCAAATCTTCCAAGGACAAAGTTGATTCCAATCCATGCATATACTCCTAGAAAATTTAAGAGAACAATTTTAAGTATTAAAAGCTATTGAGCTGCGCCTTTAAAAATAGTAAACTTAATTAAAACAGTATTATAACAAGGGCCCAACGAGACTTGCCCTTGCCCAGTCGCTTTCACCCCGGGAAACCAGATCTTTACCACTGAATTGTGCAAATGCCAATCAGATTTACTCTGGATTGATGTTTGCTGCAATTTATTGCTAAAGAGCGGGTTTTCTGGAGGAAAATGGCACGGCAGGGGTAAAACTGCATTCTAGGCACTGGACAACTACAAGTCTGGATGAGCCCCAATAAACTTGAGTTGTATGGAAAACTACTTTCCTTTTAAAAAAATTAATCCAGACATGCTACTTCTCAGGTACATGGTTTAAAAAAAGAAAAACAACAATTCCTCACTGGCCACAATGATGTGTGAAAAAAACAGAAAATTCCAGCCTCTCCAAGACCTTCTAAAAATCTATGTACAGTCGTACCTTGGCTCTCGAACAGAATGCGTTCCAGGAGTCCATTCGACTCCCCAAACAGTTAAAAAATCAAGGCAAGGCTTCCGATTGGCTGCAGGAGCGGAAGCCACACCGGACACTCAGCTTCTGAAAATCATTTGAAAATGGGAACACTCACTTTCAGGTTTCGATCATTCGGGAGCTGATTTGTTCGGGAGCCAATGCGTTTGAGAGGTACGACTGTACTGTAGTATGAAAGTGCTCTGCCCAGCAATTCCAAATGTTGCCACCAGAGTGTGCTCTTGCAGCTTTATAGTAAAGGTAAAGGGACCCTTGACCATTAGGTCCAGTCGTGACTGACTCTGGGGTTGCGACACTCATCTCGCTGTACTGGCCGAGGGAGCTGGCGTACAGCTTCCGGGTCATGTGGCCAGCATGACTAAGCCGCTTCTGGCAAACCAGAGCAGCACACGGAACCACCGTTTACCTTCCCGCTGGAGTGGTACCTATTTATCTACTTACACTTTGACGTGCTTTTGAACTGCTAGGTTGGCAGGAGCAGGGACCGAGCAACGGGAGCTCACCCCGTTGCGGGGGATTCGAACCGCCAACCTTCTGATCAGCAAGTCCTAGGCTCTGTGGTCTAACCCACAGCGCCACCTGCGTCCCTCCAGCTTTATAGTACAAGCCTGCCAATGAACAGCTATCAATAACAAAACACGATGGCTTAGCTAAAACAGGCGTGGGGACTCTGTGGCCCTCTAGATGTTGTTGGGACTCCAATTTCCATCATCCCCAGAAGGATGATAGGAGTTGTAGTGCAACATTTTCTCGAGGGCCACAAGGCACAGGAACCACGACGAGGGGAAAGAGGTGTATTGCTGGAAAAAACAAACAAGGGATAAAGAAAGGCTTACAAAAAAATAAAGATTCCAGTATCTGTGATGTGTGCAGTGAATTAAGAAGTCAGATAAGCAGACAAAGAAACACCTGATGACTTATTTATGTTTTTCATCAAGTTTTTATGCCAATTTTCTTCTTGCATCTTGTACTCTGTCTTGATTTTTTTTAAAAAAAATTAAAATATAGAATATAAATATATACCATATTTTTTGCTCTATAACACGCACCAGACCATAACACGCACGTAGTTTTTAGAGGAGGAAAACAAGAAAAAAAATATTCTAAACGAAATAGTGGATATATGATTTTGTGGTTCATGCTGTGGCCACAGACATGTGATCTGACAGTGAGTTTGGAGTAGCCCAATGCAAAAATCCTGAGGATCCATGTGGATCCATGCTTTGTAACCACGGAGGAGGGAAGGAAGGGGAACCATGGATCCTCTGCTCACGACTGCAGCAGATCCCCCCCGCCACCCGCAGGCATTCGCTCCATAACAAGCACAGACATTTCCCCTTACTTTCTAGGAGGAAAAAAGTGAGTGTTATGGTGCAAAAAATACGGTAAATTTAAAAATTAAGAGAAATCAAACTAAGGATGCTACAAGAAATACAGGTGAGTTGCAAAAAGTGTATTTCACACAATGTAATTGTATTTGAAAAGAATGGAGGGGTGTGGTGGTAAACAGTGTATGGTTATTCAAAGACATTTAAAAGTAAAAGGACCCCTGACAGTTAAGTCCAGTTGCAGACAACTCTGGGGTTGTGGTGCTCATCTCGCTTTACTGGCTGAGGGAGCTGGCGTTTGTCTGCAGACCACAGACAGCTTCTGGGTCATGTGGCCAGCATGACTAAGACGCTTCTGGCGAGCCAGAGCAGCACACGGAAACGCTGTTTACCTTCCCGCCGGAGCGGTACCTATTTATCTACTTGCACTTGACGTGCTTTCAAACTGCTAGGTGGACAGGAGCTGGGACCAAGCAACAGGAGCTCACCCCATCATGGGGATTCGAACAGCCGACCTTCTGATCAGCAAGTCCTAGGCTCTGTGGTTTAGACCACAGCGCCACCCACATCACATTTAGAATCTGCTTTATTCAGATCAACTGTTTACATTCTACTGATGAATCTCCAATAAAGCCCTTTCTCAGCCTCTCTCCATACTGCACAAATCCAGCCGATTTTACTCTTATATCATGCAGGGAAGACTCCTCATCCATTCATTCTCCTTCCCACCAAATATATTCTACCTAAAAAACCAACCATCAAACTAACACCCTCAAACTCCCTAACCCTGCTACATCCCTGGATATTTTTTTAAATTTATAGTAGAGAGGAAATGTAGCAATCTAAGGAGCCCCTGCCCCTTCAAGATTAACTTCCAATTTGCCTGTGTTTTTTGCTTCTTAAAATTGGAGTGACCTGGTATCGACACAATCTGGTTGTAGGCTAACTAGGTATATAGACATCCTGGAAAGGGACATATCTCTGCTCTCCTCTGTCTGTGTTGTGATCCACAGCATCTCTTACAATTGTGTTTCTTGTAGCAGTTCTTTGTCACCCACTGAAGGGGACCTGCTCCCTGGACAGACATTCCATCAGTCTAGTGAATGTGGTTTCAAACTTGTCTTTTTCAAAAACAGTTCCTTACCTTCTTGCTTTCCTGAAATAACCTCAGCATGCGAGTCCGAAAACAGAAAATCAAAATGCACTGGGATATCAGTTAGCAGGTCTTCTAGTATTGCCTTTTGCTGGCTGCAAGATTCCAAATATGTTTAAAATACAAATAGACCCCTAACATACTCAATTCTCTGTATTAAACTGTAATAGAAAAAAGATATTCAGTCACCTCTCTGGTAAGATTCTCATCCCTGCTGTACAAAGGATATACAGAGGTGTTTCTTTATGTTTTGCACGCGGTACATGTGCAGCAGCAAAGCTCAGAAGTGGGAAAATATAGTCACTGACTTTTTCAGGAGAGGTAGCAAATTCTGAAATGCCTAAAAAAAGCAATGGAGATACATATGAGTATATATGCATACAGCAGAAAGTGGGAGAGTCCAACATACAAAAAAACCCTTATTATTTCAAAGAGTTTCTGATTGTAAGAGTTGGAAGCTGAATAACCTGTTTGCTTTTTTGGTGAAATTTCTTGGTAACATTCAGTATCACAATCCAATTAAAGACAAAATACTGCCTGAGCAAAAGGATCTACTAGCCACTATAATTCATGTGGCCATAACTTTACTACAAAAGTGATTTCTTGGTTTTAAAAAAGCCTGTTTCTGGAAAGGTCAAGACTGTTGTTGAAAAAACCCACGATATGTGAGCTGAGATTAGTAACATTATCTAGGCGAAAGGTAAAACACCTTGGCTCCCATGCTACAAAGGTTGTATTAGAATGGACCTTGGAATATGTTTTATTAGAGCATAAAAGGCATATATAACCGGAGTCCATATAACGGCCATGCAACCAAATGAAGCAGAAAGGCCCCAAGACGTCAAATAATCATTCCATCTATTTGAAGGGAGGCATACACAGTATGTTTGAATGCCAGGGAAAAGGCCATATTACAGGTACTTGAATGATGCATCTTTCAATTTATGTGTCAGGAAAAGTATATGGCTTGAAGTTTAATATGGCATCCTGAAGTTTGCACTTTGAATAGAACTGGTCCACGGATTCCAGATCCTTAAAAGCATTTCACTCATTCTGGAAAATAGGACATTTCATAGGTGGTTTTTTTAAGTGTTCTCCAATTTTTTTTTCCAAATTGGAAGTAAGTTTCACTAAACATCTTGTGCCTGAGTAAAAATGCCTAAGGGTATTCCCTGTAAATTTCATAAATATGCCAAATAGCATAATTTCACATGCTATATTAGCATTTTAGGCTACAGCAGTATTTTTTTTAGTAAATATTGCATATAAACACAGTTCATTGATGAAAAGAAAAGTATGACTTGATCATATTTATTCACATAAAAAATAAGGACACTGAACAGATGCCACAGATCAAGTCTGACAACAAATAAAATCTAAACATAACACGTCAACTTCTATTTATATACCACCTTTTTATATATACTCAAGGTAGCTTCCATGAAACAGTCACTGACGTAACTACCAATAGGTCCTTCCTCAATGAGTTTTTCTAAAGTTATAACCGTCCAGTTTACTGCACAGACCAACCAGTGCTGAATTTCAAACCACAGGGAAACAACTCTTTGTTTTTATGTTACAATAGCAAGCAGAGCTGTCTGCAAGAATGAGGTGAAGGAGGTTAGAATGAAATCAAATCCCTTGGCTATACGGACTGACTTCCAAGTAAACATGGGCAAAATTGGCCTGGACATATCATCCCAAGTAAAACAGGGATAAAACACAATGAAACATTTAATAAAATGAAACCGCTACATTTTTATAAATTACCATTCCTTTTAAGACCTGCTGCTAAGCTATGGCAAGGGAAAAAAGAAGTTATGGCCTTTTCTCCAATACCTGGTTTAATTTTCATAACCACTGGTTTGCTGTTTTTGTCCCTCATTTGTTTGATGTCCAGCAAATCATGTGGGTTGCCATTGTGCCTCGGCCACCAATACACAAAGATCCTGGATCCACTGCTACCACAGTCCACCATAATACCATAGTTCAACTTGGGATTGTTGGTATCTGTAGCTTCTGTGTCGGTTACTCGAGCAAGATACCTGGAAGAGAGCATCAAAGTGTTGTTTAGCAGCAAATTTCACTGAAACCAGTGGGACTGAGCTTAAAGAGTCAACAAGCATAAGATCTCACTGCAAATTGCATTCAATTTATAGGGACTTAGAAGCACATTTAAAAGCAAAAACAACTATCCGTTACTTGTGTTGTTCTCAGATGTGAACAAACACTTTTGGAATATATATTTTTGTCTTACAGGATGTTCTTACCTGTGCAGCTTTTTGTCCCTGTAGCCATATTTTACAACAGAATAGTACAGCAAGAAAAAGGCAGCAGCGAGCAACCCAATGACAATAATCTGCCGTAACGTGGTGTTCAATATTCGTGGACACCCTACTGGGGAAATGCTGAAGTGCCAAGAAGCAGGAAACAGACAAGAAACACTGATCCTGAAATTTAGAAAACAAAAAGATAGCCTGTCTGAAAAGGTACCTTACTACAGTATAATCACTGACACACAAAGGATCCAATCACTGGATCCCAAATGTTCTAAGCCAGAAAATATTTTATAGTGAATTTAAGTAGATTGTAAACTCTTCAAATAAATGATTCTGCAGTTTCAGGAACTGAAGGAAGACTCCAAAAGTTACATTACTAACTCTTAATTCCTAGATTTAAAATGCTTCCCTACACTTTGTATGTACAGTGGTGCCTCGCAAGACGAAATTAATTCGTTCCGCAAGTCTCTTCGTCTTGCGGTTTTTTCGTCTTGCGATGCACGGTTTCCCATAGGAATGCATTGAAAATCAATTAATGCGTTCCTAGGGAAACCGCCTTCAGACCAGGTCCGGGGACAGTCTGTCCCCGGACCTCTTCTGAAGGCTGGGGGGGGGGACAAGGGCTTTTCTTCCCACCCCCAGCATTTTAAAAAACCCTGGGACAGCGGAGGACTTCTCCGCTGTCCGGGGCGATCTTAAAATGCTGGCGGGCGGCATTTTAAAATCGCCCCGGACAGCGGAGGACTGATCCCGCCCCCCCTCCCCGCTTCGGAACAGCGTTCCGAAGTGGGGCGGCTGGGGCAGGTGTCCCCGCCCCCCCTCCCCGCTTCGGAACAGCGTTCCGAAGTGGGGCGGCTGGGGCAGGTCTTCCCGCCCCCCCTCCCCGCTTCGGAACAGCGTTCCGAAGTGGGGCAGCTGGGGCAGGTGTCCTGGACGGGGAGATTTTAAAATGCTGGGGGTCGGCAGCGCTTCCCTCCCGACCCCCAGCATTTTAAAATCTCCTCGGGACAGAGACTTCTCTGCTGTCCCTTGGAGATTTTAAAATGCTGGGGTCGGCAGCGAACGCTTCGCTCCCGACCCCCAGCATTTTAAAACCTCCCCTGGACACGGGGAGATTTTAAAATGCTGGGGGTCGGCAGCGCTTCCCTCCCGACCCCCAGCATTTTAAAATCTCCTCGGGACAGAGACTTCTCTGCTGTCCCTTGGAGATTTTAAAATGCTGGGGTCGGCAGCGAACGCTTCGCTCCCGACCCCCAGCATTTTAAAACCTCCCCTGGACACGGGGAGATTTTAAAATGCTGGGGGTCGGCAGCGCTTCCCTCCCGACCCCCAGCATTTTAAAATCTCCTCGGGACAGAGACTTCTCTGCTGTCCCTTGGAGATTTTAAAATGCTGGGGTCGGCAGCGAACGCTTCGCTCCCGACCCCCAGCATTTTAAAACCTCCCCTGGACACGGGGAGATTTTAAAATGCTGGGGGTCGGCAGCGCTTCCCTCCCGACCCCCAGCATTTTAAAATCTCCTCGGGACAGAGACTTCTCTGCTGTCCCTTGGAGATTTTAAAATGCTGGGGTCGGCAGCAAACGCTTCGCTCCCGACCCCCAGCATTTTAAAACCTCCCCTGGACACGGGGAGATTTTAAAATGCTGGAGGTCGGCAGCGCTTCCCTCCCGACCCCCAGCATTTTAAAATCTCCTCGGGACAGAGACTTCTCTGCTGTCCCTTGGAGATTTTAAAATGCTGGGGGTCGGCAGCGAACGCTTCGCTCCCACCCGCCAGCATTTTAAGATCGCCCGGGGCAGGCGGGGGGAAGGCAGGCGGGGGGGGGGGAGCAAAGACTTTTGCCCCCCGCCGGCCTTCAGAAGAGGTCCTCTTCTGAAGGCCGGCTGTGGGCGAAAGTCTTTGCTCCCGACCGCCAGCATTTCCCTATGGGCTTTCGTCTTGCGATGCAAGCCCATAGGGAAATTCGTCTTGTGAAGCGCCTCCAAAACAGAAAACCCTTTCGTCTTGCGGGTTTTCCGTCTTGCGAGGCATTCGTCTTGCGGGGTACCACTGTATTTAGAAGATGTATACCTTGTCCTCCTATTGCAGTCATGATGCTCAAATACAGTAATTCTAAAACATCAATATCATCACTATTGACACTGAAGCAACAATCCAATATTAAGAACATAGATATGCTTAAGTAGATGAGTGAATGCAAGCTAAATTTGCATAGCCCCCAATACTGCTATGAACACAAGTAGCTGCCTGGGGACAGAGGAGTGAAGCCACAAGGGTGGAGACTGCTGGGAGGAAGAAGAGATGATCAGGGGATATGGCTTAGTCACACAAAATTGTATATGTGGTCAGAAATTTCAGCTCCCACAGTGTAGCCTTCTAAGACACTGCTATATTCAAGAGTTTGTGTACTGTAGTTTCTGCTGTAAGTCAAGCAGAGCTTATTAGATGACCCTTCTTGTTGTTGTTTAGTCGTTTAGCTGTGTCCGACTCTTCGTGACCCCATGGACCAGAGCATGATGACCCTAGGGCAAGCCAAAATCCTCATATCTCAGACTGCAGGACTACAACATGAGGGGTACTACATTTATGGTATAGAGTTGCAGTAATTAGAGATGGAATCTTCAATTCATTCATCAGTTAGATTAACTTAAGCAATTAAATGCATTTTGATTTACTAAAAGATGCCCCAATTTAATCAAGTAGCAGCTTTTCATTTCAGTTTGATTAAAATTACTTTTTAAATTGTGGAAGCAAGTACCACCATTCTTCTTGTGTGAGAAAGGGCAATGCTTCCTTTATGATGCTGCTTGCTACAGGTGTGCAACATTTTTTCAAAGAACACTTTTCCTTTATCACAATCTCTCAAATGCATATCTTATCAATTCATTTTTAAAGTGTTTTGTTTTTTTTTTAAATATATATTTATTAAGGTTTTTCAATACAAAAACATATTATAAAAACAGCATTAGTTGTTTAGCATCTTTCCATTATTACTTTGGACTCCCCCACACCTCCCGCAGACACTTACATCATTATATAATTGTTTCCAAGCAAATTATCATGAAAAATCATTTTTAAAGTGTTAAGTAGATGACAAACCTGGTAAAATATTTTAAAAATAATTTATATATGTGCTGTTATTTCCAAACACCATTTACCCACTTTTCCAATTTACATGCAATGCCACTGTGAGTCCTTTCCATTTAAGTCAATTTCACGTTCTCACTGCAGAATTCCCATTGGCATCTAGTTGGCCAGTGTGAGAACAGAGTGCAAGAATAGAATAGCCTTTAATCTCATTCAGCAGAGCTCCTTTTGTGTTTTATATTTCTTCATGACACAAGTGCTGAAAACAAGCAATGGAAATTCAGCACCTTTTGTTATCTATTCATTATTTGTACCTATTTGTATCTTGTATAGTTCAGTATTCAGCTGTAACAGTTTACAGTGGTACCTCGGGTTACAGACGCTTCAGGTTACAGACTCCGCTAACTCAGAAATAGCACCTCAGGTTAAGAACTTTGCTTCAGGATGAGAACAGAAATCGCGCAGCAGCGGTGCAGTGGCAGCAGGAGGCCCCATTAGCTAAAGTGGTGCTTCAGGTTAAGAACAGTTTCAGGTTAAGAACGGACCTCCAGAACGAATTAAGTTCTTAACCCGAGGTAGCACTGTACTTGTTAACAATGTGAGGTGTTTTGTCTCCAACTGTACCTTCATCAATAAAAATAGTACAGGAAGTGTCAAAATTAAGGGAGCCCAAAGTCAAATAGACTTTTAAGTCCGTTACATCCCCATCAAGCACTCAGCTTATTCCTTTCACCCCGACAGTATTCAGATACTTACCTACCCATTTCAGAACAGTTTGATCAGGCAAGGTACAGTAAGAGAGACTTCTATTGTCAGCCAAATGTTACAGATTCATAAGACACAAACATAATCATCAGGACCAATGGTACAAATAGGAACTGAAAAGAAAAGATTGCAGTGATATTAAAAAGATGGTACTTTTATTCAGATCCAACATCTGATGAGCACAAAAACTAAACCAATGTAACAAATTATTAGCAATGATCCCTGATCTATATCCTACCCTTCTTTCAAAAAGTATAGGATGGTGCGCATGGGACTGTCCTATTTTAACCACACAACAATGTTGCTAGGCTAAGGATAGAGAATGCCTCTCAGATACATCTCCAGCAACTCCATTCACCAAACCATACTGTGTGAGGGCATGGCAATATGAAATACATGTTCTGAGGTGGTCAATTCATCTCTCATATCTGAAGCAAGTGCACTAACACAGTTACTCACAAATTGGAGATACAGGCAATTTTATTATTATTAAATTTATATCTCACTCTTCCTTCCGAAGAAGCCCAGGGCTAGCTTACACTACTTCCAGTGAAGCTAGCGGAGCGATGTGAGGTTATGTAAACTTCCCACTTAACTGAATGCAGTCTGATGCTTGATGACCTTCCAGCATACATTTGCTGAAATACATCTTCTGTATCAGTGCGATTTGATGCTGAAGCAAGCAACAAAACTGCTAGCTTCCAGCTATAAATAACCAGCAGAACACACTGTATTTTAAATAACATTTTAAAACACAAAAACCCACATTATACAATCAAGGCTTTAACTGCAATAAGATTTCAAGTCTTATTACCAAGTTAATCCCTACTTTCTAAACAGAATTTGAAGCAATTGGCAGGGTGTGTGTGTGTAAAGAATATATATAATGATTACAACTTTACAAACTAGAACCTTGAATCAGAAACAAATTGGCTGCTAGCAGATGCAACACTATCACAATATGTTCAAAAAATCCATTTCATGCATGTATGAGAATTGCCTGACATCACTATGACATCAGTTGAAACATTTTCTTTTGCCCACATTGTTTGATTTCAAATTGCATGGACAAAGGCACAGATTTTGATGGTGTCACTCAACACACTGATTGGCAGCACCTGCAAACCTTGCTTTCAGCATAGATCAATTGCACTCAGAAGCTCTGTTTGGGAGCTGCCATGTGGAACAAATCCCAGCAGGCTTGCCTTTGGGGCAACATTTAAAAGGTACCACATACAAAATTTGCCTGCCAAAGAACATTTAGAGGAGAATTTTAAGGCTTCCAACTATTTCTCTGCAACTGTGTTTTACCTGTTCCACACCTGATGTCATATGTGGCATCAGGTACGGGGCAGGTGAGGAAATGGTCTCATGGGCCAGAGGTTTCCCAACATTGTTGAAGGCATTAATGCAGACTCTGCAGTCTTATTATGAGTAATTTCCACTTAACAATTTATGGTTTGAAATGGAACTCCAAGTGTGCATGTTCCAAATTATGACACCGCAACATGAAGTACTTATAATTACTTACCTCTGAAACATTGTGACCTTCCGCAAACTATACCAGCTATTTAATACAAATTACATATCTTAATAGTTCCATGCAAAGAATGCTGGAAGAAGCCATATCATGCAGAAACTAAACAGAGAATAGAAGAAAAAACAAGATATTAAAATGGGATTTTCATTAAAATCAGCAGATCTGCTGAACTTAAAAACCAAGTTACACTGTCAGTATAATACCCTGTTGCTAGGTTACATTACAATGAAGCAAGTAGATCCCAGACTTGAAAGGATGGGGGCCTATGAGGAAGAAAATATGCAAAAAGGTTCATCTTTCATCTCAGGATTAAAGAATACTTCGTTTTTATTACATGTCTGCATGTTATGTAATACATGGGCTTCTATGCTTTAAGACATTAAGAATTACCTTGGCTGCATCTAACTAAAGTCCCTTGGCTGAAGCATACCCTTGCTAGCCTCTTTTTTTGCTAAACTACAAAGCTTCCAATGTTGCAACTTTTTGAACTAGGGGAGCTGATGCAGCAGCTGGATAATATGCCCTTTTCTGCACTTGGTTCTTTCCACATAACAAGCATGAGATTTTTAGGAAGCTGACGGCGATAGCACAGGGACAGGGGACCTCTAGCCCTCAAGGTGCTACTGAACCACGATTCCCATAATCCCTCAGTACTGGCTATGGGGCTGATAACAGCCCAACAACATCTGGAGGGTGACAGGATCCAGCCCAGCACACAGTTTCCAATAGCCAGCCAGCTGTGGGAAGCTGCTACACACACTTCATGTTTCACCGCAGTTTATACGAACGCTTCTCTCGGTTTACCCCTTAGACCAGCCTGGCCCGGGACAGCCATTCAAACAGAGGACTTTCCTCCTCCGCCGCCGCAGGAACGAGGGGCGCCGTCCGCCACAACGGGGGGGCGGGGCACCCACCCAGCTTCCCGCACGGCTTTCCAGCAGCTCCGCCGCCGAGGCCCAGTTACCGGCGCATGGGGGCTCCGCCGTGGACCCCACACCAGACCCTCGTTCTCCTCAAAAATGGCTCGGAGAGGCTCCCCCCTCGGCCGCCGCCGCCTCCGCCGGGAACCTGCCCTTCCTCCCTCGCCTTTTCAGACACGGCGGAAGGGAAGCCGGCGGCGGCGGCGCCACTGGGCGCGAAGGAAGAACCCAGGAGTCCGAGCTGGCCGCGCAACATACGCGCGCGCGCTGCCCTCCCCTCCCCGCCAAAATTCACCTCAGCCGCCTCCTCTGCGGCTTCTCCGGGCCGCGCGCCGGGCGCCCGGCGCATAGCGACACCTCAGCCATCCTCCACTTCCGGGTCTCGGAGGACTGGGCGTCGGAAGTGACGTCAAATGCGATAGCCGAACGGGGTGGGATGCAAGAGCCGCCTCAACCGTAGAGTTGCAGGATGAAGCAGCGCACGCGCAGTCGCCTCAGGGTCCCTTTGGGCACACTTCCGGTGTGAACATAGATCTACAAACACAAAGAAAAGGAAGGGGGGAATCTCTATTTCATTTATCAGATTGATATACCGAGATGGCGACTGGCCACGGGCGCTTCTTTCGCAGGGCATCATGGGAGTCTGGCTCGGCGCAGGGGGTGATGGGACTTTGGCTTTGCCCCCGCTGCTTTAAGCCGTGGATCGGGCCCTGGCGGCTCAGTAGCCGAGGAGGAGGAGGAGGAGCAAAGCTTTCCCCGACTGCTCGGGCGCCGCCGCAAGACTCCCTTCGAATGCATTTGCCGCAGCCCCAGCTTCCCTTCCGTGCAGGGATAGGAAGGAATCGACGCGCAAATGCAATTGGGGGAATTTACTTTTTTTTTCAGGAAGGAGGGAAAAAAGAATGAGGGGACACCCGGATTTGAACCGGGGACCTCTTGATCTGCAGTCAAATGCTCTACCACTGAGCTATATCCCTTGGCCTGTGGGTGCTGTAGAGCTAGGAAGGATAGTTGTGACATCTAGTTCTTCCATCATTGCACCTCCAGCCTCTTCCAGTAATAAACTGATTGGCTGTTGTTGTCGTGGCTAACCATAATTGTGCTTAATTTTGTATTCTGCATAATATGTAAGTGCTTTGCTTTCTTCTGTGTGATGGGGTAGAGCATTTGACTAAGGAACCCTCCCTCCTCAAGTAAGGCTTTTAAGTCTATATAGAATCTAAAATTACTTGACTGCACTGCTGATCACCCCATAAATAACCCAGTCTTTAAAGGATAGTGCTGTAGTGGTGTTGCAGCTTGGGCTGTGAGGAGAACTTAGTCCCCATTCAAAAACAAGTGCCACCTCATTTTTAGCTGAGAGGTAGAGTGCATACACCAAGAAGATCATGATGAGAGCAGAGAACTCATTCTTCCTTTGATTTGATTTTGTATTCTGTGTGATAGGTTGGATTATTTTTGTTTATACAGTATATTGTACTCTGCCTTGCTGTATTTTTATGAAAAGTGTGGTTAATAAATATTTAAATATATAGGTAAATAAATGGTTTCCCCTATCCTCATCCTTTCTGCTGGGGAATGCATACCATTATCAAAGCACTGCAGTGAAAAGGAAGTGATATTTGCTGATATTTTTTACATTGATTCTTGTGTAAAGGTGTCCCATACATGGAAGGTGGGGGTTTCAGACATGGGCTGTGTACACACTACACCTTTAAAGCACATTCTTTCCCTCAAAGCACTATGAGGGGTAAACTACCTCAGCCAGAATTCTTTTAGGGAAACTGACTTGACAGTGTTGGGCTTTGAGAGGTAAAGCATTGGAGATAACTGCCGGCAATTGGGACCCTTTCCTACATTAAGTAGCAAGCCCCAAGGAAGCTATGAGGTCCCAGTCACACAGAAAACCTTTGGCTGGGTTTGCTAACAAGGAACCTCATGCTGAAACATTCCAGGGTGTACCGTGGATAAAGGCAATGACTGTGAACATTCCTATCCATAGCCCATTTCTTTCAAATTTGTAGCATTTGCATTGTTATAGGACTGGAGGTTGGTTAGGATGGGTTCCAACCAAGCCTGTGATTTTGTAACTGTAAGACTGTAGTCTCTAATAGCAGGACCTGCTGGACTGGTCAAATCAGTCTCTTTGTTAAAGTGTGTTAGGTATCCATTTACATGTGTAAAGAGTTGGTCAAGACCAAACATGTTACCATAGAGACAACGGGCTGGTGACACTCTTTCAGGAGGGGGTAAGCCTCCCGCCCTCACCTGGCTGGATGCCACGTCATCCTAGGGGTGGGGAAATAAGCCAGGGAGCTTGTATTTGTCTTAGTCTAGTCTGACGTTGGGAGGTGAAAGAGAGAGACAGAGGCTTGACTTGCTTTCTTTGCTGAAATAAAGCTGTGGCTTTGGAGGTTGTAGGGATTGTTAATGCTGTGAGCTCTTCTGTCTTATGCTTAGTTTGTACATATCTGTAAATAAAACTATATATAAAGACATTACTGTACCCAGAGACTTACATTCCTAGGAAACCAAACTCTAGAATCAGAGAAGTTGGAAGCTACCCTGAGGGTCATCTAGTGAAATCCTCTGCAATGCAGGAATCTCAGCTAAAGCATCCATGGCAGATGACCATCCGACCTCTGCTTCAAAACCTCCAAGGAAGGAGAGTCCACAACCTCTTGTGGGAGTCTGTTCCACTGCTGAACAGCTCTTACTGTCAGAAAGTTTTCCCATATATTTAGTCAGAATCTCTTGCAACTTGAAGCCATTGGTTCAACTCCTACCCTCTAGAGCAGGAGAAAACAAGCTTGTACGGTGGAGTACAGGGTCAGGTTTAAGGTGCTGGTTTTGACCTTTAAAGCCCTAGGCGGCCTAGGACCCACGTACCTATGGGACCGCCTCTCCTGGTATGCCCCACGGAGGACCTTAAGGTCCACAAATGACAACACTTTGGAGGTCCCAAGTCACAAGGTGGTTAGATTGGTCTGAACTAGGGCCCAGGGCCTTTTCAGTACTGGCCCTGATTTGGTGGAACACTCTCTCACAACAGACTAGGGCCCTGCGGGACTTGACATCTTTCTGCAGTGCCTGCAAGACAGAGCTGTTCCGCCTGGCCTATGGTTTGGACTCAGTCTGACCCTTATGTTTTTGATTTATGGGCTACTTTTAAAATGAGGCTGCATTTTAAATTGCATTTTAACCTGTATTTTAAATTGGTTTCCCCCCCTATTATGTTTTTGAGTGTAATTTTACTGATGTTAGCCGCCCTGAACCTGGCTCTGGCTGGGGAGGGGAGGGTATAAATAGAATTTATTATTATTATTATTGTTATGTATTGAAGTTCTCACCCTGGCCACCAGGAGTATTGTGTATGTAGTTTTCACTCAGGTCCACGTCAGTTATTTTAGGCGGGAAACCCTGGGTTGTTGTTGCTACAATGTTGACAGCCGGCTGCCTATAAAAGCAGGCCGGCTGAGCTGTTTGCTGTTCAGTTCTGTTCCAGCTTACAAATAAAGAGCTGCTCCTCTAAGTCTCCTCTTTTCCAGGCTAAATGTACCCAACTTCTTCAAGCGCTCTTTGCAAGGCTTGTTTCCAGATCCTTGATAATCCTGGTTGGCTTCCTCTGCACACATTCCAGCTTGTCAACATCCTTCTTAAATTGTGGCGCCCAGAACTGGACACAGTATTCCAGGTGTGCTCTGAACAGAGTGCTACTATTACTTCCCTTGATCTGGACACTAGACACCTGTTGATGCAGCCTAGAACAGCATTAGCTTTCCCCCCTGCTGCATCACACTGTTGACTCATGTTTAGCTTGTGGTCCACCAAGACCCCTAGATCTTTTCACGTGGACTGCACAAGTACTGGGAAAATGCTGGAACCCCTGGACCCTCTTATCATTTGGATATTGGGGTGTGCACAGCCATATACAGTATTAAAATTATGTTAGTGTTTTATGTTATTATTCATGTATTGTGAAACCGTACCTTGTATTTGAGAACTTCTAGAAATTACAAGTATTTTTTAAAAAACAAAAACAAAACAAAACAATGCTATTTCATGCTGAGCAACAGGAAGTGATGTTTGCTGGCATTAATTGACCTAGGTGAGAGATTTGCTAAAGTGCTGCCTAGGGGGTCGAAGTACCAGGGTGTCATGTTTAAGGACACTACAGGAAAAACACAGGGAGGTCATTGTGTCAACGCCTTGGTGGAAATGCAGCTGAATACACACAGGTCCTAGGCAGTCATTCACAAGAGGAAGGAACAAAATAGCTTGAATGACAGGATCATGCCTAGAAGGGCACGCATGGCACTTGCACTGTGGGAACTGTCAAGAATAGAATGTTTTTAACACATGTCTAAAAAGATGTTTAAAGCAGAAGAAAGCTTTTCTGTGGTGCCTTCTCACCAGATTGTCCCCATCTGTATGTGGATTTATTATGCATGAATGTTAATACCAATTTAAAAACACTACAGCCCTTTCAAAGGGCTGCTGCATCTCTGTTGAATGAACACCACCCATAGGAACATAGGACTGAGTCAAATCATTAGTCCCTGCAGCTCAGTATCTTCTCCAATGATTGACAGTAGCTCTCCATGGTTTCAGTCGGGGGCCTCAGTCTCCCAACCCCACTAGGAGAATGAACTCCAGACCTTTTGCTTGCTCCTGAGTTGTGGTCCTTCCTCCTAGGCCATGTGCATGCCCACAAGTATGTGATTAATGCAGTGCTTTTTTTCTTTAAAAATGTTTAAGGGTACTCTCCTTTTCCTACTCATATTGAAATACTGCCCCTCAATGAGGCCAAACTTAGATTCACAAAATGTTTAGGGGTATGCGTACCCCCTGCATCCCCCCCCCCCAGAAAAAAGCACTGGATTAATGTATATTTTATTGGCTGGCTGCCTGGCTGATATCCCACTCTATCCCATGGGCTCAGAGTGATTTTTAGTGGTCCCACACCTCTGTCAAATTTTAATAGCCCCATCTTCAGCCTAAGGAAATCAATTGTTTAGGGGATAAAACAGACCAAGTTAAGTAAAAACAATATTGCAAACAGAAAATCTATTTAAAAGCCCCAAACAAACCAAAGTTGCTGTATTACACCAAGTGGTGCCACCAGGGCAGAACTTTGAGGCAGATGTCGAGCAGCATGGCCAGGTAGGGGGGGGGGGGAAATGCCACAGGACAGGCTTGCCATATTTTCACATTGGTAAAATAATACACATAACCACCTAAGGAACCCTCCCTCCCCAAGGAAGGCCTTTAAGTCTAGAGTCTGAAATTACTTGACTGCACTGCTGATCACGCCATAAATAACCCAGTGTTTTCTTTAAAGGACAGTGCTGTAGTGGTGTTGCAGCATGTTGCAGCTTAGTCCTCGGTCCAGTGGTGATGGTTGTCAAATTCTTTTTGTTGTCTTTTTAAGTAATTTGTAAAAAGCTCCCATTCTTCCATGAAGTCAAAATTGTCCTTGTCTCGCAATTTGTATGTCAATTTAGCCAGTTCTGCATAGTTCATCAATTTCTCTTGCCACTGTTCTTTTGTCGGGATTTCTTCATTCTTCCATCCTTGTGCTATCAAGACTCTTGCCGCTGTTGTAGCATACATAAATAAGTTCTTTGTTTTCCTTGGCAGGTCTTGTCCTACAATCCCTAACAAAAATGCTTCTGTTTTTTTTTTTTTTACAAATGTCATTTTGAACATTTTTTTCAGTTCATTGTATATCATTTCCCAAATTTTTTTAATTTCTCTACATTCCCACCACATGTGATAAAAAGTCTCCTCTTTTTCTTTACATTTCCAACATATGTTTGACCCGGTTTTGTACATTTTTGCTATCTGTACTGGTGTTATATCCCATCTATACATCATTTTCATATAGTTTTCTTTCAAAAGAAAGTTGATGTGCCTCTTTTCATTCTGCTAGTTGTTCCTTGTACTTGTGGGGTGTCATTATATGAGCTTGAAACTTTAAAATGGGGGGGAGGGGAAGGTTCCAGAACCAAACCTTAAACCAGGAAGGTAAAGCAAGGTGAGGGAAAGGGGTGATTAAAAGGGTCAGAAGTAGGATTGACAAATGATGAGAAAAACAACAGCCTAAACTGCTAGTGTGCCTTTTACAGCCAAAATAGGGTGTGGCCATAGCAGCAGAGAGGGGGTTGCCAAGATTTTGGGGTTGTGGACACATTTACAAACCAAAGCAATTGTCATGGGGCCCCCACAAGCACTGCTGGACTGCGACCCCATCACCCCTAGTAAGTGGCTAAGTTAGCCGGGGATGATGCTGAGGATATTCTAGCTGGTAAAAGGTTCAGAAAAGAGAAACCCAAATGATCTAGTGGCTACAGCAGCTCTCCCAATGAAGAAAGCTTACAACATTTGGGGGTTGTTAGTCTCGGGAAAAGGCGAGCAAAAGGAGACATGATAGAAGTGTATAAAATTATTAATAGTGTGGTGAAAGTGGATACAGAAAAGTTTGGCTCCTTCTCTCAACCCTTGAACCCAGCGGGATCTAATGAAGCTGAATGTTGGAACAATCAGGACACCCAAGAGAAACCCTTTCTTCACACAGCATTAAACTGTGGACCTCACTCTCACAGGAAGCAGAGATGGCCACCAAAAGTCCATGGAGGCTTAGGGCTTTTCCACACTTTCTCTGGTCCCACTGCTTTCCCCTGGGAAAACCACTCTCTAGCACGCAATTGGAGCAAATGGCAATTCGGGTTTTCTCCAGGTTGATGTTTGCTTTGATTTAGTGCTAAAGAGGGGAAAGGGAGAAACCACTTTCTAAGCACGGGACAAGTGGATGAGTCCAAGTCTATCAATGTTTACTAGCCACAATATTTATGTTCTATCTCCTCTGTTGGAGGCAGAATGTCTCAATGCTCGTTCTGGGAATCAGAAGTAGGGAGAGTGCTGTTGCCCTCTGGTCCTGCTTTGGGGCTTCCCATGGGCCTGATCCAGCAGGCTCTTTTTAAATTCTTATGATAGAATTGTAGTCCAGCATCTGGGGACCCAAGGATGAAGAACACAGGTGTAGGTAATACTGAGCTCCTCATCTGACTGGGTAGGAGTTCACAGAGGAGATGAGAGTAGCACCAGAGTCTTCCTGGTATATTGCACAGCCTCTCAGCTGCAGCTACTACATTGCACCAACTCTCAAAACAAAGTGACAGGGATTCATTTCTACCACTGTGGGGCAGTGGAACTCTTAGCACAGCTGTGTCTGATGTGGCTGCTAGTGCTGAGTCATGCTCCTTGCGTCTAGGGGCGCCATGTCACAGTGAGCGGGGGGGGGGGGACGGATGCAGCTCAGACCCCGTGTTTCAGACGGCCCTTCAAGAGCAGCTATATTTCTGGGTCTATAGGCGAAACATATTGTTACAGTAAAATGGGCTATATATTGGACAAAACAGCTGGTGTTTGTGTGACTGTTTCTTGTTCTGCGTTAATAGCAAGACTGCAGCTATTATGGGGTGTAAAGAGTACAATGCTGGGTTGCATCCAACCAAGGAAGTAGACCCATTTAAATGTGTTTGTCATGTTGAAAAACTTCAATGGGTCTACTCTGAGTAAGATTAGCATCGGATACAATCCACTCTTGAAATGTTTTTTGTCAGTTTAACTGGGTCCTTCAAACTTGGGGCCCCCAACATGGCATCCATGGGCACCATGGTTCTAACAGACACCCACTTTATTACCTGCCAAGGCCTCCTGTTCCTCCCAATCATTATTTTTAAAAATTGAGCCTTATTTGGCTGGTTATGTTTTGGTTGTTTGTTGGGGAGGTTGCCTGTTTTCTGTGGGTCATGGGTGTTGCCTGCTTTTTTGTGTCCGTTTTTGTTTTATTTGGGATGTGTAGGTGACTTACCTTTTTTCGGAGGGGGCATACCTGAGCATCACCAGTTTTTCTTCTGTGACATTGGTATTTTGCAGTTCCCGTAAGAGATTTCCAAATGTGCCCCCAGGTCACAAAATGTGGGAGACTCCTGTAGGAAGGGGCAAAATTGGCTCCTAACACTGGTCTTGCAGCAACTAGGACTTTTGCTGCCCCCCCCCCCCACACTTTGCAACTAGCCAGTTCCTGACAAAGAGGCACTATGGCAGTTCAAGGACACCTTCCAGCCAACCAAAGACACTTGAGAAGGAGTGGAGCAAGGCCAGTGAAGGGGTGGCTTAAGAATAGTTGGAGGAAGAGTCCCAAGGGCCAGACAGAGTGGCCTGGGGGGCCACATTCAACCCCAGTCCTGGGGTTCCCCACCACTGATATAGGTCACATCCAAGCCATACATTTACAGCACTCTTATACCACTTTTAAAAGTCATGGTTCCCTGCAAAGTTTCCCAGGAACTGAAGTTTGCCACTGACCTATAGTTCTCAGGACAATTGGCAAGCTACAATTCTCAGAATCCACATTCCCCATTATAGGTTGTTCTGTACCATTATCTAAGGCAGACTTCTATTTATAGTTGTTGTATATTAAAAACTAAAAAAAAAAGTTTATAAAAAGGTCATGAATCAATGAGTAATAGCCACAAATAGCTCTCCAGGAATCTAGTCGCTTACTAAGCCTTGCAGTTCCCAACTCAATCAGATGATGTATCATTCTCAAGTCTCTTGTGACCCAGCTGGTCAGCACATCCAGCTATTCACTGGCCAAACAAGACAGCCATTATATATTACAAGGTTTTATTATTTCTAATGGAAGCTTCTGTGTGGGGTTAAGTAGCAGCTGGAGGGGTAAGGGCTACCTTTCCCTTCCATGCACTGTGCTTCTGATTCGGATTGTGCTCTCTTGGGCAGCTATTTACATTTGAAAAACTAAGACACTTAGTTGCAACCATGCATTTCAATGTCACATTTAGTTTGATCCCAGAAAGTGACCAGTGTCGGTGGCTTCCTCTTCCTTTAGCTTATGGGCCCAAGATACTTTTGCTGCTGAACTCTGCTGAGGTCCAGCTGTACCCCAGGCTGACTTAGGACCAGTATTGTTGTCCTGATCATAATGCCTGGGTTTATGATGTTCGAGAGAGAGGTTTGGAAGAAAGGATCCTACTATCCAGTAGCAGAGTTAGCACAATGGCTTCAAGCACATGAAAACTTGTTCAGATTTACATCTGCCCTCATCCACCTTTAAACAAAGTTCCCCACAGAAATACTTAGGCTAGAATAAATCACAGACACTTAGCTTTGCAAGTAAGTGAACATTTTACTCACAGAGTTTCCAGATTTTACAGCAAACAAGTCTCCATCTGTTGGCAGCAAAACAAAGAAGAAGAAGGTACCAAACGCCTTTAAAAAGGAAAGTACTTGGTTTCCTTACAAAAAAAGATCATGCAATCTTTGGGTTAGCAGAGATGCAGGCTTTAAAGACTCCTTTCAGAGCGATTCAGTTCACTTGCAGGGAGCCAAGGTCTCATGGCTTCTTGCTTGTTTCAGGAAGCATGAAGAGAAAAATGCTGAAAAGTGGGGTGGGGTGGGGTAGCGGAGAGCAGAGCCTGCTGAGAGGCTGTCAAACTACACCCACTTGCAACCTGAGCTCAGGTTTAGCCTTTCATGCACCCTTTCATGTGAGCCACTAACTGTGTATTACAGCAACGTCAGGCCAATTCCAACTGCACATCTTTGTGGCTCAACAAGGCATGCAGTTAAACTGTTAATCAAAAGGAATATGGTTGAATCTCTTCTCACCCCGAGCCCTGATAGCCGCCATGTGTGGTGCCTGCCTCTCTTCCCTCAAAGAGAGGTAGGGTGACTACTTTCGCATTGTCACAGAACAAGACACAGATTTGCGTAAGTAGATCAATAAATAAATGTGCTGATTTATATGTATAGATACAACTTTAGAAATCATTAATGTAATTTAATCAGAAATTCAGAATTTTGCAGCATAGTGGAGAAGACAGTGACTATATGACCTGCTTGTGGACCTGCTCAGTGTGCTGTCAGGTTGATGTGCAGGGACACATTAGTCCCGCAACATCTGGAGGGCCACAGGCTTCTTATCCTCGTGCTTCTGTGTTTTTGACATGATTATATATGGATGCAAATGTGACTATTTAAAAATTTCTAATGGCTTTTTATTGCTGTGAGTTGCTTTGAGCTCAACCTGGTTGCTTGGAGAAAGTGACACACAAATCAAAAGCAATATTAAATCAAATCAATAGCAACCTTACATCAACATTGGCAGTGGGAACAAATCCTCCACCACAGCACACAGTTAACAGGACAGCTTAGGCATAGGCAACAGAGTAAGCCATTTTGTTACATGCTCTGTCCTTGTGGCTGCGTCTCCCTGCCACCGAGTGTCTGCCTAATGATTGGGCCGGCCCTGAAGGCAAAGGTGGCAATGCAGATTTTGCCCACAGTAGGACCTGCAGTGTTGGGTGCAAGTGTGACAGAGGTGTACTAGGCTTCTAAGCAACTCCTGGAACTTATTGGTAACTGAAGGAGCTCTTATTACCTTCTGTGTGTGAAAACAAGAGGCTTCATTCTGTCCTTTATATTCCACAGGTAAACTCTGGTTTTCACAAAAGCCTGCCTGAACCATTCTGGACCCCTGTTCCTGTACATCTGCAGATGTTCTTAATTAGAGATGGGGCAACCAGCCCAACAGCCTTTGGACTAAGCCTCCCTCTAGAGGAGCTTTTGCCAACCTGGCTACCTCTAGAAGTTAAGTACTACAACTCCCTATATTTGCAACCTTAAGCCCTTGTCCGATAGCACCCCTATACTAATGGCAAACTCATTCTTCCAATGCCAGTCCTTATGCAGCCAAAAGAACACCATCAGTGTACAAGAGGGAGGTGTCAGCAGGGATGGTGGGGGAGCACACGTTTTCCCCAAATGCAAAAAATATTTAGAAAAAATCTTAAGTGTGCCGAGCCTCCCATCGATACAGTCCAATGAGAACTCAGATCCACAGTATACATTTAAAACACATTTAGCATCAATTTAAAGCATGTGACTTCTCCCAAAGGATCCTGGTAACTGTAGTTTCTGCTTCACAGAGCTACCATTTCCAGCATGCTTAGCCAACTATAGCTCCCGGCATTCTTTGGGGGAAGTCATGTGCTTTAAATGAGCACTGAATATGCTTTAAATGTAAGCGTGCTCTAAGCGGCTAGCATGCTCAAAGGGCATGGAGCGCTGACTGACAGTTGTGGCAAGGGGAATGGAAATTAGTGTCGGTGGGCAGATGGAATGGAGTATCCTGAAAAAGGACATGGCAGGCTGGCTGAACAGCAGCATTCCACAAGACAACATGTTGTTTTATAATCCCCCAAAGTAACCCTCCCCCTTTTCATCTCGTCTGTGTTGGAAATTATGGTGCATCTTAAAAATGGATATGAAGCTCCTCCAAGACAAGAAGCTGACGGACGAGAAAGACATTGTAGCATTCAGGATGGGTGAGCTCCTATCTGTTCAAAACACATCTGCAGCTGCTCCCTTCTCCTCCCAAGTATCTGGTTACAACACGGAATGACTGGCATTAGCAGATACAAATTTTATGTTGAAGACAAGCAGCTGGTTGTTATATTCCTGCATTTAATTCAAATTTCAGGTTAACTGCTGGGCAGTAATAATAACACCTCCCTCCTATTAACACAGGCTTCCTCAACCTCAGCCCTCCAGATGTTTTTGGCCTACAGCTCCCATGATCCCTAGCTGGCAGGACCAGTGGTCAGGGATGATGACTATAGTCTCAAAACATCTGGAGGGCCGAGGTTGAGGAAGCCTGTATTAATATCTGCTTGTTTACGAACCAGTATTTTAATTTAAACAGAATTGCCTAACTGTCCCAAAATACCATCAGCTGCCATGTTCAATATCTGTTTAATCTCCAGCAATTAGTAGGCAATCACATTTAGCTTCATGTCATGAAGCTTCACCTGTTGGTTTATGTTTACAAATCAGAGTCCTGTAAAAGGGCCAGGAATGGCCACTACTGCAAGCTTGGGCACTACAGCCCTCCCAATACTGTTGGACTCCAACTATCATCAGTCCCAGCCAGCATGGCCAATGGTCAAGGATGCTGGGACTGGGAGTTCTAGGCCAGCAACATCTGGAGGGCTATAGGTGGTGGTTGCAGAAGGGTGTCCAGATGCAAAAAGAGACAGGATTTCTGTATAGAGGCGTAGGAGAGGAGATTTCAGCAGGTCTAACCTGTCCTGCAAGCTGCACCTGCTGAAATGCCTTCTTCTTCACAACTATTGAAGGCCCTGGTCTCTTTTGCATCATTCCTAGGTGACTCTTAGAAATGGGTACAGAGTTCAAATCACTGTGACCAGTTGTATCCCCTTTGATATTCAAGGCACCTACACTATATTACAGGGATGGGGAATCTGTGGCCTACCAGATGTCATTGGCCTTCAACTTCCATCAAGCCCAGCCAGCTTGGACAATGGTCAGGGTGATGGGAGTAGTCTTGCTTGTGGTCTTCCCATAATGGACATCAGCCTGGTCAATGTGAGAATGGCATGCTGGATGAGGGTGGCCACTGGCCTGATCCAGCAGGCTCTTCTTACATGCAGGAGGATGGTCTTTTTTGCATCTCCCACCCTTCCGGGAGGGTGTGCATGTACATTACACACTGCAGAGGCCATGTGCGATTAATCTGGGCATTGTCACTTGCTCTGCATGCCTTTCTGCTTTCTCCTGCCTACCAATCACTGACACCGCAGCTTCACCTGTGTTACCTGAGGCCCTCCAAACCAGAAAGACAAGTTGCTGAAGAGACTGGGTCAAGGAAGAAACACAAAAGGTGGTATAATTACACTGCTAAGTGGAGCCGCTCCCTGTCCCAGGAAAGCTCTGCACGAGGGAAAGTGAACTGAATCGGAGTTTATGTCCTCATGGAACTTCAGGGACAAAACCTACAGGAAGCGAATGAAATGAGCAAGCAGATGTGAGCCAGCCAGCGAATCCTACGTACTAACACTCCCAAGGCCATAGGGCAGGCAAGAAGTTGGTTAGGCAGCTTGTTGTGGTCAGGAAACTGCCAATCCAGAGACAAAAGCTGGAAGTGTTTCCCTAACGGTGATAGAGCCAGTCTGCCCATCCACTGACTAGCTCCAGGAGCCACAGCACATCTCAAGTTGCCATTCCAAATGACGTCCACAGTCCAGATGCTTGAGAAACATCTCCTTAGAACTTGCCGATTCCCATATGAATGGGCCCCGAAGGTGGGTGCTGAAAGACTAGGCCCTTTTAGTGGGAATGTGGAGGCTGGGCAGCCAAATGCAAAAGATGACAGGGCTACACCTGCTCAAATACAAGTTTTAGTACTTGTAGGCCAGCAATATCTGGAGGGCAATAGATGGTGGCTGCCAGGGGCACCAACTTCAGGGGGTCCTGGGCACCCACAGCCACCGGCAGAGGAAGGGGGGCGCGGTGGGTGCAGTCTGCTCTGGGTGTCATCGGGGGGGGGGTGACACCACCGCCCTGCCCCCATGGGACACTCGCCCCACCCCCTGGGATGCTCGTCCTGCCCCCGCGGGCGGCTAACCCCTCCCGTGGGTGCACAGCATGTGTGCCGCTCTGGGTGCCAGAGCAGCTAGCTCTGCCTCTGCCCACAATTTTTCTGTGGGTGCCCTGCCCATACCCCCTGCTGTAGCGGAGGCACAGGGATCAGTTCAGTTGCTGCCGTGAGGCGCGAGGTGCCAGAACGCTCACGCGCCTCAAGCCACCATGTTGCTGTTGCAGTGTCATGATACGACGTTATGACATCACATTGCGTTGCGGCATCATGACTTCAAGGCGCGAGGCGAGTGCACTGGGCATTCAAAGTGTGGGGCTCGAGTCAGTGCCACTGGTGGTTGCAGTTGGTTGTCCAGATGCAAAAGAGGCCAGGATTTCTGAACTTTTAATAGAGGCATAAGAGAGGAGATTCCAGCAGGTCTAACTTGTCCTGCAAGCTGCACCTGCTGAAATGCCTCCTTCTGCACAACTACTGAAGGCCTAAGAGCCCTGGTCTCTTTTGCATCATTCCTAGGTGACTCTTAGAAATGGGTACAGTATTCAAATCACTGTGACCAGTTGTATCCCCTTTGATATTCAAGGCACTATACCACAGGGATGGGGAATCTGTGGCTTACCAGATGTCATTGGACTTCAACTTCCATCAACCCCGGCCAGCTTGGCCAATGGTCAAAGGTCACCTGACAACACTGTTCAGACATCAGCAGGCATCCTGTGAATGCCTGTATCTCAATCTGCTAAAGGCAGAGCTACAGTGACAGACTAGTTTAAAAACTGACAACCCGGCTGCTATACAATGTTCACCTTGGATAAGGTTGCCAAGGGACCTTTAGACCCACCACCAGAATATCACAGCCCCATCAAGTAAAACAGATCTCTTATGTCCAGACTAGGATAACCTCCACGTCATACATTTAAAGCGTGTGGCTGCCCCCAAAGAATCCTGGTAATTGTGGGTTGCAGAGAGACGGCTTGCACTGCAGTCTGCCCCAAGCCACACATGGACATACATGGCTGATTGTGCCCTACTGCACATGCTCCTGAGAGGAAAAACGTATCTGGGAAGGAAGAAACAGTTTGCAAGGGGAGGGGAGAGTTGCAGCAAGAAGCAGTGAGTGGAGAAAATGTCAAATGACCCCCCCCCCTTCCCCGGTGCTCAGAAGAGAGTGATCATAGGTCAGTGGTAGACTGCATGCTTTTATGCAGAAGGTTCCATTATCATGTCTCATATTTTTAAGGGAGCCTCCAGGCAGTATTTTGCAGGAAGGACTCAAACACATGCCATAATTTAAAGTGGATTAAAGTCATAGGAGCCAACTCCTAGGGGCCAAGGTCCCTTCGGTCGCCCAATAAAATATTAGCGCCCCCCCCCCCAAGTTCATAGGCATTGCAATTCAAATTGTGTGTGTGCCATGTCTTGTGATCAGTTATGCGGGACAGGGCTTACCTGGGGCCCCCTTCTTTTATTTCAGTTGGCACCCTTGATTTAAATGTTCTATCTGATAATATACCGCTGCAGCCAACCCAGTCTCTGAGCAGTGCGAGGCTGCAGTGTTTCCTTTGGAGTGAGGGAGAGTGGAGAATGTGGTGCCTTTATGAGATGTGGTTTATTTACACATAGATACAACCTGAGCCTACAATGGAGAGGCTCACAGCATTAACACCACAAGAAGCTGCCTTGCTTCTAGCTCACATCACTCCAACTCTCTGCTCTCAATCCTGCCATTGTCCTTCTAACTAGCAGCGAGTTGAGTGCACAGAGCCACTTCCTTTGTTTCCCTTATTGGTCCATCACCTCACTGAGAAGCTAGCTTGGCTATTCCAATAATTAGAAGGGAACTCAGGTATTCAGCCTACTGCCCCACCCCCCTACTCATAACAATACACTACAAATCCACACTATTTTAAAGAGAGAAAAAGAGTATTTGTGGTTTGTAAATGGATGAAGAAATGTGTTGTAAAATATGGGATGAACAAATGATTAACGGGAAGACATGTAAACACTCTGCAAGCAAATCAGGATAAATTTAGGATGAATGCTCATGGTCACATAACTTCCCCACAAACAAATCAGAATGAATGCTCAATGAAGACAGGTCATATCCTGACCCCTGTGAAAGCTTTGTGCAAGTAGATCAGGATGAATGCTGAATAAACAGGTCATCTGAAGGAACCCATAATTTGCAACAGAAGAGTGGGGGTTGCCTGGGCATCATCTGGTGTGCCATCCCTGGCTTCCTCTGGAAGATCTATCAGGGCTGCAAGGATTAAGGCTTTCTGGGAGATGAAATGAAAAAGGTATTTAAATATACCTTCCTGAAGAAACCAGAGGCCTTTCTCCTGGGTATGGTCGGCCAATTGGTGTCAAAGAAGGATAGAACATTTTTTATGTATGCTACAACAGCAGCAAGAATACTTATCGCAAAGTATTGGAAGACAGAAGAACTACCCACCGTGGAAGAATGGCAGATGAAAGTTATAGACTATATGGGACTGGCAGAGATGACCGGCAGAATCCGAGACCAGGGAAAAGAGACGGCGGAAGAAGATTGGAAGAAATTTAAAGACTATCTTAAGAAATATTGTAAAATTGCTGAATGTTAAGACGATGTTGATTCTGAAAATTAAGTGGTTGTTAGCAGTAATCATTATGTAAATATGAAAAGAAAGGTCAAAAACTTTAATAGAAATTAAGGGAAGGATTTGTTGAAGAGAATTAATTAGAGATTGGAATGCAGTAAGGAGAGGTATGAGGAGGTCGGGAAAGTAAGTTTTATGAACATAAGGGAATGAAGTTATACATGTGGTTTTTTGTATGTATTTTTGTCTTTTTATTTTTGTGACTTTTGTGTTATATAAATTTGTGAAAATGCCAATAAATATCTTATATATAAAAAAAGGAAGATCTAGCAGGGCTGGTGAGCTCAAGGAACAGCCTGAAAAGTTCTGGAATCTGGGGGAACAATCTTCAGTCTACTGCTCTGCAGCAGAAACAGCTGGCTAGAAAGAAGACTGTTCAGTTGGTGGGTTGTGCCCCAAACTCAGTGAGCCACCTCTATTTTTTCTTTCTTTGCTTCATAATTTAAAGACAGGAAGGAAGGAAGGAAGGAAGGAAATACACCCATATGGAAGGAGTAATGAATAGCTTGGCAAGAGAGCTAAAGGTGGTTTGAAAGAAGGATCACAGTTTGCAGTTGCATTCACTCATCCGAGGTGCTTCCACAAAGTAGCACTGGAGAACAGAATGCTAGACTAGATGGGCCATTGGCCTGACCCAGCAGCCTCTTCTTATGCCCTTATGAACTAGATGGATCAATGTTTCCTAGGTTCCCATGAGATGATGGGCCACCACTTGATTCGTAGGGAAGGGTGTGCGTGGCCTCCCACACATGCTGCATCTAGGGAGGGTGCATTTTAGCGAAGATAAGAGATCCTACTGGATCTGCTAGATAACAGGGGCTAGTCTCATTTCTCAGAAAAGTTTCCTCCCACTTGGGTGCTTAAAACCGGCCGCACCTTCTTTATCGGACAGTATGCACATAACCCAAGTTGGGAAGTGGCAGTACACACCTCCTACCCTTAGAAAGTAGCTTAAGATAAGCTTGGCTCAGTTTTCCTAATCAGTTGAAAAGTAACAAACTGTACTTTTTGGAAACTGGTGAATGTGTGCCAGCTTGCTAGGACAAGGAGGCTGAAGGAGGTCAGAGTGGAAGAGGCTTATCCACCTAGTTAAGCGAGACTAACAATGCAATCCTCGCCATATCTACTCAGAAGCAAGTCCTATTTAATTTCATGGAGCCTACTTAGTCCCAGTTAAGTGGGTTAGAACTGCAGCCTTACTAGCTTGGGAATTGGGAACAATCATATTTTTTCCCTTGGTGCCATTTCCAGATATAAATCAGTCCCTTCTAGCTGCTATTTGCACCCAGGAACTGGGATCACAGGTGCCTGTATCATGCCATAGAACAGGCATGGTGGACCTGAAACCCTCCTTGTGACTTCAGCTCTCCTCATCCCCAACCAGCAGCGCCAACAGTCAGGATAAGGGGAGTTGTGGGTTCCTTCCAGAGCACCTGTTTATTGCGCATTCACCCTGATTTGCTGGCACAAAGCTCATGTGGAGTTTAGACCAGTGTTTCTCAACCTTTTTCTGACCATGGCCCCCTTCTGACCTCGTTTCCTTCCTGTGGTGCCCCTGTTCTACCAGTAGAAAGGCAGCTATTTAAATGTTTTGTTTGTAAATAGAACATGTTTTATTTACAATTTTTTATAATTTATACAGAATGCAATTACATAAAAAAAAATACTTTAAGTATTTCTTGATTAATGTGACCCTTGGGATTGATGACCAGAAACAAGCTTTTTAAATCTGGCTCTGTTGGATAGCTGAAGATCACCTCTGTCCAGTATGTTAAAGTCATTTCGCGTTAGGCTGAGTAAATAATTCACACGATTGAAACCTGATTCTGCCAAATCCGAAGTAGGAAATGCCATGAAAAACACTTTTGCTTTTATCCCAAAGCTTTATCCCACTAACCCTGCTGCAAAATGATGTTGCCACAGTGGCGATCCTTCCACTGGGAAGCACGGTCACTTCTCTGTTCACTCTACTTTGGTTTTCTCTTTCCTTCACTTCTCTGTTTTCTTTTTTTCTGTTTTCTTTTCTCGATCACTTTTCTGTTTTCTTCACTTCTCACTTCCCTCTGTGTCCCCCTAGTCTCATCCCATGGTCCTCTATTTACATGATTTTCACCTGTGGCCCCCTTGGAATATCTGGGGGGGGGCCAGGGGGGCCCCCGGTTGAGTAACGCTGGTTTAGACTATGTCTGGTCTTTATTGAGCATTTGTTCTGATTCGTTTGTGGAGAGGTTATACAGCAAGGAGCATTCATTCTGGACTCGTGGAGTGTTTTACACGCTTTCCTGTTAGTCATTAACAGTTTTCAATGCATTTCCCCACCATTTTCCAAATGATGAAAAGTCTGCGTATTGATTTGTTTAAGTGGATTTATTGTCCTAGGATGACAAAATCCTGACAAAATCCACTTCAAATGTGCAAACCTAATGTTGTGGCATGTGAGTGACTCCTCCCTGCAAATTAGTGACAGTTCAGAGGCATCTGTCATCCCACAACACTTGAGGGCCACAGGTTCCCTAATCTCAAAGCCCAGGTTGCACCCTGTTGTTCCATTCTGGTTGCTGATAGATATGTTTTAAATCTATTTATTTATAAACTGTCTTTCTTCTATAAAAGTCCTCTGAGTCTAAAGAAGTATACCGGAAAAGAAGTATCCAGTAGGTGCTTGTGAGCATTTGTGCAGTGATACTTCCACAGGGAAATTGCTATATTAATGAAAGCACTCTCTGGGAGAAATTATTACATGTTCCCAACCACAAAATATTGGCCTAGGTCCAGTTCTACTTGGAGATAATTGCAAGCAACTACTTGACCAGGAAATAGGCACATTTGGCATCAGGCAGGCCCATTGCATTGGGGGGAGGCTTGAGGAGCATCATGATGTTCAAGCACATCTGCAAGGACAACCACATCAGTGGCACACAGGCAGTGGACATAAATAGGATGTACAACAAGGAGGGGACTGCAGCTCTCATCATCCCTGACCACTGGCCATGCTAGTTGGGGCTGATAGACATTGGGAGTCCAACAACATGGTGAGGGCCACACATTCCCTATTCCTGATGCACAGGGTGGATTTATAAGCCTGGTGGCACATTCTAGACCAACACATTTATTGTGGCATGAACAATTGTGGGTGAGAGACCACTGCATCATACACTTGGGACTGTTGTCATCAGCTGGGAGGCACATGGGTGCAGAGGGAAGAAATGCAGTGAAATGCAGGAAGCGCAGTCTTAGGACAATTCAGTGAGAGCTTCAGTATGCAAGAAAATCGTGGTGACCTTTCTAAACAACATTGGACTCATCCACACTTCCTTTTGTGCTGTGCTCTCCAGGCACAGGTCCAGGATTTCTTTTGCTTAAGTAGACCAGACTGGATGACTTTGATGGAAGCTCCCTGAAATATTTCTTAGTGCCCCATTTGCTCTTCCACCTTTCAGGCACAGTTATATCACGACCCTATAAGGCATGGATTGCCTTGTTTATCCCTCAATAACATTATTTGACTCCATTCCCCCCCACCTTGCTTTTCTGGAGCTGCCCCTTCTACATCTGCACATCACATTCCCGTCATGGCTTCCTGCAAAGAAATCTGGAAACTGTAGTTTACTCCTCATAGAGCTACAGTTCGCAGCATTCTTAACAAACTACTGTTTCCAATATTCTTTGGGGAAAGCCATGTGCTTTCACTGTATAGTGTGGAAGTGACCACAGTGAGATTTGGTGGTAGGATTCTGGAGGCAGCAGGTGGAATGTGTGTGTGGGGGGGGGGGGGAAATGCATTTATGATGCTCCTGTCCTTGAATGACTCCCCACAGGTAGGAAACTGCTGCAACATTGAGCAGGATAGGCCAGAACTTTTCTCCCTGATGTCCTAAGACAGGGATGGCCAAACCATGGTCCTCATTTTTGACTCAGGCACCCCCCATTTTAGGAATTGGTCCTGCTCACAGTTGGCTTCAGCCCTGCTTACTGCCAGCATGCACCCCTCAACCGATGGTTGCAGAGGGAATGCAGCCGTCAGCAAGGAAGGTTCCTAGTTTCATTGTTTTCACTTGCAGGGAGGCTTTCATGTGGGGGAGCTTCCCAAAACAGGATCCCTCCGCCTGCTGTCTGAAGCCATAGAGTCTATTCTCTCTACTCAAGATTCTCCCACCACTGCGTTTGGCTGGCTACCTGTGTCAGTCAGGCCTAAGATCCACCTCTCTCTCAAGTCCTTGCTCAAATCCTTATCCCAGCAACCATGAGTGTAGCCAGGATTTTTTTTTGGGGGGGGGGCAGGACTTTGTTAGGGGAGGCAGAACTGATGTGATTGGTCAGTTGCATTTTTCCACCTTTGCCGCATTAAGCAGTTGGTCCCTTACCTTTCCTGCCCCAAACTGGCCACAGTGATCCATGTGACAGTCACCTCCAGGCTTGACTACTGTAATTCGCTCTACACGGGGCTGCCCTTGAAGCTGTCCCAGAAACTCCAGCAGGTACAGAATGCTGCAGCGAGGCTCCTCACGGGGTCTCTGCCATGGGAGCATATTCACCCAGTGCTTGTCCAGCTGCACTGGCTCCCGGTCGAGTATAGGGTCATGTTTAAGGTGCTGGTTTTGACCTTTAAAGCCCTTTGTGGCTTAGGGCCCTTGTATTTACAAGACCGCCTCTCCTGGTATGCCCCGCAAAAGACCTTAAGGTCTATAAATAATCATAGTTCAGAGGTCCCGGGCCCTAAGGAAGTCAGACTATCCTCCACCAGGACCAGAGCCTTTTCAGTGATGGCTCCGACTTGGTAGAATGCTCTGTCCCATGAGACTAGGGCCCTGCAGGATTTAACTTCCTTCTGTCGGGCCTGTAAGACAGAGCTATTCCGCCTGGCCTTTAATTTGAATTCAGCCTGATCTTTTATTCCCCTTCCCTTCCTTCCCCCTCCCCTTCTTTGAAGATCACCCGCTCTGGGATCCCACAGCTAATTCTCCCCTGGTCTCCTCGCTGGCCCAAATAGGACCAATTTAGCCAGCTAGCCCTGGTGATCATCTAATGTTTATTGGCTGGATTTCCCCCCTAAATTGATTTTCGAATTTCGAATTTATTGTTATTCACGCTTTTATGCTGTTTTTTGTTGTATCACAATTAAGTGTTTTAAATTTGTTGTTAGCGGCCCTGAGGCCAGTTTTCTGAACCGGGAAGGGCGGGGTATAAATAAAAAATTATTATTTATTATTACTTGATGGGGGGCAGCAGCCCCCCTGGCTATGCATCTCCCATCATCTCTGACCACTGTCAATCCTGGCTAGAAGTGATGGGAATTGGAGACAGCAACATATGGAGGGCCAAAGGTTCTTCGATGGACTGCAGGCTCTGCTTCCATCTCTACAGTGCAGAGAAAGCTTTGCCCGTGTGGATGAACAAGGCCTACAAGGGCTTTTACCACATTCTGAACCCTCACCTGACATTATCTGTGCTGCGAATTGACCCACAGGGACAAGCATGACGGAGAAGGGATATTTAATAGAGATATTAATACGGCTTTTAAGAAGACAATAGGACCAAGGAAAACTGCATTAGGAATTCAGAAGAATTGGAATACAAAATGGATGCCAACATACTCAAGGTGAACGCCATTAAAATATATGCAGGAGGGTCAAAGGGAACCGGGTTGGTGGAAGAAATTAGAAGATCAGGGATTTTATAAATTAAAAGATATGTTCGATGAAGAAGGGAATTTAATTACAAAAAAAGTGTTTTTAGAAAAAATAGGAAAACTATTTAATAAAAACGGAAAGAGTAGAGGAAACGAAGAGGACAGAAATGAAAATAGATATGGTGCTGAACAAAAGACAAATAACGGAGAAAGGGATAGCAGGGGTGTTATATAAACTGATGATAAGCGACAAAGAAAGAATGATAAGGATAATCCAGATTAAATGGGAGCAGGAAGGTATGATCCATCCAAACACGGCTCAAGAATTGATGAAGAATATAAACAATATTAAAATAGAAAAGTATAAAGAATTAAGTAGATTTTTTTTTATTAAAATGGTATAGAACTCCGGCACAAATGGCGTATATAGTGAAAGGGTTTAGTCCCAAATGCTGGCATTGTGGTCAGGAAAAAGGACTATATTCACACATGTGGTGGGAATGTAATCTGGTTAAGGAATATTGGCAAAAGATTATAAAGGTAATTTCTGGACTATTTCAAATAAACATAGAAGTTAATAGGGATTTGTTATTTTCGGGAATACTGGGAAATAACAAAGTAAAGAGTAATAAGCAAAAAAAAAAAAAAAAAAAAAAAAGGTAAACCGGATGGTATTTTGAATGGATTTTGTTATGTAAGCCTTTTTTTCAGAAACCATATATATTAATGTTATGTAGTTAGGATTTGTAGTATGAATGAATTTTGTTCTGTATTCTTTGTTTTATAGAATATATATAATAATGTTATGTTACTAAGCAAATTTAATAAAACAAGGGGGGGGGGGGAAGCGACAAGCATGAGGGTTAGCACTTTCCTTTTTTAATTGCCTGCGCTGAGCTAAGAGATACCTGCCACGGACACATGGATTTCCACAGACTTGTTTTGTTGTGCAGTCCTACCAGACTTCCACAAAATGGTGGGTTAAAAATAAAATTTAAAAGTGTGGCTGCCTCCCTCCTGACTCCACCAGCAGCCTTGGCAAGAGGAGGTGGTGTGGTGATAGATGGCACTGTTAAAAAAATTCCTGCCCACACAATATGTCCACAGATGCATAACATGGAATTGCATGTTGAATTTTTTCTTACATCACTCTCAGTGGTTTGGGATAATGCAAAGTAAATGATGGGAAAGTGCAGGTTGCCCCTTGGATGAGAACAGTGTTGCATGGAAAACACGCACACATGGGGTGGATCAAATCCACTTTAAACTGCCATGTGTACACTGCCTAAGATATCTGAGTTGTTTTTATTTCTTTCCCTTTAACATCTTGCTTTAATACCTTCATCTTGCATCTTAAGTTTATTACTGACTTTTTTGGAATGTTTTTTAAAATTATATTTATAATACCTCTTCATTTTATTATTTTCATTTTATTTATTTCACCAGAAATCCACAAAAATACATTATGAAAATCTGTATTTATTCCTGTATATACCACACACTACAACTTGTAACAGTATACACCTATAAAACTCGTAGAATCATAGAATTGTAGAGTTGATCCACGTTAGTACAAACCTTTGGATCGGGTCTTTGGTTTTCTGGAGAATTTGTAAACAAAACGAAGCTCCATCATTCTCCTGCTTTGTTCCTTTTGCCAGTGTTTATTTGGGAGTCAATTTTTCTGGGAGGGTGATACGTCATATTCTCTTGCACCGAGCATTACATTCGCACCTTCCAAAATGTGGCTATAACTATAGGTGCTGCTACCAAGAGAAATCCAGTTAGCAGCATATCCACCAAGTCCTGAGTGTCATTGAAAACAGATTGGGTAACGCAAGCTCGGGAGACTTTGTTACATGCGGATGTGTTTCCCTCATTGCCACGGCGGAAACCCTTGTAGTAAAGCGGGTAACGCACCCCAAGCCCCACACGGAGTCTCCGCGGGCCCCTGCCTGCGCTCACGAGTTGGCCCCGTGAAGTCATCACAAGGCGCTGTTCTTTGCAAAGCTGCCATGCGTTGCAAGCCCGCAGACTGCAGGCACGCGCGCCTTCACTCATTCCCCGTTCTGGAGAAGAGGAACCTTCTATTTTATGTCGGCAAGCCTTCGGAAGCCGTCTTCCTTGGAGCCAGCAGCAGCCCAAGTCAACTTGACTGTGCCGGCTTGCATTCTGAGCGTGGCATAGTAATAATAATAATAATAATAATAGTAGTAGTAGTAGTAGTAGTACAGCCCTTCGCTTTCCCCTTTGCAGCGGGGCGGGAACAAGGCAGGACCCGATCCCGCCCAGTGGGCGAGAGCCTCGCTCTTTCTGTTCCCGGGGATTTGCTGGCCGGCCTGTGAGTCACGGCGCCCGCCTGCAGGATTGCGGCTGCCAGGAGGCTGCGGCGCGGGGCGGCCCTTGCCAATGGCTCGCCAGCTTTTGCGCGCAGCCATTGGCCGGCGCGGGGCCGGGGGGGGGGCCCGGGGGGCGGGGGTGTTACTTGAAGAAGTGAACTTTCTCCCCTCCCTCCCTCCCTCTCTCCCCTCCTCCTCCTCCTTCCCTCCGCGCTCTCCCTCTTCTCCCCGGCAGCTGCCGCCTGGCTGGGGCTGGGGCTGGGATGGCGCTGAGCTGCGGCGTCGGGGGCAGAAGCGGCAGCCCGGCTGGGGCGGCGGGCGGCTCGGCGTCGGCGGGTCCCGGGCTGCTGATGGAGGTCGAGAGCCCCGGCGAGGAGGAGTACGAGAGCCTGCCCCCCAGCGCCACCCTGGGCACGCACATGATGGCCGGGGCGGTGGCCGGCATCCTGGAGCACACGGTCATGTACCCCGTGGACTCCGTCAAGGTGAGCCGGCGGGAGGGCGCGCGGCGGGGGAGCGAGGAGACCCCTCGTCCCGGGGCAGGGGGCGCGCTGCCCCCTTTCGGGCTGCTGGGGCTCCGCCGTCCGAGTGGCAGCCGCTGCCATGTGTTTCCTTCGCCCTCGCGTGGCTCCCGAGCGCCGCTCCCCTTCGCCTTTGACTCCGGGAGAGCGAGACGGGGGGGCAAAAGTCGGGCTGCGCTGCAGCATGGCACTGCCATCTAGGCTCTTACAAGCAACATCTCTGTAAAAGTCGCAACTGACAACCCCCCCCCCCCCTTAAGCCAAGAGGGGCATGTTTTGCTGGCTGCCCTCTGCCACCCATATCCTCAAATTGCCATTTCTTATCTTTACACTACTTACAAATAGGATCCACTCACTCTGCATATTTATGCAGTCTAATAATAATTGTGCTTCAGCACTGCAGCTGGAAATGCTGTTTCTGCTAAAGATGGTGCTTAGACTTGAGACTAAGGATGCATATACATTCAAAGCACATTCTTCCTCCACCCTGAATCTCAGGAACTGGAGTTTACTACAATTCCTGGCACCCTTAACAAACTACAGTTCCCAGGATTTAAAAAATATATTTTACTAGGGGAGTGTGTGCTTTAAGATATATGTCGCGTACGCAGCCTAAGAGATGCTGATGTTCTGTGCAGTGAATCATTGGCAGAGAGCACCCCTCTTAACCAGTCAGTGGACCAGGGGGACTAGGCTAGTCCCCCAAATGTGCCTAGTAAATTAGAGTATTAAAGCCTGGCTCTTCCTTCCCAAAGCCCAGGAAGCTTCTGTCCAGCTTAGGGAGGGATGTGTGCGACCCCCGCCCCCAATCGTCCTCACTGCACACCACTGCTAGTTTCTCCAGTTCTTAGCCCAATGCACTGGGCACTGTTAACCCCGTGAATAATCGTTATGTTATCACAGTCAGGATTAAGGAGGGAATGTGCCTAATTCATGTTAGTGAGAATACAGTAGGAGGAATGGTGGCTGCAGCACTTGGTGTTCTCCTGCTGCTAAATATTAAATTTCTAGGTAATCTTCAATCTGGAGTAAAAGTCTTGTCTCCTTTCCCCCATTCTCAGTTTAGCAGCCCTTCTCCTGCGTTCTGTTACTTGGAGATGACTGCACCACCTTCCTAGATGAACAGGTGAACTGCTTTCCCTCCTGTCATTTCAGTTGGTGGTTGGCTCTTACCAGGCACTTCGGAGGAGTATTCAGAAGTGAGCTCTGGTGACCATTTTGGCATTATTGCCGAAGAGGCATCATGGAGTTCCCCTGCCCATCTGCCAGCAAGACTGCATTATCCAATTTCTTGACATACAGTGGTACCTCAGGTTAAGGACTTAATTTGTTCTGGAGGTCCGTACTTAACCTGAAACTGTTCTTAACCTGAAGCACCACTTTAGCTAATGGGGCCTCCTGCTGTTGCCGCGCCGCCGGAGTGCAATTTCTGTTCTCATCCTGAAGCACTATTTCTGGGTTAGCAGAGTCTGTAACCTGAAGCGTATGTAACCTGAGGTACCACTGTATACGTGTATGTTCATTGTTAAAATCAATTGCCAGTGCAATCCTAAGCATATTTGTTCAGAATCCAGTCCCATTATATCCAGCAAAACTTAGCTGGAAGTAAGTATGCATAGGATTGCAGCCTATAGAACTCAGACTAATGTTAACGTTGCCTTAACAAAAAAAAAGAGCCACTCTTTCCACCCCTCATTGATCAGGTTTAGTCTCATTTGCAAACACACATTCATTGAATCATAGAACTGTGGATTTAGAAGGAACCACCAAGGGTCATCTAGACCGTTCCACCGTTGAACAGCTCTTACTGTCAGAAAGTTCTTCCTGAAGTTTAGTCGGAATCTCCTTTCTTGTAACTTGAAGCCATTGGTTCAAGTCCTCCCCTCCAGAGCAGGAGAAAACAAGCTTGCTTCCTCTTCCATGTAACAGCCCTTTAGATATTTGAAGATGCTATCATTCTACGTTCTCTAGCAATATTTAGTATAATAGGCTAATGCTTTCTGCCACTCACTTGATTGCAAAAGCAGTCTGGCAGCAGGGTTGTCTGGTAACAGCATGGGCGTGTGCCTGACGTTACAACTCTCATTAACAAAAATGTGGCAATGTGCTACTTGCTTGCCTTGCGAAGCACACTCTGGTTTGGAGCAGGAATTCGTGTGTTGCTCAAGAATGAGGGAAAATGCAGTTGGGTGGCTGGCTTCCCTCCCTCGGTTGTTCTTGTGGCCGGGTGGCGATTCCCTGATCTCAAGTTTTGCTAAGTTCAATCTTGAATGCCAGGAAATTTTTCAAGGCTTGACTTGGGAGTAGCTGTCTCCTGTCTGCTATACATGGGGCACAGCAAATGTGCCTGCTCTGTGAACCGAGGAAGGCCGCAGCTCAAAAAGCGAGTGTGAGCTTTGCACGCAGAAGGTCCCAGATTCAATCCCTGGGGAAGAACCCTGGAGAGCCTCTGCCAGTCAGTGTAGACATTATTGGTCTGGTCTGGTCTGACTTGGTATAAGGCAGCTTCCTATCTTCATGCTATTGCTCTGGCATCTGCTGCAGCAGTGGGAATCCTGTACACATCTTTAAAACATCTTCATATGTTTCCCATGGTACTTCAAGGAACATTGGTTTTCACACCGCCATTTCATCTTCCACAGAGCATGTATATCTGCCCCTCGTTTGATTGAACTCTTTAATATTCTCAACTCTTTACTTGAAGGAATGATGCTTCTAATCAGAGTTGGGGAAATATTTCAGATTCCTAGAACCCAGCGTCAGTATTTAAGGAGATAGTCAAAGAAATATTTTAGGGTCTTGGGGATAGGCCCCCCAGCTGAGAGTGCCTGGGCATCTAGTGATTAGGTACCCGGGATCTGATTGGCTCAGCTCCTACCTGAGAGAGGTGGTATTTCTGAGTTGGAGGGTGGCTATGGTAGTTTAGGGCTGGGCACAGAGCCAGGGCAGAAAGCAGGGCTGGCTCAAGACATTTTGGTACCTGAGGTGAAACACAAAATGGCACCGTGAAACAATGAGTGGAGATCTACATTGGGAACAAGGGGGCAATAAAGATCTACATCGGGATCTGCTGCCCCTGTAGATCCTGCTGTCTGAGGCAGTTGCCTCACCTTGCCTCATGGGTCGGCCAGCCCTGCAGAGCGTTTGGTGATGGAACGGTGCTGAAGGAGCAAGTGGCATAACCTGGGATGTAGCCTTGGCGTTTTGAGGTCAGAGTCCATCTTGTATTGTCCTATTGTAGCTTCCACTGTTATAAAACAAATTGCCTGCTTTCCTCTTCCAAGTGTCAAGTTAATAATACTCAAGCTTGTGCAACGAGGAGCTAACCTGTTGGACCCCTTTGTAAAGTGGATTAAACACATTAAATTCTTTTGCGTGTGAGAAAAATGCTGGTAAATAAGCAGTAATGACTGGTTTGGTGGTGGTTCAGTCATCTCTGTGTAATCCTTTGCTGAAGGTGGCAGGTGCAGGTGAGCCACAGGTGACGATCATGAACTTGTAGGAGCTGTTTGAAGTGGGAGCAGTGGGGTAGGTGAAGTAAAAAAAAGAGACACACTTGCACACCCTTTTAATAAAGGGCAGCACTGAACATGGGCAGAACGCCTTTCCCAAACCCCGGAGCCAAGTGTAGCTTTCCCCAACACATTTAGAATGAAGTAGAGAAGCAGGTAACAAGGTTGTCATGCAGACTGGGCCGGTACTATTATTTGAAAAAAAGAATTGTCTTCATTGTTCATTCCCAGAAATTTGAAGCTTGCTGTTGATAGATAGTCCCCTCTGGTGTACCACCTCCAAAACATAGGGCAGGATTCTATACCAAATTGTACATAGCTTCTTACTCCCCATCTCCCTGCATTGAGTGGGCTCAACAAATGCACTTATATTTTTCTTGGTATAATGCAGTGTAATCTTAACATCCAAAACATACAGGAATGCAGGAAGCCGCCTTCTACTGACTATTGGTCCCTCTAGCTCAGTATTGTTTACCGTAATTGGCACCTGCTCTCCAGGGTCTCAGGCAAGCGCCTTTCCTAGTCTGGCCCGGAGATGCGGAGAATTGGAACTGGGACCTCCTGCACACAAGGCAGATGCTCTGCCACGGAGCTGTGGATGGTCCTTGGTTGGTTATATTGCTTGCAGCAGGGAATGCTGGAGGATGGCAGGACTTTTCTAAATATGTCAGATGTAAGTGAGCATAGTTTTTGAAAACTATCATTCAACGGCTCTACTCATTTGGATTTGAGACTGCTGTTTAAGAAGCGGATGATGGTAAGAACATTTTCATGCCTTTACATTTTTATAGACTCTTGAAGGATTATTATTACTATTAGTATTAAAATTTGCATACCGCCCTTCATCTAAAGATTCCAGGGTGGTTCACATTATAAAAATACAAAATGAGAATACAAAATACATAATAAAACAAAAATAAACCAATAACCTCCCTCCCACAAACACATTAAAAAGCCATAGAATGTTAATCAGCCAAATGCCCAGTTAAGAGTTCTTGGCTTGACATAATCTAGAATTTGTCATAGACCTTTTATCAGGATCGTTATGCATGCTAGAGAATTTGGGTTGGGGTTCTTCCATATTGTTAGGTGATGAGACCCCCCTCCCCAGTTCAAAGCCCAGTGGAATAGGAGAAATGGAGTCCCACTCCAAAGCCCAGTCCGGGGGGGTGGGGGTGAGGGACTATGTCAATTTCAGCATCTCACAGTTTCTTATTATTCCATTCTTAAGTTCAGCTGTCCACATTTCTATATCAGTTTGTGAATTTTATTTTATGTTCTCATGAAAATCCACCAGAATTTTAGTGCAAATTTCTCCTAATATGCATATATTTGTATGCAGTGTTGCCTAATGCACACATTTTTGAAAAGCATGTTTCCCTGATATAATGCATTTTTGTGCTTTTTTTCTGCACACTAGTATATGCATTTTTGTACACATTCCTGGCTAGCAAATTGCATTGCAGAATTTGGAGCAGAATTTGGAAGGATGACTGAGTTTCAGTTCATGAATTATTTTGGAAAGTACACGTTATGTAGGTGTGCCTTTAAATATGAAATGAATTTGACATCCCGCCCCCCCCCCCCCATCCTTATTCCCTGGCAGTATGGTAGGAGAATACAGAATGTGGACACTGCCAGGCAGATTTGGGGTGAGCTACATAATGACGGTCATTGCTTAGCTAACAAATGGTTAGAGTTCAGCAGGTGGTTTAGGGAGTTGTATATCACATGTAGGAGGAAGTGGAGACTTCTGAGTTTGGTGACGGGTCCCCTTTCTTCACTCTTTTATGGATAAGGAACTTAAAATAATTTCCTCTACGACTGAAGGAAGATGCTTCCTTTGAAGAACTACGTCAGCTGGCTTATGAAACCATCTTTGAGCTCTCCTTTTAATTCTTCCAAGGTGGTGATTTGGCAGACTTAAAGGTTTAGAGTGTTGTAAAACATGTTAAAGAAACAAGGGAGGTGGAGGGACAGGGAGAGTCTTATTTGCATTAAATTACGTGATAAATCTCAGCTTGGTGAACTTGAAAATGTGGATATGTGCTGAACACTTTGCCGTTCAATGTATAGCAGTAATTGGTGAAAGCTGATCTGTGCTAATTGCAAAAACAAATAAATTTCATGTTAATTGTAAAATAGTGACATATACATACACCTGAACACCCAGGGGCAACCTACAGTTAAAAACATAACAAAAAAGAGAAAAATAAAACGTCAGTTTTTTAAGGCAGTTATGCTAAGTAGACCAGGTCTTGAAGCCTCGTGGTTTCATGGAATGTTTGGCAGCTGTCAGTTGACCATCACAACAACTATAGTTTTTGGTGGAGTCGAACTCTGCTGCCCATGCCAAGAGAGCTTTCTTAAGGGGTTCCCTTATCTTCCTTACCCCTCTCCCTGTTTGGACAGCTCCTCCCCACTCTGGGCTTTGGTCTCTCTATCTCTCATTGGGATGAGAAACCTTTGTCCCCCCGGAAGTGGTTGGGCTACAACTCCAGCAGCTGTGACTATGGACCATGCTTGTTGAGGCTGATACAATTTGTACCCCAGTAGCATTTGTGAGCCACAGGTAACCCATGTCCAATTTATCCCCTGTTCTTTCCATCCCTGGCCCCCTAGAGCCTTATACCTTGAAGCTGATTTCTGTGTTGACTGGGGTCACACCCACACAGTACATTTAAAGCATATTTATACTTCAGTAGTCATGTCTTCCCCAAAAGAATCTTGGGAAATGTGGTTTGTTAAGGTTACTGGGAATCATAGTTCTCTGAGGAGTCTTCTAAGAACTCACAGCACCCTTAACGGAGCCTATAAACTGAATTTCTTAAGGGTGCCAAGAGTTGTTAGGAGACCCCTAAGAGAGCTACCATTCCCAGCACCATTAACAAACTTCAGTTCCCAGGATTCTTTGGGGGGAGACTATTAAAGTGGTATAAGAGTGGTATAAATGCATGGTGTGGCTGTGACCTGGTTCTTCAAGGCTGCAGGGGGCTTGAATTGCATTCCTAGAAAACTTGGGAGGTGCTGTGGCTGAACAGGAGCCCTCTGGACAAAAAGTATGTCCTCTGCCATTTGGCGATGGTCCTGAGCTCTTCTCTTCCTGCAGCAAATGGCAAATTTCTCAACTGAGTCTGTGCATGGGAGACGAAAAGTTTCAAATCCTCTGGCCTAGTTTTTGTTTAGTGTGCATTTACAGACAAAATGTGGAGTAGGAATTTTTGTATGTGCAGTTGAAAAGTTGATAATATCCACTTTGGAGGAAAAAATTGGGTTGGGGCAGGAAGCTAGATACATTCAGTGTGTGTGTTTATCTAGCGCTTAAATTACAGGTATCATCAGGGTCAGCAGGTAAACAAATTTTGTTAAGGTAGAATGTGCTCAGATTCTATACTTAACACTGTCCATATCGTATTAAAACACACTACTCTTGGGGGCCAGGCATGTCTCTTTTTCACCTTCAGCGGCAGGTGACACTTTGTTATAAATACCTTCATAGGCTCCTTGTTTTGGTGTCTGAACTTAGGCAGAATCATTATTGAACTGTTTCTGTATAGTGGTTAAAAGATATTGATTCCTGGGGAGAAACCCCCCCCCCCCATACAGAATGTAAGCAAGCAGTCCAGGATGCTTCATGTTCATATTGCTTTTGGGAACTTGTGCAGTTGGAAAATCTGCTTTAAAAAAATTATGCCTACGGCTGTGGAGTTCACTTCACAGGGTTGAAGGATCCAGGAAGCAACACAGCAGAAGCCAAATTCATGGTTCTCAGAAGTCCTATGACTTCTACACGTGATACCCAATGTTACTCAAATTACAGTAGACATATTGAAATCAGTTGAGTTAAGAAACTTAAGTTTGACTTAGTTGGCTATCAACTTTTAATTTGGGGGTTGCTGGGAGAGATGGTTGTTCTGTGTTCAGGCCTTCCAGTTCCACCACAAGTGCTGAAGAACAACATCTGCCTTGTCAGCCACCTATTACGGTAAAAGGTAAAGGTACCCCTGCCCAAAGGCCAGTCGTGTCCGACTCTAGGGTTGTGCACTCATCTCACTCTAGAGGCCGGGAGCCAGCGCAATATTGAGGTCCCTGTAATAATATGAATGATGTACCTATTACGGTACATCATTCATATTATTACAGGGACCTCAATATTCGTGGGACTTCAATGAAAATTAAAATATTTTCTGTCCAGTCTTTCCAGTGGGGATCTCTGCAGATTGGACATTGTATCCACACAACTTTGTAAATAAACCCATAAATCTTATTGGATTGCCAGGGTCTGGCAGAAGAGGGAACGAAAGCTCTGTCCTTCATTTAGTATTGTGTTCTTCATTTTGCAGGTACAGTGCTTGTCAGTGGTGGACCAAGGGTGATCTGATCCACATATTGTAGATTGGCTTTTAGGCCCAAATCTCGAACGTGATGCTGTGTGTGTGAATTTCAGACTTGTGTGACCTATTTGTTTTGTTTTGCTAGGATCCTCCAATCTACCAGCCGGGAGTAGGTGCAGGAGAGGGGCTCCAGGATGCTCTGGGGTGCCATGAAAGATGGTCAGGGGTGCTGCAGGCAACACCTGCCTCTGTCCCTCTTTCCTTCCCTCCCTCCTCTGATGCCCTCTCACGTCTCTGCCTCCCAAAGGCTTGCACAGCGAATGGTGCCTCTGGGGCTGGCCAGGGGGTGCTTCCCAGGCCCCTGTGGGGCAGTGTGAGGAGGCACCTCTCTTTGGAGGGGGGGGGGGGCAGCTCAGAGACCAAGGACGGCAGCAGCAGTGGGCAGTGTTAGCAGCCGGCCTGGGACTTGTAGCTTGGGCAAGCATTGCATTGCTGCAGTCCGTTTGAATGAGGCGCTGGCTTCATGGAATGCTGCTTGGCTAAGTTTTTGCTTGCTTGCCCATCATGTTTAATCAGGACTTAGTGTGTCTTCTGCATGTTTAAGAGGTTGCACAGGACCACTGAAAGACCGCAGGGTGAAATGCTCTTATTCCTTCTCTGTCGCAGGTTGCACGTGGCCTTCTGAAATGACATACCATACTTTTCCGTGTATAAGACCATGGTTTTTTATTCCAAAAACATGTTCAAAATTTGAGGTCGTCTTATACATGGGTAGTGCATTGTGGGGCCGTGGGATTGGTTGCTGCTGTGGGTTGGAGATTGTTATTGGTGGCTGCTGCAAGAGCTGATGTTGATTGGCTGTTGCTGCGGCAATTGGGCGGGTGATTTGCTGCTTTTTTCGGCAATGGGACAGAGGATAGTTTGCTTTGTTGACACGCATGAGCGGCATTGTCTACCCCCCCTCCCCATTTTCTTAATTTTGAGTCCCCCAAAATAGGGGGCGTGTTATATACAGAAAAGTATGGTAACTGGGGGAGGTTTGGTTCTCTTCCCGTTTCTGCTCTCCTGCTTCCAGCAAAATTGGCTTTATGATGATTAAGTAGCTAAAGAGGAGCTTTTGCATCCCTCCCTGGCTGCGCTGCTCTAATCCAGCAGGCAGTTATTCAAAAGTGTGCTTTGGCATGCTTTTCCAGAGTGTGTTGCCAGAGCTTGGCAGAATTAAGTGTACACAAAGTTGCTCCGCATGGCTTACGAGCACTTCCTGTTTTTTTGGATGAAAAACGGCTCTGCTTATCTTATGCGATGTGTAGCAGGAGAGCCAGTGGTGTGAATCAAGGCCTTCTATTGGCTCTAGTTTTTGAAAAATCTCTTTTTGAAATCTAAAACTAAACCTCCCTAAAATGAGAGGATGACAACTTTCAGACTGAGTTTCTAGGACAGAGCTTTCCAAACTGTGTGTCGCGATACTTTAGTGTGTCAGCTGCAGTGTGTAGGTGCGTCACACGAAAACTCCCTGTGCTCCTCCTGGGGCTGGAAAGGGAGCGGGCAGCCTGCCGGGTAGCTAGTAAAACTAAATTAGTGTGTTGTGAAATGATGCATGTCTAAAAAGTGTGTCACCAACATGAAAAGTTGGGAAAACTCTGTTTTAGGAACTTTTAATTGGGGGATGAGGAACACTGTGCCCCTCCAGATTGGGCTGCAATTCTCATTATTTCTGACCATCTGGAGGGCCCAACACTGTGGAAGATAGCCCAAAGGGGGCACAGTCTCCCATTTCATCCCTGGTTTGGTGTAGTGGGTCAGAGACTAAGTTGTTGCCACATCCACACCAGCCATTTAAAGCAGCATAATACTCATACATCTATGCTTCCCCAAAAGCATCCTGGGTACTATAGTTGGTTAAGGGTGCTGAGAGTCATTAGAAGACCCCTATTCCCTTCACATGTGGAGTGGTTCAAAAATCCATGTTCTGCTGTGAACATGCTGGGCAAACCTTGCTCCTCCTGTGCACCATAAGAGAATAATAATATAGACCTACCATGTGCTATTCTTATGATGCCTCCAACAATGTATTGTGTGAGGGACACTTGAAAAATGCTCTATGAATGCTTGCTGTATCCTCCGACTCAGGGTGTGCCTGCTAGACGAGCACTTTTCTAAACGTTGTTCCTTGGCACTCTCTGTGACCTTGTTTTGCTGGAGGTGATGGAGAACCAGAAACTCGGAGGAGATGAAATAGGGTTTCTCGATTAGAACACCAAGCAGGATATTTACATGTACTGTATCTGTAGCGGATCTCTCTTTTTGAGGTGGTGAACTTTGCATGCATTATAGATCCTTTTCCAGATCTGCTTTCACATGCAGGAGTTCCATGGATGATATGTGAGGATTTCCAGAAAGGGCAGGAAGTTGAGTGGTTGGAGATGTAGAAAACAACAACTGTTGTTTTTTAAAAAATCAAACATTGTACATTTGAGGGCTAGAAATTTGTTGATCTGGCACTCCCATAACTCCATTGTGATGCTGGGCAAATAGATAGGATTATGAAAGAGTTAAGACACTTCTTGGGGTTTGTCCACTACTTTGGACTTTTCCTCAATGTTTCAAAAAATGTTTTTCCCCCTTTACTGAAAATCCCGACGAGACTGTGAGAAACTGAAAGCAGCATTTTCTCTCCTCTCTGCCCTTCCCTTCCCTTCCTCTGCTGCCAACCACTGGAACTAAATAACTTTGAAACTGTAAGAGCAAAAGTCCTAAGTTGCATCACAGCCTTACTTTGGCAGTGATATCTTGGTCTTCCTGGTCAAAGTGCCTTTCAAACTGCTGCCTCAAATGAGGGCATTCATTCAGGCAGCTGTTGTGGAAGCTTGCTCTCTTGCGTAATCGGCATAACAGGAAGAGTCTACCGTCCTGAAGGTTGCTCTGGGCCTTTATGCACAGGGATTATGAAATTCTCCCTATGCAAATTTCTCTCCAGTCTTTAGGGCTCCAACTTACCTGAACTTTGCCACAGCTGATGGGCACATTCATGCCTTCTGTCTCCCCCCAGTCCAGTCCCCTCCCCTGGTGTGCAGATCACTTCTGCACATGTGTGTAAGGATACCAAAGCACAACCTGGTGTTGTGACATTATGCATGCACTGATTAAAAAACTGGTTTTGATCGCTCCTGGCACATTTGACTCTGCAGCATGTGTGTCTATGAGCAATTGAGCACTGAAGTATGCAATTGCCTGCACATAAAGAATGAATTATGTCTTGAGGTGGTGCCATTATGTGATGAGTGGCTCAGGTGATGGCTGGTGAGTTTGGTGTTGTTGGTTGTTAATCTGATACTTTTCCTTCTCTTCACCATAAGGTCCCAAGGCAGTTTGCAGCAATTAAAAAACTACAATACTGAAAACGGTTTAAAACAAACTACAGTGACAGGAATAGGGTTGTTCCTAAAAACCTCTATCTTGGCTGTCAGTTTGTTCTGTTCACGTTAAGCAGGCTATTGGCCCATATTTCCCTTCCGCCTGCCTTTTGGCCGCTGTGTGGCTATTGTGTGCTGCTAACCAGGCACACAGGGCTGGATGCCTGCGGTGATGATGGCTGTGCATGAGCAGCTGCTTGCTGTCTGGCCCAGGTCCCTGCGAGTCTCCTAAAGGTGACGGGTCACCTTGTCATGGTCTTGGGCGAAGGATACCATGCAGCTCAGAGCAGAACCCTGTGTACATGTACCGTCCATGAGAATAAGTCTTGCTGTCTTCAATAGGACCCAGGAAAGTGCCTGGCACAAAGACCTTATTCTGTTTGTGCAATATGGACATGATGGATCCTAGAAGCTCTTGCACCAAAAAACATGCCTGCTGCATTTTATCTGTGGGCGTTCTTTTTTCTCAACAAAATCATTTCCTTAAGAATGGTCAAAGGATTTATTTTGTTTTCTGGAGTGTGGAGGGACTTGCCCATGATCTGCTTACTGCATTTTGGGTAGGGAGGAAATTTCAGTCAGATGGGCTAGCAGTGCTGGAAATTCCTTAACTTAGTTGCTTGTGGATCAGTTTTAGCCCCTGTTGACTCAAAGGTCTCCCTTTGTCCGTGTGCATCTTCTTGTCAGTGGCAAAGCAAACTCATTCTGACAGGGTATGAGTCTGCCTTGCCAGGAGTCCAGGTACAGAATGCCCTTCAACGTTATCTTTTAGGTGCTGGTAACAAAACAACCCCCCTTTTTATTTTCCCGAGCTATTTAAAATCCTATCAGTGATGTGTTCTTAGTACTGTTTAAGCTGTCTCATCCTCTGCTTTTTATCTTGATTGATTGCATTGTACCCCTTGTGTTTGTTACTCACCCAGTGGCCACAGGCGACTAGGAATTCCATGCAGGCGAGTGGGTGGTCCGGCAGAGGAGGAGCAGATCTCTCTGCCTCTTACTCCATGAATCCACTTCTGTGCTGGCCATGGAGGATGGCAAACCCACCCCTCAGCTCCAACCCTCCTCTGCCAGCCTGCTTGGCAGAAGGGATCATTACTATTATTAGTCTGCTACTAAGAGGGTAGTATCCTGCATTAACGAGTCTGGAGATTCAAGCTGCTACTAGGCTCAAGCTCATTGGTGGAAAGGAAGACTATAAATGTAATAAATAACAGTTAATAAACAGTTTTAAAAAGCCCATGAAAAGTTACAAGGCTGTCATAAGCAACCTTGAAAGTTTTAGAAAATGAACAGTGATAAAATGATTTTATATTTCAAATGTTTATATATCTGTGGATTGAGTGGAAGGGAGGAATGGTGGGTGAATAGTCTGGTCCTCTTGGGCTTCCTGGTGTGACTTTTTCAGCTCCAGACTGAGCCATAGCAGGGCTAGGGAGTACTTGGCCTAGTGGAGGATGAGCTGTGCTTGCATTGAGCCTGTGCTTCTCATCCAAGAAGAGAGGGGGAAAGTTCAGAGTTCAATGAAAGTGTTTATTATTGTGTCAATGTGACATTTCCCAGTATTTACGCAAGTGTAAAAAGATAGGCCTCTGCCCCAAGGAGTGTGCAATCTAAATTTAAACAGGAAAGAGGGGAGTGAATTGTGTTGACATGTGTCAATAGAAAGCTTTCGTTTTCTCTTCTTAACATGGGCCAGAACCAAATGTTTCCTGCCAGTCGGTTGCACAATTGCAAGGGAAGCTTGCATTTTCTGGCCCAGGCATGCTTCTCCCTCCCTGCCTACGTAACCTTGTTTCACTGCTGGGAAAGATGACTGAGCATTCGGAGCGCTCTGAGTGTGGACGCGTTGACTAACCTTTAATGGCAGGCCTCTCGGAACACAGAGTGTGTGCAATTGCCATGGCTGCTTGCTTGCAAATGGAAAGTGAAGGAATACTAGATCTGTGCTTTGCCAAGGTAAACTTTGGCTGCACTTGCCAAAGGGAGACTTTCCTTTGGCTTGTGTCTCCTCCTTCTGCAGAGCAGTGATTCTGGGGAGGATTCCTTCCAAGCTTCGGAGAAGCTCTGCCTTTTCCTGATGGGTCTTAATCATTTTGCGGTGGTGGTTGTGGTCTGCTGCTCTTCGCATTGAATCTTATTTACATGAATGTGTGGCTTTGGGGGCAGAGGAAGCTGCCTTATACTGAGTCAGACCATTGGTCCATCTAGCTCAGTATTGTCTACACTGACTGGCAGCAGCTCTACAGGATTTTGGGCAGGGCGTCTTTGCCAGCCCTTTCTGGAGATGCCACAGATTGAGCTTGGAACTCTGCCACTGAGTTGTGACCTTGCTCAAAGATGCTTCTTCTCTTTTACTTGCGTGAAGGCAGGTAGATTGCTCCTTCAAATGTTTCGCTTTCCTGGAGTCTTTTTTTAAAAAGATGGCATCTGTTTGAGGTTATAGAGGGGAGCCCTTGGTTGTGAAGCCCTGAGTTTGGCCCACGTTCTCCCCTCCACTGTGACAACTGTCCATTTGCTTACCCCCATCTCTCTTTCCCTTCCTGGGCTCAACTTGCACTGCTATGCAGGATAGCTGGGAGAGCAGGAGACTGTTAATCTCAGGGTTGTGGGTTTGAGCCCCAAGTTGGGCAAAAGATTCCTGCATTGCAGAGGGTTGGACTAGGAGACCCTCCTTCTCTACAATTCTATGCTTCTAAGAATGGAAGGCATGTGAATGGCTGCTGCTGCTGCTGCTGAGACTCACAGGTGAGGAGAGTCCTGTCGTGCTTGGCTCCTGCTTACGGGCTTCCCATGGGCATCTGGCTGGCTGCTGTGAGAGTAAGATACCTGACTAGATGAGCTTTGGGCTTGTTCCAAGAGGGCTCTTCTTCTCTTCTCTTGGGCAGGTGAACAGGAAACAATAACAGTGTAGAGTAGCAGCGCCTACAGGGCCCCATACACTAGCAGTGGGTGCTTTGCTGCGGAGTGTGTCGCTGGGGGTGAATCCTGTGCCCTGCATATACAAAACATGGGAAATGCTGGATGTCTCAATGCTTGGGACAGAGGCATCTGCAGTGAAGAAGAGCAGGGGCTAAGATGCTGGAAAGGATGCACAACACATATTTTAAAAAGTGTGTGTTGGGGGGGCGGTGTTGGTCTGTCAGTAGTTGCAAGCGATGCCTCCACACTTGCAAGCTGCTCTGAGCTTGGAAGAATGGGACTATATGTAAATGAAATAAAATTGCTTTTTTGTGAAGAGGATCCCTGTGGTACTTATTTTGCAGCAGTTTCCCTTGTGGGATGCTTGAAATCTACATGTTTTCTATACAGGTGTTTCTGGGGAATTGCAGAAAGAGACCCTTGTTTTCCAGAGATGCTGCTGATTAGGAATGGTGTTTGGATGCTGAGCAAGTGTGCCTCACGTGAGCTTTGCACAACCTTCAGTCTTGCCTTCATAAATTTCTGCCCTCTCCTGTTTGACAGCTGGAGACCTGTGTGCATACCTGGCAGTATACTTGGGGAGATTTTCTTTCCAGCAGCATTTGACTGTGCCAGATGTCAGCTGGCAAGCGTTTTTGGACCAAACAGTGCTTTTGTGGGTAGGGACCATGCAGACTTGTCATTCCTTCCCTCCTTTTCCATTATGCCATGATTATGCTTCAGGTTACATACACTTCAGGTTACATACGCTTCAGGTTACACACTCTGCTAACCCAGAAATAGTGCTTCAGGTTAAGTACTTTGCTTCAGGATGAGAACAGAAATCTTGCTCTAGTGGCGTGGCGGCAGCAGGAGGCCCCATTAGCTAAAGTGGTGCTTCAGGTTAAGAACAGTTTCAGGTTAAGAACAGACCTCCGGAACGAATTAAGTACTTAACCCGAGGACGTTTGTCGGCAAGGTGATAGGTTGAAGTGGCCAAGTTTGCCTAACGCTTCATTTGCACTTGGTATCCATTCATTGTTAACTAAGGAATTACAAAGCAGAAGCGCTTTTACTTTGCAAAGCCCTCCTCCCCACATCTCTGGTGGTGAGTTCTCTTCCCTTCCTACCTACATGCCCTGCTGGACTCTTCTAGGGAGAGTGGAGTTACTGAGACAGCCTTGCAGAAGCATTGTGCAAATGAACAAGACTACCCGAAAGGAGGAGTTGGGTGAGACCATAAATTTTGCTTGCCCAGTAAGTCACACCAGCCAAAACTGGTGGAGCCCTCTTGTTCAGGGTTGCCTCCTTTAAGCTGTTTATTTATTAGTTGCCTCATAATGGTGATTATTTGGGCAGCGCACAGTAAGTTAAGAAAAAAAATCTGATGTGGATTCACAGTAAAAGCTAAACCAGTGCTGGGATCAGGACTCGTCCTTATCTCTGTGTGTCATTAGTTCTGCTGATGAGGCTTTTTGAGGGCAGCTGCCTCATTTGTAAGACTGGAATGAGGATCCTTCCTCTGGAGTTAGGGCAGCTGCTGGGATCTCCATTCTCAAAAGAGAGAAAAACAAAGGGAGGCTTCTGCAAGTTATTTTGTACAAGTGTCTTTGTCTTGCGGGTTGCACCCAAAATTTCTCTTCCTCCGGAATGCTGCTCCATTAATGTCTAAAGAAAATCTCAATTACTTTATCTTTCAGTCATCAGCAGTTGGCTTAACTTGAGGGTTGTATTCCTAGATATGTGAAGGCCTGGAAGAAAAATGGGAAAATTGGGGACCTCCTCCCCATTATTCTGTCCCCACCCCCCACTGGGCCTTCACATCTCTCTAGGTGCTGGGACTTCTTCTTTTTAATGAGTTTGTGTTCAAATTTGGGTGCCCGCCCTGCAGAAGGCTTATTAACTGTTAATAATGTGTAGTCAGCTAGAAAGCTGGGACTTATTTTGCTTGCTCTGGCTTGCCCTATTTCCTTTCAGCACTTTAAGAGCTGGCTGCACTTTAATAGCCAGTAGGTGGGACTTCTCCTTCCCAGGCGGTGCAGTGATGGGAGCAGCCATGTTGGCTGAGCGCCTTCCTGCTGTGGAGAAGTTCAAAGATGCAGAAGTACCATGACTTCCTGAAGGGCTGTTGGATCGAAGAGGGCAAAGCTCATCCCTGGGTTTGCCAAGGATTGACTCTGTAACCTTCTATATGCAAAGCACCTACTCCATCACTGAGCAACAGCCCAGATGTGGAGGATTGGCTTGTCAGGATGAGTGGGACTTGTAGCATCCCCACATTTTGGAGGCACTGACTGCCCTCTGCACTGGGCACTAAAAGTACATGGTTATCACTACCGGTACTCCAGTATGAAGAATGTCCAAGGAGCATAACTGCTTGGATTCCTAAAATACAGCGCTTCCCTCTAGCCCCGTTTTCACACAGGCTGCAGTTGCATGCATTTCCCATTCTTGGGCAAGCACAAGCTGCTACTGATTCTGCTTCATGGTCCACACTTGCAAGGCATCTTTATTTTAGCTTTTATTGACATAGCCAGAGAGGATTCAATACCAAAGCCTTGTGACATATTTTGTTTTCCAGTGCAGCTTTGTGGTAGGAATGTAAATCTCAGAATGCAATGTCTCAAAATAGTCTGCAGGAAGCTACATAAATGGAAACTAAAGTTCACCATTAAAAGGGATTTTTATGGTCGCATTTTACTAGAATAGCATTTTAGTGGCATCTCTCCATAGACAGGCATGTCAGGGCCAGCGTTCATGGATCTTAGTCATATGTGCTTTGCTACTGCAATGTAGATTCCAGATGCTTTTTTATTTTTGAGGCCTGTCCAAGGCCAGTACTACCATTAGGCAGAGGGAGTCAGCTCCTTCAGGCATCAGATGCTGGGCAGGAGGGCAGGAAGTGGCAGCAAGGTAGTGGAATGATGGCTGTATGTGCTATGCACCCTCCAAACTTGCCTACTGCTCTCATTTGTGGTGGCCAAAATTGCCATGATTGCTAGTCCAGTCTGCTTCTGAACATGTAAGCCAAGGAGTGGGAGGTACCATATAACACCGGTCCTTAAAGGCCTACATTGTCTCCCAGTATGTTTCCGAGCACAATTCAAAGTGTTGGTGCTGACCTTTAAAGCCCTAAATGGCCTCGGCCCAGTAGACCTAAAGGAGCGTCTCCACCCCCATCATTCTACCCGGACACTGAGGTCCAGCGCCGAGGGCCTTCTGGCGGTTCCCTCACTGTGAGAAGCCAAGTTACAGGGAACCAGGCAGAGGGCCTTCTCAGTAGTGGCGCCTGCCCTGTGTAACACCCTCCCATCAGATGTCAAGGAAATAAACTACTATCTGACTTTTAGAAGACATCTGAATGCAGCCCTGTTTAGGGAAGTTTTTAACGTGTGATGTTTTATTCCATTTTTAATATTCTGTTGGGAGCCACCCAGAGAGGCTGGGGAAACACAGCCAGATGGGTGGGGTATAAATAAATTACTACTACTACTACTACTACTACTACTACCTTGTTCCTCACCTGAAGCAGCGAAATATCTTGGGCTGGCCCTGCATATGCTTCATGTTGGCTTCTGAACTGATAAATCTGATGGGGTAGCACAGATCTTGGATTCATGGGCGTAATAACAGTGTGGGTTGCAATCTAAACCAGTGTTTCCAGGTAGATATTCCCCTCCCCTCTCCCTGGGGTTTTGGGTCTGTGAAGAGGGTGGGAGGCCTAGGGTTAGAAAAGGCGTTTATGAGGTACAGAGTGAAAAATTTAATCAGGAACTATGAGCCCCAGAAATATGGGCATGGGCATGTATAGAGTGCATTTCTGTTGCCATTGAGGAACTTCTAAATTTAATAAGATGATTCCACAGTGCAACAATATTCCTTTAAAAAAACATTTTATGATTCTTGGGAATGGTGATTGATAGATAAATGTTGGTTATATATTGATTTTTCTTGATTGTATTTCATTTACATTCCCAAGAATTTGGGTTGCAGTTAATAATGACTTTATAAGCTCATAAAGGGATCAGTGAACTCAGAAGTTTGGGAAACCCTGATCTAAACAGAGGCATAAAATTCCAGAGCTGTTGGACAGGAACTGTGGAGATCCAATGGATTGGATGCCTTGCGAGGGACATAAAAAGGTATCTTTACCTGAGACAGTGAGGAGTAGCAGTCAGTGCAGGAGTTGCTGGAAGGAGGAGTACAAGGTGCCAACCAACCATCTGAGGGACTCCATTCCAGATTTGTGTAGGGTTTGCCCCTTAGCCTTTCTTCTCCTGAAGGTGTTCCACAAGGCAGTGGAGATTTAGGACCAGAGTTTTTCTTCTAAATGGGCCACCTTCCCAGGTTGAGGAGCCCCATCTACCCAAGAGGAGACCCATTGAATACTTGGACCTAGGTTAGCCATGTCTGCAAATTTCAGTGGGTCTGAGTATGATCAGCATGGGATGCAAGCCAGGGCCTTTACAAGATATCTACAGCCCTTCCGGGTTTATCTCATGTGATGATCTTCGTCGAGGGTTCTTGCTGTGGAGGATGAGGCTGCCAAAGCCAACCAGCCATGATAGCTATATCTTGCCATCAAGATCAAGGGTGGCCTTCCTGCGAATAAAGGTTACTGCATGGGAGCATCAGTGGCAGAATGCTGTTCTGTTCATGCCCTATTTGTCGGTTCACCGTTGAGGCATCTGGTTGGCCACTGTAAGGAGTGGGATGCTGTGCATTTCTTTACAAAATTAATTTTATAATACCAGGAAGTCCTGGGCTGGGTGGACTCGTGGTCTGAGTGTAAGGCCATTTCAGATGTTCATATGATGCTCAGCTTGGAGAGATATTTTTTTGGTGCTGATTCAAGCGGCTGGAGAGTGTGTGCAAATGGGAACTGTCAGGATTTTGTTTCCATTGCCAAAGAATGGCTTGCCCAAGATGAGTGGAAAACCCTTCCCACCCCCTTGCGTGCAGAAAGCTTGTTTGCAAGAGTGTGCACCAATGTGATTCCTTACCAAGCCAGTATTAACAGGTAACCCCTTGATGTTATTTCCCAGGCACTCTTCTTTGTTCTTCACCCAGGGGCGTTTTGTACTATACGCCTTGAAGGAGTGTTTGAAATTATTAGCCCCTTGTGACCAAGTGAAGATGCCCGGGTGCCAGGATGTTGTCTGATATCCCCACCATCTAGAGGTGCATGCCTGGGGCTCCTTGGATCTGGACAGTTTTCACACACTAATACCACATCCTGTAGAATTATGTCAGTTATATTTTATATGCACAATCAGAATGAATTTCAGGAACCAAAATGCTTTTTCTGTGCATCCGGAACAGGAGCGCTGAACAACGTTATAGTTAATTGTTGTAGCTTGTACTTCACTTACTCCGTGCCCTGCTTGCAGTTATGAAGAATATTCTTATATTATGAATGGTCCATACCTAGGGCTTTTTTCAGCTGGAACTCCCTGGAACTCAGTTTTGGCATCTCTCAGGTGAGTTCCAGCACCTCTCAGGTAGGCACCATTGCTATTCTAAGAGGATGAGGGACGCATTAAAGGTGAGTTCTGGCACCACTTCTTCTAGAAAAATAGCACTGCATGCCACCATTAACAAAAAGAGGTAGGAATCAGCCAATAAATATGTGGATAAAGTGACTTTTCTTCCTTAAGTTCTCAGAGTTCTTAACCTAGCTCCAGATTGTCATCTGAACAAGCCAGGTGACAGTCAGTCATTTGAAAAACAAGACTTAGCTGTCTGGCCCCAAAGTGGCAACTAGACAATCTGTTTTGGCGACTGTAACCTTGGTTTAAGGAGCCATTTGGCACCTGGCTTATATAGCTGAGTTTCTAACACTGATGAGTGACATTTTCACTGCAGAAAGGCACAGCTGGGCTTTATGCTCTTCCAGTGTCTGTTGGTCTGCATTCTCTTATCCCATAATTGTATTGAAATCGGGCATGAAGTTGAGAATCACTTTCGTCCTAAAAGCTTAAAAAACCCTCCGCCTATGGCTATGAAGGCTTGCAATCATATGGGTTACGTGTGATGAAATCAGAGCAGCTGAGCAAGGCTGCTAAGTGTCACAGTTCCCTTCAAAGCAGAAAGTATGTTTTGCAAGTGAATGGACTTGCCAGAAATGTTGTAATTTGTCAAATGCAGTCCCTGCAACACCCTGCACAGAGAGCTGGGTGTTCATTCATTTTAACAACTTCCATGCTCATCTTTCTGATACAAAAGCCAGGACTGTAGCTCAGTGACAGAGCACCCTTGGCAATATATTTTCAAACTGTTGTCCTTAGACCATAGTGGGGTCTGCAAGCTCCATTTGGGTGTTCTTGAGCAGTTTTAATGTGCAGTTCTTTAAAAAATGGCTTGTGTTTATATCTGTCAAGCTGTCTTGGTTGGGGGCAGGGGTCATTTTGAAGGGCAAAACCATCCTCTGCAGTAGTAACAGCAAATTCTCTCTTCCAAAGTGGATCCTATCTATCGGGGGTAACATCACATGTGTGGGGCTGGTGGGTGAGAAATGGCCTCATGACTAGAGATTCCCCGCTCCTGCCCCATACACCTCTAATGGCACAGTTTGCACGCAAGAAGGAGGTATCTGGGGGCTTTCAGGCACTCTATGATTTGCAGATAGACAGCATTCCTTGCAGAGGGTGGGGCGAGACCCCCTGCCCCTCAAAAGAGAACCCAGTGAGGACTGAGTATATTCAGTGCACTAAATATTGAAATTGGGGGGGCGGGGGCGGGGTGGAGAACAGAAAATCCAGGAATGGCATGGCTGGCTGGAACCCTGAACTAGAGCCCTCCGCACCTCAGCATCTTGCTCCGGGTTCCACTTGTAATTCATAACAAAACAAAATGCTGGGCTCAGTAGACTTTTTGCCTGATCTAGGCAGCTGTGTATGCCTGAGAAGTGTTTGTGTATATAGCAGGAACAGCAGGCTCTGATATCTGCCTACATTTTCAGATCTGTCTTGCAGACAGGGGTGTCTTTTGTAATAGTGTAAACAAGCTGAAGGATTCATTTTACATAAACCTCCTTGTGACTAAACTGGGTGTGGTGCTCAAATATTTCAAAAATGTCCCTGCTCCATTTCCCCCTTTGCATTTATCCCTTGGACCAGCTATCCCTCGAAAGTGATCTGGCTTTGTATGACGGGCTCATTTAACAAGTTTTTGTTGTGAGTGTAAAAGGAAGCAAAGCCCAACACTCACAGATCCTCAAAATAAATTCATTCTCGGACTGGACCTCCTCCCCCAAAAAACCGGCCTTAAGACATCTTACATAATTCTGTTGTTGCCTTTATATCTGTCAGGCCGTGATAAACCTGGTAATCGTGGCTTCACTTTCTATTTTATCTAAAAGGGCAGTCTCCAGACCAATGTTTGGAGCACTTCAGGGTATGCAAATGTGCTTATTAAAGATGGGTGTTATTTTTTGTGTCCTTGAGATGCACAACTTTCTTTCCTTGTCTCTTTCTTTCCTTTGACAATATGACCCTAGGTGGGTCCCCATAGGAGCTTGTCTAGAGTCAGGCAATTGGACCTTGTAGCTCAGGATTGACTTTTCTGGCAGGCACTGGCTCTCCGGGGGTTCCAGTGCTGCTCCCCGGCTGCAGCCTTTTTTACAAGTGCCATAATAACGTTGGTTTCACGTATGTTAGGAAAAGCAAAACAAAAACATCTGGAAACAAAAACATCTTCAGTTGTTTCCAGGAAGTATAAAGAGTGTGTCCCACTCTTTATATCTCAACAGGGATTCTACAGGGCAGGGGAAGACATGGAAAGCCTAGAGCAGAAGTCTGACCTTTCAGGAGCATCTCAACACCTGAAACTAACATTATAGATTCTATCTATTTTCTGCAATATTATTATCAAGCAATTATTAATAATATAAGAGTGTGTGTAAGATCTTCAAGATCAGTCTCCTAAAACTACTTTGCCTGCTTTGGGAGGCATTAATGACAAGCATGTTTGCCTCATACAATAGACAATAGAAGTTGTTACAGTAAGTGCCACACTTTTTAACAGCAACCAAAAAAGAGGTGTCAGTGCTGTGTACCCTAAAGTACCCCCTAAAAAAAGTACTGCTTGAAATTGACTTGGAGAAGCACATTGTCATCGGTATGGCTTTTGTCTGCTTTCCAGATTGCTGTCCCAAGCCCCTTTGGGAGGCAGGTTGGGAGATAAATGGAATAAATGAATAAATACATAAATACATGCAAATGTGATATAAGTACACAGTTCCTTTAATTGCTTCTAGGAAGGCTGTGCCAAGGCTGGTTATGTGTTCATCACATGATTGGCCAATCTCAAGTTTTTTGGCAGCTGGCAAATTGGTGTTTATCCGCTGTAATTCTTCTCTTGCATTTTTCTTTGCAGCAAATGAGACAATCTTCTGGGATTAGAATTGCATCCCTTTTTCATCCTTGAAAATAGGTGGTTGTGTTGAAGTGGGATTTGCTGTACTTGTGTTAGTAAGGAAGCCTGGATTTGCACCTTGCTGTTGACAGTGGCAAAGTGGTGGGAACCCCCCCTCCTCGCTGAGGCAGAGCTGTGAGACTGCAGAGCGAGAGATGGTGTCCTGCCGCTCAGAGTGGTTTTGTGCTCCAGGTTGGAATGCCGTTCTTCAAAGGAGAGACACAAGCAAGCAGCTCCGTGGGGCTTGAGTAGACTTGCTGGGCCTCCGCTTTGATTTCACGGCAACTTAAACAGCCCAGGCCTGAACCAGTAGAAACAATCCAGGTGACTATTAAGCATTGCCTTAAGCAATTAAAACAGCAAGGTGGAGATTTCTTGGCTGGCTAGTGAGTTCCTAGCTTTGCCACTAAAGAGCTGGAGCACCTGAGACCATGGCATAGCCTGACAGTATACCTTTTGGCTGTACCTTGGTGGAACATCATTAGCACTTGCACACAAAACTTGTAAGCTTTGAGAGGAGGTACATTTTCAGACATGTTTAATGAGCAGGGAAGCGAGAGCTAATGAGCATTTGCACAGAATGACAGAGATCTGCATTGCTCAGGCTGACATTAGGCTGTTGGGACAAGTCCAGTCTGCCCTGGCAGCGTTGGTTCTTCCTTCCAGCCAAGTAGCTTGAATTGCATCCCAGAGTCTCGCTGTCCTGAGATGCTCAATGTCGTGATCATGTGCTTGACACAGATTCCAAAAAGCACTAATGCGATAATTAGCGTTTGAATCATAGGGTTGTTGGGTGAGGTGGGTGGACTTGAGAATGGCTTTCCCTCAAAGAATCCTGGGAACTGTAGTTTGTAGGCTGCTGCAAACTGTAGCTCCTTGATAAATGAACTGTTAAAGTGGTGTGGATGTGCTTTAAATGTATGGTGCGGATGTGTCCTCTTCTGTGTGATCGCTGTTGGAGGATTTGAAGAGTTCTATCATGTTTCCACCCTCCACAATCTAAGGACTTATTTTTATACCTCTGACCATCTTCATGGTCTTCTTCCTGAACCCTTTCCACTTTCTCTGTTTCAGAAATGGGGAACCTGTAGCTCTCCAGGTAATGCTGAACCACAACTCCCATCATCCCTGGCTACGACGGCTGGGCTGGTGGAAGTTGAAGTTCAGAAACAACTCAAGGGCCTCAGGTTGGACACCCCGGATTATACTTTTTTAGAAAGTGTGGCACCAGAGGGATACATCGTGTGCCAGAGGAGGTGTAGCTAGTGCGGAATAAAGTGACACCATTGATTCTCATGGCTTGGAAATGTGGTTCTTTTTACTTTGAACCACATGTGCCTGTTGCCTTTTGCAGCTGCATCACACTTCAGGCTTAGCTTGTGTGCTAGCTGTAATCTCACAATTATTTTCATATGTTTGAGCTCAGGCCTGGACAGAGAGGACACTCCAGAACAATAGCTTTGATTGCTGAGTCACTGTGGATGCCACAATACAATACAATACAAGGATTTGTTTTTGCTCTCTGGGGCTAATTTACACTGCAGCTTTTTCTCCAAGGAGCTCAAGGTGGCCTACATGCTTCTCCCCCTCCTCATTTATTCCCTGTAGGCTAGGCAGAGAGTGACCAACTGGCGCAAGGGCACCCAGTGAGCTTCACGGCTGAGTGGGGATTTGGACACTGGTCTCCCAGGTCCTACTCTGACAGTAACTGGTGCATGATACATGCAGTCAGCACCCAGACTTGCTTTTTCTCTGTGTTCTGTGCTCAGTGCACTGCCACCTGCTGAGCAAAATGATGACAATACTGATAATAATAATAATGTAATTCTGGGGTGTGTGCAGAGTGTAGGTTGGGATAAGCTCCTCTGTAGCAATCCTTGATTTTAGATAGGTGTTTCTCAACCAGGTAGGCATATATAAATACTTGGGTGGGGGTGTCAGGGTTCCCCCCCAAAATGTGTTCAATATAAGTAGGCGGGGGGAATACAAATTTCAATTCTCATAATATTTCAGTCTTTTCCAAAATTCATATATAGTAATTAGGCGGGCCGTGGGGTTTTTATCTTTTGCTTTCATCAAGGTGTGGCCTCAACGAATGCTAGGTAGGATAAGCTTCCTGTTTGGAAGTCGTGCTGATTCTTCCTTGCCAAAGCCTTCTCTTCATTTTCATGATTCCAGCTTTAGTGCCAAGCTTTCGGCCAGTTTACCTGGACAGAAGCCAAGTTAAAGGATCTGAAACTTCCGAGCTCCCCCAGATTCCTTTTTTAAAATGGTGCCATGTTTGCTGTCTTACAAGAGGGTAGTTTGAGTGAAGATTGCACATTTTGTTGGAGGAGCAACAATTTCATATCTGTGCCAACTAGATCTGATGATGTTAATTTATAGTTTGTCACTTAGCCCTGGTACTTGATCTTGTGCTGCTTCTACCCCAAACCGTTTCCCAGCATGATTATCTTTACAGCACAAATTAAAATTGGCTTTTGCACGATGGGTCCAGAATAATGTGTCTCTGAAACCACAGAAGGCTCTTGCTTTTTCCTACTCATTTCTACTCTTGTTTAAAGTGGGTGCTCATTACTGAGACATGCGAGACAAGTACATACAGTTCTCGTTCGCAGCTTCTGTTGTATTGAGAGTAACAGCAATAAAGTTCTCAGGGTCTGGGTTTTGTGGGGAGAGAGTGCTATCCTGTTTGGCTGAGTTATAGCGCCCCCTGCTGGTGTGCTGTTGGAGCCTGTGTGTAAGGTTCCTTGGCTTATTTGTTCGTTTTTAAAACGGGTCTCCACAGATTAGGAGTTCATAGCTCCTCCAGGACTGCCTCATCCCACATGAACCAACCTGGACATTGTCTGAGTCCCAGCTTCATATGCCAACTCAATAAGGGACCTGTTCCGTGATTGCTTCCTGTTTGGGGAATGCTCCCCCCAGGAGTTCATGCCTGGCACAGTCACTGGCTGTTTTTAGGCACCAGGCAAAACCTTTCTTATTCACCCAGGCATGTTGTGTTTAACTGGGAAGGTAGCTAGAGATGGCAATCTTTGCTGCAATCCTCTTTCAAGTGGACTAGTTAGTGCTTTTCCTTTCAAATGCACTGTCAGTTGAGTAGTTTTATTCTGTTTGGTTTTGCTGCTGAGTGTAATGGCTTTGTTTTATCGGTGTGGCTGCCTTTGTGGCACTTGAGTGCAAAAATGTTTAGATTAGATTAGATTAGATAAAAAAGCTCAATGGCAGAACCTGGTGCCCTCAACTTAATCCTGGGGGCCATCAAGGGCTGCTTTCCTCATGCTTCTTCAATTCTTTCTTTCTAGACCCGGATGCAGAGTTTGCAGCCCGACCCCAAAGCCCAGTACAGAAGTGTGTTTGAGGCCCTGAAGAAGATGATCCAGACGGAAGGCTTCTGGAGACCCTTGCGAGGGATCAACGTGACTGTGGTGGGAGCAGGCCCAGCGCATGCCCTGTACTTTGCCTGCTATGAGAAAATGAAACGGAGTTTCAGTGACATTATTCGCCACGGAGGGAACAGCCACCTGGCCAACGGTATATTGACATAACCAGCCCAGGGGGCCATCCTGGTCCCTTGCCTCTCAAATGGTGTACTTTTTTCTTGCGCTCTGGCATCTTCCGCCTGCATTTCTGCTTCTGGAAAAAAGACGCTGGGAAGACTCCGCCGGTGGCCACCTAAGCGCTCTCTTGCTGCATTCAACTCCTTGTCTGTTTTCCACAGTCATCAGCAGTGTTAGAGTCTCGTGTATGAAGAATACAGAAGTTATGTAGTGCTCCAGGGCCTCTAAAAGTTAGATGTTGGAGAAGCATTTGACCCTGAGCAACTCTGGTTGGGGCCATAGGAAGCAGTTACCACCCCTTAGACTGGTTGCAAGTAGAAAGGCAGGCTAGTTGGGGGCTGGCTGACGGCAGACGGGTTGGTGGGGCAGTTCCCTGTTCACCCTAAGACAGTGGATTCCAACCTGTGTGCCGTGGCACCCTGGGGTGCCTTGAATGATGGTCAGGGCTGCCCTGGGCAACACTGGCCTCTGTCCCTCTTTCCTTCCCTCCCTCCTCTGATGCCCTCTTGCGTCTCTGCCTCCCAAAGGCTTGCACAGCTGTTTGTGGCTGTAGCTCTGGCTACAAGCTTCCCAGGCGAATGGTGCTTCTGGGGCTGGCCTGTGGGGCAGTATGAGGAGGCACCTCTCTTTGGGGTGGGGCAGGCAGCTCAGAGACCGGGGCGGCTGCTGCAACTGCTCAGAGGACTCCCAAAGAAAGAGGAGAGGAGGAGAGGACTCCACAAGGGACAATGTTTGAAAAAGGGTGAGAGGCTGCCAGCTCTGCAGTCAAGGGGGGACCTAACTGGGCTCCTGAGCCCCACAGGGGAGCCGCAGAAAGAATGTAGTTGGTCAAGGGAGCCATGGACTCACAAAGGTTGAAAACCTCTGCCCTAAGGAATCAGCCTCTGTTGCCAAGGTGGCTTAGAATTCTAAAACAAGTGATCTATAGCATAAAGTTGGTTGGAGGAGCAGTCCAAGCGGAGAAGGTCCCGATTCTCTTTGTCTGCCTGCCTGCCTCCCTCTCTTGGCTGTCATCTTCAGAAGCTTACGTTCTGGTCTAGGCAGCCAGATGCCTTTGTTCTTGCTTTGTCCCCCAGTATCTAGAGGTATCTGACCTTTCTTTTGGGAGGTTTTATTTGGGGCCTGTGCTGATATTCCCACTCTTGAAGGAACTATAGTAATAACCCATGGAATAAATTCTTCACTCTCTGAATTTGCACCTGCCTGGCTTTGTAACCACAGATTAATGGATTAATGTAGAAAAACATCAAATTTAAATGCAGTCAGTATTTCAGGCTTGGTGATCTAAGATACAACCCCCTGAATGTACAAAGTCAATGTGTATAGTATTATGCAGGGTGTTTTTTAAATATATATATATATATAAAGTGTGCCTCTGAAATATTATTTAATATGCAGAAATCAGTTTTAAAGAATCCAGTGCATGTAGCAGATGCAGACAGTGGGTCGCTTTCAACTAACTTAGAGTAGGCCCATTAAAATGAATGGACCCAAGTCAGCTTTGTGTATTAATTTCAGTAGGTCTACTCTGAACAGGACCCTCTTTGGATGCAACCCAGTGTCTCCTCAGGTACAAAGTTGCCCATGGCCATTTCAGGGGCATGTCAGCTATTGCTGGCTGTGTGACCAGGCACAACCTAATGAACTGTGTCTTCTCGGTGCTGGGGAATCTCTCTCATACCCCAACATTATAATTATATATTTATTTGTCCCCTGCCTTCCCCCTCACATTTAAGGATTGTTTGAAGGGAGCAGCACTTAGCATATTTCCCTTGCTCAGAATGACAACATGATGCCATAGCCACAGAAGAATAATGGAGGGATTAAAAACTTAAAAAACAACGGTGTTCTGTTTTAAATAGCATGTCATGGCTGTACATAATCTTAATAATGTTATGTTTTACGTATCCAGTATCATATTTGAAATATGTTAAGACTTAATTCAGAAATGCAAATTGGGAGTGCAAATAAGAATGCGTCTTTTGTTGAGTATCTTTTGAGGTTTATCTTCTTGTGTTTTGGTTTGAGATTGCGGTTGCCCCCCCCCCCCCCCCCCGCTGACTTTTCCATAACAACTTCGTCATAGGTAGGTATACCTGGAAGTCAGTATGGGCAGGTAGACAGTTTAAAACACAGACTTGCTTTGCACAATTGCACAGATGAATTTCATAAGAAGGAAAGGAACTGCCAAAGAAGAACCATTCTTCCCCCAGATGGCGCTGTATTTTTGCAAATCATAGAATCATAGAGTTGGAATAGACCACAAGGGCCATCGAGTCCAACCCCCTGCCAAGCAGGAAACACCATCAGAGCACTCCTGACATATGGTTGTCAAGCCTCTGCTTAAAGACCTCCAAAGAAGGAGACTCCACCACACTCCTTGGCAGCAAATTCCACTGTCAAACAGCTCTTACTGTCAGGAAATTCTTCCTAATGTTTAGGTGGAATCTTCTTTCTTGTAGTTTGGATCCATTGCACCGTGTCCGCTTCTCTGGAGCAGCAGAAAACAACCTTTCTCCCTCCTCTATATGACATCCTTTTATATATTTGAACATGGCTATCATATCACCCCTTAACCTCCTCTTCTCCAGGCTAAACATGCCCAGCTCCCTTAGCCGTTCCTCATAAGGCATCGTTTCCAGGCCTTTGACCATTTTGGTTGCCCTCCTCTGGACACGTTCCAGTTTGTCAGTGTCCTTCTTGAACTGTGGTGCCCAGAACTGGACATAGTACTCCAGGTGAGGTCTGACCAGAGCAGAATACAGTGGCACTATTACTTCCCTTGATCTAGATGCTATACTCCTATTGATGCAGCCCAGAATTGCATTGGCTTTTTTAGCTGCCGTGTCACACTGTTGGCTCATGTCAAGTTTGTGGTCAACCAAGACTCCAAGATCCTTTTCATATGTACTAGATCCTTTTCACATGGTGAATGCTTTCATATTTCTACTGTGGCTTTTTTATATAAAAGTGTTGTGGGGGCTGTTTTTCTTTTTCTTTTTAAAAGGAGCAATGTGATTCCTGATGATGTTGCATAAATAAGGGTGATTATGTATTGTGCATTCAAGAGCTCATTTGGGTGCAAAAGGAAAGGTGGATTGTTGAGGATTGATTTGTGAAAGGGGACTTGTCTTTTTTGTATGTTTGTGCAGGAATGGCTGGGAGCTTAGCTACCCTACTCCATGATGGTGTTATGAATCCAGCTGAAGGTAATGCCCTCGCCTATCAATGGTTCCGTGGTGTTGAGAGGAGGAAAGGAGAATTAAAATTGCCAGGAACCCATAAGACCTACATAGTGCTTTGAATTGTTTTTTCATTTTAAATTCTTTTATTGTTGATTCCCTCCCCCCAAGAGTTTTTATGGGAAACTATTCACAAATGGAGTCAAATAAGTAAATGAAATGTTGCAGATTGGGAGACACAGGCAGCTCAGCATTGTCAGTGCTGGCTGGCAAATGACTCCCAAATTTCTGTGAGGGTCACCTGGAAATTGAAACGGTACATTCAGAGCAATTACATTAGTTTTGTTTCAGAAAGGGCAACTCCAGCTCCCATCATGCCATGCTTTTAAGATGCCACTTTAAACAGCCACGGCTTCCATCCAAGAATTCTGGCAGCTGTAGTTTGTTAGGGGTGCCAGTAGATAGTCCCTATTACCCTCACAGAGGTACAGTTCTCAGAGTTCCCTGTGAAGAGGCATTGATTGCCAAACCATGCTGGAAATGATAGCTCTGTGAGGGGAATAGGGGTCTCCTAAAAGCTTTCAGCATCCAGCATTTGTTGGGGGAAGCCATGACTGTTTAAGGTGGCACCATAGTGCTGTAAAGGTAAGGTCTGAATGTGGCCTCTGTGTGATACAGACACTTTTGTGACTGACAAATGTCCCCGCTTGACAGCCTTGAGAATCCAAATGAAAGCTACTTTAAACTTGACAGTTGATTGGGTGATTGATATTTCATCTGCCAGATACTTTAGTGTATTTGGCTTTGTAAGTTTAAAATTTTAAACTTTTCAGATCTTGTAATTCTGAAATTAAACTTTTGGGACTTTGTCTTACTCAAATATATTATCTGGGAAATTACAATGGCCGTTATTTACTATTCTGTTATTGGTTGGTACACAGCTCCGAAATCTGTGAATTGCATCTAATTTGGCTTTTCTTATTTCTTTTGTTTCCCTGCTCGGGGCACACCCAACACCTCGCTGTGCCTTCCTGCCCACGGAGCCAGTGGTGAAGCAGCGCATGCAGATGTACAACTCTCCGTACAAGACGGTCCTGGAGTGCATCCGGACGGTGCATCGGACGGAGGGGATGGGCGCTTTCTACCGGAGCTACAGCACCCAGCTCACCATGAACATCCCCTTCCAAGCCATTCACTTCATGACCTATGAGTTCATGCAGGAGAAGATCAACCCCTGCCGGCAGTACAATCCAAGCACGCACATCATATCGGGGGCTGTGGCTGGGGCTGTGGCGGCTGCCGCCACGACTCCCCTGGATGTCTGCAAGACTCTCCTCAACACGCAAGAAAACGTGGTGTTGAGTTCTGTGAACGTTAGCGGACATCTCTCCGGAATGGCCAATGCCTTTAGGACAGTGTACCAGCTGGGGGGCATCGCTGGGTATTTTAAGGGGGTCCAGGCAAGGGTGATATACCAGATGCCTTCAACTGCCATTTCCTGGTCTGTGTATGAATTCTTCAAATATGCACTTACAAAGCGTGAACTGGAGAAAGGGACGCCGTGCTGACATGTCCTGGTGCTGCAGCTGCAACCCAGAACCTCTGAGACGGCAGAGTCCCTTTGTGGGGGTGCAGGAATTCTCCAGGGCTCTTTATGTGACTGTGTAAAGGTTTCTGGTAGATTCACCCCTGGGGTCTGCTGTGTGCGTGTGTGTGTGTGTGTTTTTTTTTTCTTTCTTAGATGCTAGAGAAATTGATTCTGTACCTTCCCCCCTGCTTTTGTTTAACCATATTGTGCAAGGATTGTTTGGCTTGAACAAGTATTTATAGTTTTATTTGGAGGTTATAACTGTGACCAGTTTGTACAGGGTTCTACAAGGCCTACTTGTTTCTGCCTTGAAGTGCTTTTGAGGGCTGCCCCTGAGGGGCAAAGAGAGTTCTTGTGGATTGGACTTTCCCCTCTTTGAAAATGTAAAAGATTGAGCCTTTTAGCTGAACAAAGTTCTATATAGAGAAATTATACGATAGAAATTGATGGATAATGTTTATCCTTTTATTTTTCTATATCAGTGAGTTGGGTGGCTTTTAAGAGTTTAGCAGCTGAACAAGAGTTCTTTTTGTGTGTGTGTCAGAAGAGGCTTCTGCACTATTTTGAAAAATTGTGAATAGCATCATCCCCTCTTAAACCAGAATGGCTTTGATCATCGCTTCTTGTCCAGTCTCATAGTTGTAAAGAATTCTCAATCCTTAAACAGCTCCTTAAATTCTCCTGAAACTGGATACTCAAAGAGGCATAGGACTTTGAAATCTTAAGAAGCTGCCTTATGTGAGTCATTTTCCTTTTAATGTATTGGGATCGGTAGGCACTTCTGGAAACTTCAACCAGTTTTGACCAATACCGAGTAGAAGACCAAGAGTACGTAGTTTTGCATAAAACTGTGTTTTAGCAAACCCTTAAATGCCTCTGATGGTACTTTAAAACCAAATTGCATCTCCGTTTCTGAACAGGTGTTGTGTGACTTTTCCCCACTAAGACCCCTGTGCCTGTCCAAGACCTTTTGCAGTTGTGTGTGTGTGTGTGTGTGTTTGCAAATTTCACTCCTGCAAGTGTGCTGAGGGGTGGAGCATCAGTTTACATTTCCTTAGGAAAACTTGCCTTGAATCACTGCTTAGTTTTTGTTTTTTAAAAAAGGAAAAGGCAAAAAAGACTGACAAGAAAAGGCAGCTCTTTGTTGCGGTACAGTTATAATGCCTCTGAACCAAAAAGCCTTTGCAGAGGCAGAGACAAACTTCACTCCCCCCCAAAGAGAGAGCAGTGATGTTGCTCTTGGCCCTCTGGCTTGTACAAATGAAGGTATGTAGAGTTAGTTCTAGCACTTGTGATAGGTTTCTGTCTGCTTTTTTATGAACATGTACAACTTTTGTGCTGTCCCAGAAATGTTGTGTCCATACAAAGAGTACAGTTTACAGTGGTACCTCTAGTTACGAACTTAATTCGTTCCAGAGGTCCGTTCTTGACCTGAAACTGTTCTTAACTAGAGGCGTGCTTTTGCTAATGAGGCCTCTTGCTGCCGCTGCATCGCTGGCACACGATTTCCATTCTCATCCTGGGGCAAAGTTCTCAACTCGAGGTAACTCTTCCAGGTGAGCGGAGTTTATAACGTGAAGCATTTGTAACCTGAGGTGTTTGTAACTCGAGGTACCACTGTATTTTTATTTTATATTTATAGTTAGCAAATAAGGATTGCAACTGGATGGTCCCGTTTGTTGTGTGCTACACATCCCTGTATGTGGAAAATGTACAATTCTAAAGCAAGATACCGTATTGGCCCAAATATAAGCCACACTTCCCCCCCCAATTCCAACCATGAAAAGAAAGTGTGGCTTAAATTTGCAACCTTATAGAAGTTGGCTTTTACGACATCGCTGCTGAAACAGCTGTGCTAGGTCCGTGGCCCTGCCTTGCCTTCCAGGGCCGGAATGGAGAGAGCGCCCCCCCCCCGATGCCACCACGAGGGCTGTCGGGGGTGTGGGACAATGGTACCCATCCCGACTGCGGCTCCCAAGCCTCCCCCAAGCCATCAGGGGGAAGGGGGGGAGGCCGCCGGCAAAGCAGCACAGCTCCCCCCCCCCCCCCGCCGCCAGGAAGCATCCCTGGAGCGTGGGGGAATGGTACCCGTAGGATTTTCTTCTACATTTGCCATTTACAGGTGTGAGTGCCTGCAGAACTTTAAGGGAGCGGCTTATATTCAGGTATTGTCTTTTCTTCTTTTCCCTCTTTGAATTTTAAAGGTGTGGCTTATTTGCAGGTGCGGCTTATATTTGGGTCAATACGGTACTTAAAAAAGAAGAAGAAATCCTGTTGGATTTAACTGAACAATATATAAGAAATAATTGTAACGGACTGCCTCTTCCAAAGTGCCTGGGTCTATACACTTTATAAATAATAGTTATTTATAAGTAGCAGCTATTTCGTAGTAATCTCAATGCACTTGGTGGACTGGCTGCAGATCAGCCTGATGGGAATGGTAGTTCCATACACCTGGTGGGCGCCATGAGGATGAAGGCTGCTCCAAGTCTATGGGTTGTAGATGGTTGCTTTTGTGCTTGAAAGTGCCAAAGCTCAACCTGATCACTTTAATTATAAATACTAATGCACAACTGCTTCAGATTATTCCAGTCTGCTTCCTCAGCAGCGAGAAGTGAAACAAAAATACCTCAGAGGTTCCTTTTCTTTCTTTGGTGGGTTATGGTGGGCTTAGAGCTGCTGCTGCTCATTTGCATATTGGCTGCTACCTTTTGCCGCCATCCCAAATCTTTCTAATCAGTGCTTTTTTGTGCGGGGGGGGGGGGGGGGAGAGTGCAGAAAAGACCCAAAAGGTGCCAGTACTCATATCTTTAAAAAGAACCATGAGTTTCAGTACAAAATGGCTGCCATGGGCAGGGGGGGGAAAGGTGATGGTACTCCATACCGGTCAGTACTGTCACAAAAAAGCGCTGTTTATAATATATTTGTGGCAGAACTACAGGAGGGTGTGCATGATAGGGCTGGTTCTTGAAAGAGCACCCCATGTAAATTTCCCCTCCATCTCCCCACCTCATCCTGACATGGTCAGTAGGGTCACCTTTACCATGTTGTGATTGTATGTCCACACATCACAGGCGCCTGATCTCACCACTTGGGGGAAGTGTTCCTACTGGGATGGGCAGTCGAGGAGTAACTGACACAAGTGTCGTCTTCAGGGTTGGGCGCAACACGGAGGTCTGCCCTAGAACTTGCCGTGGTCACTGGCCAAAGCACTACACCTGGAATTGCCCTTTACTTGACAGGGGTGATCATCTGCATTCTGAAGGTGTCCTAAGGTCTTCCTGTGGAGGGATAACCAGTCTGAAAATGGCATCCTGCCATTTGATGGTTATATCAGACAAATTTTGATCTCCCCTCACCCTGCTGTGGCATTTATTTTGATTTAGGTGGGTTTCTCTCTTCCATGTGTGTGTGTTTGTATTCCCTGGCAAAAAGAGGATTCTGTTCCTGGTGGTCAAATATTGATTGTAGAGGTGCACAGTTGAATTTGTAAAACACCTCTTGAATCACTACTTCAGCATTTTCAAAATCCTGTGTCTCTTGCTTCTCGGCTTTCTTAGCATATATGTTTGGAGCAGAAGGAGGTTTTAGGTGGTATTCCACTGTATCCTACACAGAATAGACCCAGTGAAATTAATGAACCTCAGCTAAACATGTCCATTAACTACAATGCTTCTACCCTGAGTAAATATTGAATTTGTTGTCAAGCTTGCACTAAGTTTTAAAACCATTCTGATAATACTTCTCACTGAATGATTTCCAGGAAGCTGAAGGATTTTTTTAAAGGTACCACTCAATACCTTCAGTCAAATGTTCTTCTGCAATATACTTGCATGCTGATTTTCATTGCCCTTCTGAATACAGGCACTGATCACTTGGATATAAATGCAGACAGCAGTCCCAGCATACATTTAGTAACTTGGCCCTTGAGTAACTTCCTATTGTTGGGGAATAATCTTTGCTGTTGCCTTTTTGGTGATGTATGAGAGCTAGAGGCACGTTGGCTAAAAGCAGGGTTAGTGCATTACTTGACTGGGGAAAACAGAATTATTATAGCAACTACTGATGGAAGACGAATATGTGTGCATCATGGCTAGTTGCCTGTTTGTTCAACTGAAAATGGACATAAGGTTGCAAAATCAATAGGATTATTTTTCATTCTCTTAACAGTGTGTATGTAGCATTTTCAGCCTTTGGAATGTAGAGGGAAAAGACATTCCAGAGTGTCATACAAACCACAGGAGAGTTTAGCAATAACCTTGGTCTTGAGGACTGAAATTTAAAATTGATTTCTACATCTGTCCCAGCATGTCAGGCAGAAGACTAGGCTAGGTTCCCGTACAGTCTAGATTTCTTTGCCAATAGAATTTTTGTACAGACACAGGTGGGGAACCTGTAGCCCTCCAGATATTGGACTCCCGCTCCTGTTAACTCTACCAGTGCCCATTCTAGATGGGAATGATGGGAGTTTTAGTGCAACAACATCTGGAGGTTCCACCACACTTGATATCTAATGTAAACCTCCCTCTTACATTCTGAAGTGCTACAGCCCAGAGATGGGTTCAGCAGAATGCTCAGGACTAGGGCAAGTATTCATGGCCAATGGTTTCCCCCTTTGAATAGTAGGGATGCACCCTCACCTGCCCTGCTCAATGCCTTTTGAAAATCCCTCCTTTTCAGAAGTTTGTTGGATGTGTATGTTTGGACAGGGCTTGCCTTGGATGAACTGTGCACAGAACTAGTGACATAGCTTTTTTTGAACCCAACTTTCTGTTCGTAGATCAGAGTTGCTTTTGCCCAAGCAACCGGTGGATAACCACAAGTCTTCCACTACATGAACATGCTGCAAGGGTCTGTAGCATGTTGGTTATGCCACATGCCTGCTTAATCACTGCACATTTTTAAAAAACTTATGCACAAAACCCTCTATCACAAGAAAGTGTGAAGCAATCTCTTAGTCGAGTTGGAAAATAGGCCTCTGGGAAAAGCAGTTTGGAATCAGCTGACGCATTGACTAATGGTGTGGCTGAAAATGAAGCAGCACAAGCTAGCCAATCAGGGATCCAGTTCACAGCAGCATCTCTGCTTGCTAATGTTGCAGAATGCATGCCTGAGAAGACAGAAGTTGCTGCGGGAGGGAGATCTGTAGCCGTGTCCCTTATGCTGCTGCCGTTAATACATGCCTGTGACCTTAAGGACAGTAACAGTCTAAAACCAACCAAATATAACTGACCCAGCCCAAAGCTCTGCTGGCTAGTATTTTGTATTCTATTGGGACTATGATTCAAGCTACAAAAGAGGCAGGGGGGGGGGGGCTTGCTGGACCATCCGTCTGGCTATGTTCCAGCCCTGGATGTGCACACCAGCAGTCTGGCTCCTGAGGTCATTTCCCCTAGCCAGATTGTAATTCTGTAAGAAGGTGTGTGTGTGTTTTAGGGGTAGAATGGGGAGGGCTGGGTTCAGGAGTCTCACCATCATGTTTCCTGCTTTAAACCTCACCAACCACTGTGCACACAATTGGGGACAAGCTCACATTTAAAGACTGGTCTCCCCTATTTGATTTCCTTGCAATCTAGATCAGAGGCTAGGATGTCACCATGAACTAGGCTGGCTTCTCAGAAGCTAATCTGTGAAGCAGCTGGGGAAGGTTCTGACAGCCACCAGTGGGATGGTCTCTGAGTGCAGTCTTCATTTTTTAAAAAACAAAAAAATCTGAATACTCATTAATGACCAGTGGCTGGGACTGGAGCTCCCCTTCTAAAGCAGAGTAGGAAATGTGTTCTCCGGGGATTACAGACCACACCTGCCATCATTCCTGACCATTGCTAATGGTGGCTGAGGCTGATGGGCATGGGGAGCCTGATGACATCGGGGGGGGGGGGACTCGCTCCCCACCTCTGCTCTAAAGCCATCTTCAGCTATGCCATGCCTTGGCTTAAGAAATTAAAATATTCTAGCAGCTAAAGTTTTTTGAAAGGTCTTTAAGAAACAAAGCAGACAAGTGCACACATTGCTGCTTTGCATGCTATAAACGCACATTTATTTTTTAAAAAACAAGGGTGGATTTTTAAAAATTGATATTTTGTTCTTCTAAAATTGCCTTTTTATGTATTTACCAATGTCTACTTTTTAAAAGAATGTTTCTACATATATGTATATGTATATATTTAACAGAGGAGAAAGTTGTTTTTCTGAGAAATGCTGCTACAGTTAAAACACTGGAGCTTAAGAAATAAAAGTATTTGATCTGATTTCCATCTGCATGCATTTTGTGTTTGATTCTTTTTTTTGGGGGGGGGGGAGGTAAATGGTAACTAGGAACTTATACTCAAGTTGTCTGTGGGGCAGAATTCTGCAATAGGTTAATTATATTTCATCCCACCTGCCTCCAAGGATCCCAGGGCGGTGTTACATGGTTCTGTTCCTTCATTTCATTTTCCCCACATCCCTGTGCAGTAGAGCAGGCTCAGTGAATGACTGACCCAAAATTACTCGTTGAGCTTCATGGCTGGGGATGGGGTGGGTTTGAACCTGGGTGTCCTCTGATCATCACAATTATAACAGATAAAGGCTTGACATATCTCGCTTTGCATATCATGAGTCTATCTCATTTCACCTTTTAAGTTGAATTACTGAAATAAATGAACTTTTCCACGATATTCTAATTTTTCGAGTTTCACCTGTACAAACCTGGTACTCACATCAAAGTGAAGACATGTGCCTTAAAATGTGTTGTAAGCACACAAATATGTGTTCAGAGGTACATCTTCTGCATACCTGTTGACTTCGGCATCACAGATGGGTGTGCAAAGCGGCTCTTATCTTTTTTCTGCATGTGGAAGCACCACAAAACAACTGTTTTACAGAAGAAAATTTGGTGATCGCTGAGACTCCCCACCCACAGCAGCAGGTAGAACACCCCCCCCCAACAAATAAAACACAGCCAAAAAACAGATACCTTCCCAACAAATAAAAAAATATAAATTGGGAGTGGCAGTGGCTCATGTTGGGCTTGGAAAAGTTGTCTGATGGTGTCCGTGGGTACCATTTGCAGGCCCCAGTGCTATGTTATAATGCACACTATATGTAGAAATACATACCCTGTGTATTTGGAGATGGGTGATGGAAAGACACAGGCCCCCTCCATGACCCTAGGAAAGGATTTCATGATCTGATAGTTGATAAGAAACTCATAAATGTACAGAATTCAGTGCTCAGTACAAAACTTAGCCTGTGTTATTTTATGAAATAATGTCTCTAGCACATGAGACAGTGCAAGTAGATTTAAAACTGTAGAAGCAGATGGTGGGGTTTCAGAAACTGAAATATGGGGTTTCTAACGGGCTGGAGGAGGGACAGTTTCTCTTTTCCAAAGTTCAAATACAAAAATTAAAATCTTAATGTTCATGCATACAAAGAAAGCAAACTTTTTTGCATTCTGCCAAAAGGTGGCAGGGTGTAATCATTATTTTTCTTTCTTTACAGTTCTTTACGATCTGATAATTTTGCCTTGGAATGCAAATCCTATGCTGGCTCCCCTTTCAGTATCTTTAAAAGGGCGATGTGCCATGTTAAAAAATAAATTTTGTAGTTTTCTTCATGGGGAGGTGAGAGTGAATTCAGACATGCAACCCTTTTCCTGTTCCTCTCCATCTGTTGTCTGAAGTCCAGGAAAAGCTAATCCACATGATTCTACTGAAGGCAAAATAAAAGTACAAAAAGTTACAGTACAGCATGTGAGCAATTACTGCAAGACAATTGCCTTTTTCTAGCCAATTTCTGCCTTACTCCTTAAGCACTCTTCTGCCTTTGGCTGATCTCTTCACACTGTTTTTATAGTGATTCTGAGAGTACACACTGGGGACGCTGTCTCTGAAGATTTCCTGTTGATACAGATTCGTATTTACAAAGATTAAGGATAAGCTGCAGCAAAGAGAATATGATAAATGAGTATACCACATTAATGCTACTGGTATATACAGATACAACAGTATAAACTAATTGTACCTTGGCAGGCAAGCCGTATGGGAATTTGATGGCGTGGTTGTCTTAATGGATTGGATCAATGGTTTGTAAAAGCCCTCTGTGGTACAACAGGCACACAGAGGATCAAGACACCTGTTGCTTCAAGAAGTGGAAATGAAGCAGGTTCACAATGAAATGCAGACAAAACCAAATTTCACCACCATCCCTAAGCTCCATATGGCATGTTGAACTGTAAGCTTCCCAGATAGCATAGCCGAAGGGGCTCTGAAGCAGGAAATCATAGGAATTTGGGGGTCTCTACCACAGACATCTCAGTACCCTTCACAAACCGCAATTCCTGTGGTTCTTTGAAAGAAACACAGATAAACATGTTTCAAACTGGTTTAAATCTGCAGCATAGATATGCCAGAATTGAGAGAATTTTTAAATATTCACTGCATTACTGAAATCTGGAAAACACTTGCTCCCAATTTTAGTTCTCTTCTCCCCCATAGAGTTGTCTCATTAGAACAAATTGGGCATTAGATCGGCAATGAACATTTCTTGTACTTTTGTTTTGGTGCTTGCTGAAAGGCCAAGGTGGTGGTGGTGGTTTATTACTTACACCCCACCCATCTGACTGTGTTGCTCCAGCCACTCTGGGTGGCTTTCAACAAAATATAAAGGAACAAAACATCAAACATTAGAAACTTCCCGAGACAGGGCTGCCTTCAGATGCCTTTGGAAAGTTGTATAGTTGGTTATCTGTTTGATATCTGAAGGGAGGACGTTCTACCGGTAAGGCGCCACTGCCGAGGAGGCCTCCACCTGGTCCCCCGTAACCTCACTTTTTGCCAAAAGGCTCTTGGAGCTGGATCTCAGCTGAACCATGCAGGTGGAGACGCTCCTTTGGGGATACAGATGTGAGACTCTGGCTAATTCTACATGGCATTTCATTGGGTACTTTGTCTTCCTTATGCCAGCAAGTTTTTACAGCACTTGCATGCCATCCTCTATATCAAAATGCCACCCATTTTTTTAAAAGCTTACTCGATTTTCCAGGGAAATGGTAAATCTGGATTAAGTGGGGAAATAAAATGAGATGGCACACACACACAATTTATAAATTAAATTTTCTGTTTTACAATTTTTAATACTCATTTTACATCCTTAATATTTCAATGACTTCCCTTCTTTCCATGGTTCATTTTACATATCACAAATCTCTGCAAAAACTACACCAATCAGTATTCCATTATTGCATCCATCAAAACTTATTTACACTGTTGAATTTATCTTAATGCTGCCAGTGTTTTCAGCTCTACACAATTATTTTCCATATATTCAATAAATGTTTTCCAATCTTCTATAAACGTATGTTCTTCTTGTTTTCTTATTCTATATGTTAAGTCTGCAAGTTGTGCATATTCTGTCAACTTATCTGATTCTGTCTTGTAGATCTTAGCAAGCCTACTCAAGAATTAAATACCATCTGTGAATCATTTTCAGATAGTTCTCCTTCAAAGAATAACATGCTGTAAAATTCAAGTCAGTTTTCCAGAGTTTTCCCAAAAATCTATATTGTGTCCTCTATCTATTGCCCAGTGTGTCATTGAGGCTTTAACAAGCTCGTCTTTTGTTTCCCATTCTAATAACTGATTATACATTTTAGACAAAAGTTTCTCTTTGTTTTGTAGAAGTTCTTTTTCGAATTGTGAGCTTTGGTTCAAAAAAAATTCTATCTAATTTAAATATTTCATGTAACTGATGGCATTGTAACCAATCTATAACATGGCTCCTTACATTTTCCATTGATTTCAGTTTGGGTTGAGATGGCTTTTTCATGAGGAAGAGTTGTAGATGCTGTGCAAAGATTGCCTGCATGAGCAGCACTAAGTCAACAATAAACGGTTGTCTCTGTGGTTTGTGACCAGGGGCCCTTGCTTTACCTATGTGAATATTTTGATGTCAGAGTTGCTTCTCTCGGTGAAGAGGCACAGAGATGGATCAGCAGCTGGGTTGAGGACCCCCCCCCCCCCCGAGTGTGTTCCGCAGATAACATTTTCAGCTTTACTATCCCCACAGTTGGTGACTGGTGCCCAAGAGGACTGGTAGGGCAGGAGGAAAGGGGGGGGGCAGCAGGCCGAGACAACATGGGGCAGATCCACACCCTTGAAAGCACATTTGATACATATTTAAAACACATGACTCCCTCCCACAACAATTCTGGAAACTGTAGCTCTGTGAGGGGGAAATCGCAGTTCTTGGGATTCTTTGCGGGGAGTCATGTACATTGAATGTGCTTTCAATGTGTGGTGTGGATTGACTCTTAATCATAGGTTTACCCTGGGGCAGCCCAGGATGTTTTGCTGCGGTAGGCAAAGCAACACCCCACCCGCCGATCTGGGGCCCCTCCCTGCCTTTGCTGCCATGCCTGCATTGCCACCGCAGCTGCACTCATGGCGAGGCTGGCAGTGGTGTAAGGCAGGGATGGGGGTTGAATCCGTCACCTGAAGCACATTGCTTCATCTTCTCTCATGGAAGCACTGGCCTTATTTATTTATTTATTTTATTATTATGTATTAAATTTGTATACTCCATCCTCCAGCGGACAAAGTTCTATAAGCACAAAACTGAGGAGGAGAAGGAAGCTGATAGGCAGAGCCACCCACTGCTCTGTGTATAGGTAAGAATGCCTGCAGGGGGTGGCCGCAGAAATGTCCCATTTGCGCTGATGGACCAGCCTCCCTGCTCCCCCCAAAGAAGGCTGCCTTGTGCTAATGGCAGGAAGAGTCCAAAATAGCTGGTGGGCACCAAGCTGGTGAAAACTGCCTTGGGGCTGCCTTGTCCAAAGCCAAAAAACCCCTTGATATCTTTGGACATGTCATTGCAGGGAAAGTACAATTTCTTACACCTGCTGGAACTGTGATTCATATGGTTTGGCTCTGTCATGTACTCTTTCAATATGCCTGTCACGATCAGAAGGTCAGCAGTTCGAATCCCCGCGATGGGGTGAGTTCCCATTGCTCAGTCCCAGCTCCTGCCAACCTAGCAGTTCGAAAGCATGTCAAAGTGCAAGTAGATAAATAGGTACCACTCTGGCAGGAAGGTAAACGGCGTTTCCATGTGCTGCTCTGGTTCGCCAGAAGCGGCTTAGTAATGACCCGGAAAAACTGTCCATGGACAAACCTCGGCTCCCTCAGCCAGTAAAGCGAGATGAGTGCTGCAACCCCAGAGTCGTCTGCGGCTGGACTTAACTGTCAGGGGTCCTTTACTTTTTTTTATCACCCCACGCTGCTCTTGAGTTGGGTTGCAGGGGCAGAGTGAATAGTGCATGGCAGTGCAAGCTCCTTGCACAATACGGTGGAGCTCTTACCTGTGCAGGTCACGAGGGAGAGATCTGGGGGCTGCTGACCATCTGGCTTGCATTCCCTTCTCTGCCCATTTTTGCCTCTTGCCCCGCCCCCTGCTGGCCTGTGGCCCCTTGTAGACTGCCAGAAGGGAATGTGGCCTTTGGACTGAAAATGCACCCCCCCCCCATATGCCATGGGTGCTGCAGGTTTAGCAGCTTCTCCAGGTTGGGCCACCTCAAATCATGCCTAGTTTGTCCCTGAGTTGGTAAACAGTAGACTAACCTTCTAAGTGCTGTGCCAATACATCTACGCATAATGAAGATTACACATTCAGATAAAATAGACACACACAACTACTCGCCCCTAAGATCTTCAGATCAGTAGCTCTTACTGCGTTCTCATACATCTCTCACCTTTCAGAAAAGCACACACATTTATGACAAAGAGGGAAGAGGGTGTTTAAATATTTATTCGATGATGAAATCCAAAATATAAACTTATTCAGGACATTTTATCAAGCATAAGAAACACGTTATTGCTCCATCTCCTGTAGGTAAACACATCAGTCAAGCAAACCAGGCTAATCCAGATTGCGGGACATCACAATCCCAGGGCACCTTTTTAGCTGGCATGCAGGTGTGTATGTTAGAGGACCAGCAAAGAAGTCCACTTATAAAATGCTTCCCAAAGTCTGGAACGGGCAAAGTGAGAAGCAATCTCTGGCCCAATCCCCATTCAAGCTCCATTTTAGCAAAAACCAAGATGGGGCCCTACAACTCCTATCAGCCCCAGCAAGCATGACTAATAGTCAGGGGAAGTGTAGTCCAATCCATCTGGAGGGCAACACATTGACTTCATTTGTTTTGTTCCCTTGCTTATGAGAATATTCCATGTGAAAAAGATGACTGATACTATGGGTGCTGGCAGTTCACGTCAACTGTCAGAGAGAAGGAATACCTGTCCCCTGTCCTCAGATAATTCAGTTCCCTGTTCTTAAAGGTGACCTCTGAGCATGTTCTGCCCACCCCCTGCTCAGAAATGCATCTCCATGAAGCGGGAGCACTGCACATATACAGGAAAGTGTTTGCGCATTTAATACTGGATCCAAGCTGCAGCCCCAAATTTATGCACAAATTAAGCAAGCTACAGTTTGGGGCTTCTAAATAAAAGAAAATGACTAAATTTCAAGTTTTACATATAGGCACCTCCCCATACGCAAGGGTTACGTTCCGGGATCCTGCACACATAAGTAAAAAGGCATAAAATGGGGAGCCCCCTCTAAGCACCCTTTAAATGCCCTTTCTGCCGTGCTCTCTTCAATCCATACAAAAAATACTGTATCCAAAAATATCCACAACTAGAATTGAAGTTCTGGCACGGCAGGAGGCTGGAGGATGTGTGGTAAAGCATCTGCTGCTGCTGCACAGCCCCACATATCAGCTGTTAGGCGGGGAGACTGAGCAGCGTAACCAAAGCCCCACTGCATCTCTGGTCTCTTTGGGGCTTCCACCACCCTACGCGGGGCTGTGGGAACCCACACATGTTCAAGTTCTAAGCCATGGCACGCACATGCTGCAGGGTGTGCCAACATCACATGCGCATGCTGTGGTGACGTCAGCATGCCCCGGGCACCCCGGGGTCAAGGTGGTGCGCCTGTTTGGAAAGATACTGCAGACACTTAAGCATTGCAGTTTTACAACTACTTAGACCTAAACTCCAGTATTAGGTACAAATCCGGAGCAAAACAGAAGCTAGATTGTCACCATTTTCTTGCATGGATGTTGTTCAATGAATGAATGGTGGGGATCTGTGCAAGAGAATGAAGAATAATCTGGTTTGTGGTTTGCTTTGAATTGAAACAAGATTTGTGCAATCCTCTGGATTGTTGTGCAAAATGCCTGTCACCAGCTCATGACAGATCAAATAACTACATGCTGTACTGGTTTACGAAAAGTCCCCCACCTCCCCCCAATTTTGTGTCCAGCTCTGGCTGCCAAAGTTCTATCAGTTGGAATTGGATGACTTTTGTCACGTCCTTTAATCCAGGATCTGGGCAGTATTTGTTCACCGCATGCGATTATTATCTCGTTTACTTGATGCTTTGTTTCTCAATCAAATATTATTGCTGCTTCAGAGGCAAATATCTCACCTCTCTTCCCTGACAATGTCATTAAAGCCTGTGTTTACTTTGGATGACAAGATACTGCATAAAGTATAGGGGAGCTTTTTTTTAGCCACACCTGGGGCTTTGTTCTGCAAATGAAAAAGGAAAAGAATGACAATATATTTATTTGTCCACAAAGTCCATTCAGATTTCTGCTAGGAAGAAAATGGGAAACTAGTGGGGCAATCTGGACAAAGGCACTGTACGTAAACCAGATTTTGCTCTACTGTGTGAAAACAAAGACAATGGGTTTATTCTTATCAGCTATTTTGCACTTATTCCTGTGTGTCTGATATAGGCATGCTTGAGAAATACAATTTCTGTGGATCCTGATCGGAACTGTCCTGGGCTGTATTCACACAACAGTTTATTGCATTTTCATGACATTTCTTAACTGATAATTTCCACATTATACTTGAGCTTTCACATAAATAAAAACCCACTTCCAGAAGTATAGTGGAACATTGCACAAATTTAGCACTCATTTTCATATTATACTTTGAGGTACAATAAGTACATTTAAATTTTTGTTTTTTAGTTGTGTCCAACTCTTCATGACTCCATGGACCAGAGCACGCCAGGCACTCCTGTCTTCCACTGCCTCCCGCAGTTTGGTCAAACTCATGCTGGTAGCTTTGAGAACACTGTCCCACCATCTCGCCCTCCGTCGTCCCCTTCTCCTTGTGCCCTCCATCTTTCCCAACATCAGGGTCTTTTCCAGGGAGTCTTCTCTTCTCATGAGGTGGCAAAAGTATTGGAGCCTCAGCTTCAGGATCTGTCCTTCCAGTGAGCACTCAGGGCTGACTTCCTTCAGAATGGAGAGGTTTGATCTTCTTGCAGTCCATGAGACTCTCAAGAGTCTCCTCCAGCACCATAATTCAAAAGCATCAATTCTTTGGTGATCAGTATTTAAATAGTATGTGCTAAATGTGGTACAATGAATCAGCATGTCTCACCAGAAGGCTGGGGATTTGAGCCCACCCCGGGATGGCTGCGGGAAGGGTTCCTGCATTGCAGGCATTGGACTAGGTGGCCCTCAGGGGTCCCTTCAAACTCTACAGTTTTATAATTTTATGATATACACATTTTTGTGCAATTTCCCTGATTTACTTCTGCAGATTTGCTGCCCTGGCCTCCTTCAAGAGAGGCAAGTTAAAAACAGTAAGAAGAATTAATGCAGAAAAATGATGGAATTGATTTATGAACAAATTCACAAGTGACACTGACCAGAAATCCATCCCTGGTCAGATATGAAAGGTGTGCACATACTTTAAGCAAAGCTGCATCAAGATTACAAAACAATTAATAAATCAATTGTGTTAACTCTAGTAGAGTAATGTTATTTCAATTATTTCCTACCTATCTACACAATATATCTATGCAATATAAACAATAAGTGAACCAAGAGACAGCCATTCTGTGAAATTCGCGTTCTTCAAATTTTGTGATGCAGTTCTTCAACCAATGTTTACAAAATTGCATATGTTATGAATATATTCGTGAAAATTGCATGCAGAAATGCATTATTTTATGAGAAGCTGCTTGCAAAAATGTGTACATTACTCAAAACTGCATAAGAAAATGTGTTCATTTTACTACCCACCAGCACAAAAATGCTGATGATTTTCATGAGAATTAAAAAATGCGGAAACCTGAATTTAAGATTGGGAAAATGAGAGAATTGAAATTGACATCCCTGCTCTTGCTACATATCAGACAGGCTGCATCTCTGTTGTATTTCCAGTGTCTGTTGAAGACTTTCCTCTTTCAAGAAAAGCATTCTAAACAGGGAATTTTATCCCATTTGGTATCTGTATTGGATATGAAACATTTTAAAGAAGAAGAAGAAGAAGAAGAAGAAGAAGAAGAAGAAGAAGAAGAAGAAGAAGAAGAAGAATGAAAGCAGATCCTGTGGTGAAGGAATTAGGGTCTAACCACCCTGAGTTAAAGGCACAGGATCAGGCCAGGCCTTCTGATACTTTCTTGGCGTCTGGGCATACATGACTTCCCCACCACCACTCTGCCCAGTTTTCCTTTCAGGGAAAACTCAGAAACACTGGGATCAGGGGTGGCCTGTGGTGGCAGAGGGGCTTACAGCAGGCACAGAGGCCAAAGGCAGTCCCTGGCCTCTATGTCTGGCCCTTGGAACACCCCCAGAAGGAGCAGGAGGGCTGCCCAAAGCAGCTGGACTGGCTTCCCACATTTTGAGGAAAGGGAAGTAATATACCTTAGCATCCAAAGAGGGAGCAATGTAAGACCATTAAGTCCAGAATCTAAAATTACCTCACCAGGGAAAGCTCCCAGTTCAAAGTGTTGGTGCTGACCTTTAAAGCCCTAAATGGCTTCGATCTGGAGGAGTGTCTCTACCCCCATCACTCAGCCCAGACACTGAGGTCCAGCTCTGAGGGCCTTCTGGCCGTTCCCTCCCTGCAAGAAGTGACGTTAAAGGGAATCAGGCAGAGGGCCTTCTAGGTAGTGGCGCCCTCCCTGTGGAATATCCTCCCATCAGATGTCAAGGAAATAAACAACTATCTGAATTTTAGAAGACACCTGATGTGACAGAGCCCTACCAGCATTTTTTCTGTACCTCCAAAAACCAGCCCTGCATCCCAGTACTTCTGTGTTCCCCACGGTCATGTTATTAAATTTCCTATCCTTCAGAGACTCTCTGGAGGCTTTTCTCTCCATTTCCTCTGTGACTAATCACAGCTTTGGACAGGACAGTCAATCAATCATGCAGTTTGCTATGACTAACCCTTGTCTCCAGTAGCCCCCTTGGACACCCCACCAGGTCCAGGGGTCACCAGTCTTCACTGTGCCTAATGATGCCACATCAAGTTCTGGTAAATCCCAACCTGGCAATACTGCTCTGATTTTAGTCAAACTCAAGACTCTTAACAATTTTATGGAAATATGGTGTCCTTTTATTATTTTCCTGCCTGGTAATGCAACAAGGTAGCAGGCTCCATCTCCACATGGACGACTGTAGCGCAACCTAATTTGTAAAATACACGGGTTCTTCCTCAGTGGGGTGAGTGGCAGGAGGTGGACTGTGGTGCTTTTTGCTATAAATGCACAACTGAATAAAAGCATTAAAAAATAGAAATTGGGTGGTAACTCTTATTTTCCGTTTCTTCTCTTCAGTGTGGAAGAAGCTGACATCCAGATGACGCCATCTTGTTTCTTAAGCCACAAGGCCAAACGCCCTAAGTGGTCCTTCTGCCAACAGGCTGATGGCTGAGCAGCTGCACCCTCACAGAACTTAAATCTCCTTTGTTAAAGTCTCAAGGTTATACATCCTTTTTCTATGTATCGTTTTCAACAAGGTATGTGTAAAAGCTGATTAGGACCTTGAGGCCTGCTTTGCAAATACAATGGAACGGTCCCCTGGTGAAAGATATTTTATTAGATAAATACTCCTGGTAATTCCTCTTTTCACTGGCACAAATAAAGGACAAGAAGCTTTTGACATCTTGTCAATACCCAACCAAAGGCCATTCAAAAGGGAGGGGAAGAATCCTGTTAGCTAGTCAAATAAAAGCAGAGGCTCCACAATGGAGTGTGTGAACAGAGGCAGAATCTGGCTCAAGCTCAGGGAACAAAATACCCCCCTTCAGGGCACTGGAGAAGGGAGAGGAGCTGTTGTCTCCTCTGGGCCAACCCATGGCTGCAGACATACAGCCCTTGCTTCTTATTAACTGGCACACCACAAATCCAAGACAGGCCTCGAACCTGTCAGTATCTCACAGTGACGCCATAGTGTAGTTCCACTGAGGGGTGCCCCTTTTAATTTCCCATAATGCCTCTGGGGAAAATACGACTTTCAACAGCTCTTGTTACTGTTGCTTTGAGAAAAAGATAAAAGTAAGAGAATTTCTGGATACCAAAATCCAAGTTTGGGGCACGCGCTCTTTGGTAAGAGAACCCCAACACAGATTTAAAATCACAAAATATGCGGCAAAGCAAAGCGTGGAAATGCAGACTGTAAAACCGTTGAGATGTGCCCTTCCAAATGAGTTCCAAAATGGTCCTCATTAAAAGTTCCTTCCAAAGTTTCCCTCTTCCACAAGCAAGTGAAAAGGCTGGCCCACCCATGAGGCAAGATGAGGCGACTGCCTGAGATGGCGCAGGATCCACAGGGGCAGCAGATCTGGCCTGCAAGGAATGCCTAGTCTGCTGCCGCTGCCTCAAGAACCTGTCCGCATATAACATGTTCAGGGATCTGCACTGGCCACTGATCTGTTGTTGGATCAGATTCAAAGTGTTACTAGTGGTGGATATAGCCTCCAACAGCTTGAGACCAGTTTGCTTGAAGAATTGCCACGAGCACAGAATGTTCATTCCCAACTTGCAAGAAATCAATTCTTTTTTTTTTTTTAGTGTGGCAGCATCTATACTTTGGAACTCCCTGGTCACTGATGTTAGGCAGAAGCCTTCATTATTTTGTTTTCAGCACCTGCTCTAAATGCTTTTCCCTCTGGCAAGCCCAGGCGTGTGATTTTGCAAGTTTGAGTGTTTTTAAATTACAACTTTTGTTTTATGTACACTCATACCTCAGGATGAATACGCTTCAGATTAGGCATTTTCAGGTTGCACTCCACAGCAACCTGGAAGTAATGGAGCACGTTACTTCCGGGTTTCGCTCCGCGCGCATGCGCAGACCATCAAAATGAAGTCACGTGCATGCACAGAAACGCCAAATTGCGACCCGCGCACGTGCGGACATGGGTTGCGTTCGCTTTGGGATGTGAAAAGGGCTCCAGAACAGATCCTGTTCGCATCCCGAGGTACCACTGTATTTATATTCTTTAATATAAGGAGGCTGTGGCATCTCCTTCACTGGAGGTTTTAAAGCAGAAATTGGGTGGCCACCTGCCATGGATGCTTTAGCTGAGATTCCTGCATTGCAGGGGGTTAGACTAGATGACCCTCGGGGTCCCTTCCAACTCTGATTCTATGAACTTTCTTTTAAGGCTTGCTGTTTTTATTGACATTTTAAATTAATATTTTAGAGTGTCTTGTAAACCCACTTAGAGGAATTTTGTTCCAGTAAGTGGTGTATACATCTTGTTAAGTAAATAAGCAAACATAAAGTTGGGAAGGAATTGCTTTCCCTTACTTTCCAGAGCAGCAGCTGTATTGGACTGTTCCAAGAGAGCAACCCATCAAATTTTGTGGGGTGGCACGGGGCTGGGAGTTCTAAAGTCAGCAATAATTGCTATAATTTAAATAGAAAAACATCTCACCCTAGTGGGAAGACTGTGATCAGTCGAGCAGCATGTTGGCCCACTCCGCTGGGCAGGTTTTCACTATTGATAACTTCAAGGTTACACCTGCTTCCCTTCTTAGGGTTCTTTATCTTTAAACCAGTCTTGTAGAGAACATCTTCAGAGAGAGGACTGTCCTCCGTAAAGTAGGACACATTGCCACCCTAGCAAGGATGTTTTTCTTGGCATGGAGGTAGCTAATACGATCTGTTAATCTCTACAAAACAAACTGTACTAAAGTTGCAGGAGTCACAAGGACAGTCAACAACTGGGCAGCCCTGACGGGTACACAGCAGGCTTTGAACAGGAATCTTATGCTGATTTTTGTGAGATGGGTTTGTTTTCATTGAAAAAAAAATTGGACCAAGTTCATTCTTCCTGTTGGGCCCCTGAATATTTTCCCTGAGTGGATTTTTGTTTGTGCAACCTAAGTGAGTTGTCAGCTCTGGAGGTACAGAAATATGTCCATCTGAGAGGGACAAACACTCTTTAGCTTGGTTGCCAGCATAACCTGCTCAGTGTGGCTATTAGCTTAGACCAGAAGTTGATAACAGCTTTTCCCATGAGAAAACTCTCAAAACTGCCTTGCATCAAGTCTGACTAGAATCAGACAAGATGTCTCCTATACCATCCTGGTTTCCAACAATCACTGCTCTACAGTAGGGTGAGGAACCTAAGAACCCCAAGCTGTTGTTAGATTATAACTCCCATCATCTCTGAGTGTTGGCCATGCTGGCTGGGGCTGAAGGGAGCTGGAATCCAAAAGCAGCTGGAAAACCTCAGGTCCTCCTCTCCCTGCTCCACAGGGTACACAGAAATATAAATGGCCGCATTTCCCCCCTCTTATATCCACATCAATAAATACTGTGGAACCTGCAACATTGCTGCATGATGTACTCCTGGTACAAACTTCAGCCAGTTAGCCATACCTTTTCTCCAGTCCCTTCTTCATATCCCCAGATTTCCAGCTTTAAAGTCAGTGGATGAGGCCCTCATCCACTAGGGATGGTGGTCCCTATCGTCATGGAATGAGGTAGGATACATGGTGTAAGGGCGCATGAAAGTCTCCTTCCCCATAGTGGTGCCTTGCACATGGAATTCTAAACTCTTTGGCCTCATCCCACTGCCTTGTGGGACATCTTCAGGAGAAGAATAGGCTCAGGAGTAAATCCTACACAATCCAGACGGCTGCATTGGCACATTGTAAGCCTCCTTCTGGCAACTCCTGTAGCCAAGCCAGTGCCAAATGTATTGTTCTGCTTTCCTTTGGACCCCATCATCGAGGTTGAGAGCGGGCCGAGATGCTGTCTGGGCAGCCCAGGAACTCCAGATATATGGCCCAGGCTTGCACCTCGGGGAAGTCACTTGGGTGATGCAAAAACACCAGTCTCTACAGCCACAGCAGATTCTCTTGTGGTTTAACTTCAACACTGGAGGTGCACTCCATTGTCTCTTGTACAGACAGATGCCAAAAACTTCTCAATAATTTCTGGTGGTTGTTCTTCTCTTTTACAGGAGGGCTATAAGAGCACAAGAAGAGCCCTGTTAAATTAGACCAAAGGTCCATCTAGGTGAGCATCTTGTCTCCCATAGTGGTAACCTGATATCTTGAGGAAGCCTGTAAGCAGGACATGAAGGCAGCATTTCACAGCTGGGGATGGATGGATATGTCAATTTCAGTTTTTCTCAGTTTCTAATTGTTCCAGTTTTAAGTTCAGTTTGCCACAACTTGCCCTTACAACACCCCACCCCCATCCTCAAAAAAAGAAGTCCCTCTGCTGCTGCTTTCTTCAGCCACATGGAAAGTGGTAGAGCAAGGGAGCCTTGCCATCCCATGGTGGTACATCATAAATGAACCCCTTCCCCAATATTTCTCAGAAGTGTCATGAAGATTCCCCCCCCCCATAAATTTTGGCACAGCTCTAGGTATCTCAGATGAAGACCTCAGGGGGAGCAATGGGTCTGTGCACCTGGCTGTTAACCAGAAGGTTGGTGGCTCCAGTGCCCCCCACCCCCCACCCCAGGGATGGCCGTGGGCAGGATTTCTGCACTGCAGCAGTTGGACTAGATGATCCTTGGGGTCCCAGCCACACTATGATTCTATGTGTCTACGAAAGTTGACTGTGCAGGTCTATAACAGAGAAGGCAGGTCCTTCGTGTCTTAGTGGCAGAGGCAGGTTTAGGGCAACGTGGCTGCTGCTGCTGCTGCACTGGGCACTGAGCCTAGGGGACACGGCAGGGCGTTGCAACCATGATACAGTGAATTGAGTGGGATGGAAGGCAAGAGGTGAGGTGTGGGCACTGGATTTTGGCCTTGCACAGGCCCCGCTGAAATTTGAAAGACCACATTCTGTTCCTGTTGGTGGGTTTGTAGAAGTTGAAGCTATTGACAGCAGCAAATTTCCAGTTGCATCCAACTAAGTTCTTCTCTGAGCAAACCCAGTGAACTTCATAAACCTAAGTTAGCCATGTTCGCTAACTTCAAAGCATCTACTCTGAGTAGGACTTGCAGTGGCTACAACCCTTTATTTTACTGAGTGGGGAAATTATATAAAGGAATCGGTCTGTTGTATATTTCTTGGCATGTTTTGGAACTCTGTTTCAAAATTTTAAGACAGCTAATATTTTAATTATTTACTTTTTATGATTTTGGAACAAAACTATATAAAATGCACCCCTTTTATGTAGCAACACCTTAAATAAACCAAACTTTGGATGTGTAGCCACTGAGTCACTAGAAAAAAGATTAGGGTTATCATGCTGGTTCACAGATACTGATAACCTCACGTTTGTTTACTACATGCCCAGCAGGGAGGAAAGGAAACACTAATGGTTGGTGAGAAGTTTGATATACCAGGGTGTCTGGAAGGCAGCCCAGGTTTTCAGTGAGCTGCTTGCGGTCTCTTTGCTTCTTCGTGTTTTGAGAAGGAGGCAGTTGAGGATTGAAATAATAAATAAGGAGACTCTCACCTGGTTATTTCATTTGCCCAGTTCTTTCAGCACCTGGCCAGATTGCCCAACCAGGCAGTGAAAAACTCCTTAAACTTATCTCTGTCCAGGCACTTCCTCTTACTTTAACTGTTATCAGTGCTTTGAGAGAAAGTGCAGTTGTTATAAGTGTCTATTTGGAAAGGGCAGACTTGGTCTTTCAAATTTCAGCAGTGCTCTGTGTGAGCTCAAAATTTGGCACCCCCACCTCCCACCTTCTGTTCTGCATGTGCACGATGTCATAGTTATGGTACCCTGTGGCAACCCGTGCAGGAGAAGCACCCACACAGTCCTAAATTTGGTTCCAGATGGAGCATTGTTTATAAAGTTGGTGGGGGGCAGTGATCTCTTAAACTCCGAGGTGCCAGATCCTCCCCATAATTCCTGGATTTAGTAAATGATAGAATTAATCAAGGTTTGATTAAACTGTGCCAAGCCCCCTGGATTTAGTTATGCTAACAAGCCAAGCCTGCTCAATGGGAGTCATTGGGAGAAGAAAGGCCAGTGATGGCCCATCAAGGAGGGCAAAGACTGCCAGGCAAAGTGGGGAGGCTGAAGAGGGCTGAAGACCTGGTGGGCTGGCTGGGGCAAGTGGTAACAAAGAGACAAAGAGCATGGCTTTTGCGCTGCCTTTGAATCCAAAGCTGCCCTTATGGAAAAGGCCAGACCCTCTTAGCATGTGAATGCTCTGCACTCCGTCCACCTAGACTAAGGTTGTATATATGTGTAAATACAACCCTATATTATAAAGACACCTCAGTCCACTGTGCCTCATTTCCAAAGGAAACATAGACCCTGGGTAAGCACCTGGAACCCCTGGAATCTGGCACCACTGTGGTGGTGAGGGTGGCATGTAACAATATCATCAAATGTACTTGGCACATGGCAGAGCGACATAAGCAAGATAAAGGTCCCTGTCCTGTGGATCTTGTATGGACAATTAGGGAGAAGATTCAAGAGCAAGGAACAAATGCACTTGCATGTACTGAAGTAGCATCTCCACCCCCATCATTCAGCCTGGACACTGAGGTCCAGCATTAAGGGCCTTCTGGCTGTTCCCTCACTGCGAGAAGTGAGGTTACAGGGAACCAGGCAGAGGACCTTCCCAGTAGTGGCGCCCTCCCTGTGGAATGCCCTCCCTTCAGATGCCAAGAAGATTAAAAAAAACAACCATACAACATCTGAAGGTAGTCCTGTATTGGGAAGTTTTTAATATTTGATGTTTTATTATGCTTTTATATTTGTTGGAAGCTGCTCAGAGTGGCTGGGGGAACCCAGTCAGATGGGTAGGGTACAGATAATACAACAACAACAACAACAACAACAACAACAACAACAACAACAACAAACAAAAATTGGATACAACTCTCCACCTATAATTTTAACCAGCTAAGGATTACAGATTACATTAGGTTGACAAAACCTAATGCTGATAAAACCTCTGATGTCTGAGTATTTAACTAATGGAGTTCTTGTGTACGTATGAGTAAATTTCATAGAGTTCAATGGACTTACTCACAGCAAAGCTGGCAAAGGTTTGGAGCTTTAAATCTCTTGGTTTCTAGATACAGAATACCCAGTGGGGAGGCTGTGATGTCATTCCACTTTCAAACGGAATTTCCCCCTCGATAAGAGCAATACCTTATTTGTTTCAGGGTCAGTCAAGGTTGTCTTTGTTAGTGTTTCCTGACCACTTGATTGATGCATCTCCCCAATACTTTGCCAAGGTGAGAAAGTAGCTTACTTTTGGCATCTCAGAGAAGAACGTTTACAAGACCAGCAAAAACAGAAAGTGTTGCAAATATTCAATAATGCTATCTGTGTGGCAGAAGAACTGCCAATGGATACAACCAAGAGATGCAAATGGTATAAAATTTAACTGCATTAGATGAAAAATGCGTTCCAGCTCTATGTAACTTTTTTTTATTACAGCTTAGGCTCAGATGACACAATCAACTTATCTGGTAACTCCTTCAGTAGAGTATCTTACAATGCTTTTGTGTCCTCTAGCTGAAAACACAAGCCATGCCTCTCAAACAAAGCACACTGTGTGTCTAGTTCTGGGCATCCCACAAGAACAGAAGAAGAGCCTGCTGGATCAAGGCAGTGGCCATCTAGTCCAGTATCCTATTCTCACAGTGGCCAACCAGGTGCCAAAGGGAAGCTTGCAAGCAAGACAATAGCCCTGTGCCTGACTGTGATTTCAGTAGAACATAGCTATCGGGGTTAGTAGCCACTGATAGGATTATCCTCCATGAACTTGTCCAATCCTCTTTTAAAGCCACTCAACCTGTCTCTGGTGGTAATGAATTCCATACTTTAGCCACGCGCTGCATGAAGAAATATTTTATTTTATTGGTCCTGAATCTTCCAACATTCAGCTTCATTGGAAGGCCCTGAGTTCTAGTCTTCTGAGCAAGGAAAAAGAACTTTTCACTACTCACTTTTTCCACTTTTGCAGAATTCTATAAACCTCTGTCATGTTGCTACTTACTTGCTTTTGCTCTACACTGAAATTGTTGTATTGTTTTTAATATTTGGTTGGAAGCCGCCCAGAGTTGCTGGGGAGACCCAGTCAGATGGGCGGGGTAATAAATGATGATGATGATGATGATGATGATGATGAAAAGTCCCAAAGAGAAGTTGCTCCATTCCTTTGATCATTTACATTGTCCTTTTCTGAACTGTTTCCAACTCTAGAATATTGGTCACATGATAGATGTGTATAAAGGCATTATGGTATCAACAGTTTAATTTTCAATTCCAGCTTCCACTGCCTATAATATCTAACAGTTATACACTGGGTCTCATCCAAGAACTCCTGGGTTTGCTGATTATGTCCAGATATATTTGAAAAATTGCCTACTGGTTTATTTTTCTTGCTGATTTATCCTTTTCTGCTTGTCTCTGTGGCATGGTATCCCCTATTAAAGAAATGCAGGCATGTTTTTGGCTTCTTCTCTCCCCCCCCCGCCCTGTAAGAACAGAGAAAATAATTCAGCAAGGGTTTTGGGGAGTGACTGAAAATATTTCCCCCTCCCCACTCCACCATGGCAAAACACAGGAAACAGCACTTTGATCTCTGCTCCACCTTGAATCTCTGCTTCTGATTTTATAGTCAGGAGGTCAGCACTGAGGTGAGTCCCTGAGCTCCAGCACTTCAGGGCTGGATGGTGCAAGGTGTGAAGGAGACTGGCCTTCACCCAACAATCCACTTAAACAGCAGATGGCTCTTAGCTGGTCAGAGGTCAGAGTAGTGAGCAGCGCTACTATCCTGGAGGCTTAGCTCATAATCTGCAAAAATTACAAAAGTTTCCCTTGATTTTTGAATCCATCAAATTGCTGCAAGGGATGATGGCTCTGGGGTTCTCAACATGGCATCCATGGGTACCACCATCTCCTCCTTGGTGCCTGCCAAGGCCTCCTTGCCATACCATCTTTAATGCTTTAAAATTGTTGGTGGGCTTTTGTTATTGTTGTTGCATTTTGCCATTTGGTTGGGAGATTGCCTGTTGTGTGTATGTTTATGGTGTGTGTTGCCAGCTTTATTTGGGGTGTGTGTGTTCTGAGCATGACCTATTTTTCATCTGTGAAATGGGTGTTTTGTGGTGCCCACAACAGTTTCTTAGATTTGCAAAGGTGACTCCAGGCTCCAAATATCTGAGAACCCATGTTCTAGATTATGAGGGAGGCTTATTCCAAAAATATCAATCCGTCTGAAGGGGTTGTCAATAGGGCCAGATTTAGAGGCAGATGACCCAGGGAACTGTTTCCAGCACCAGGCTGGGAGGTGAGGGAGGCAACACTGAGCTCAAAGATATGTTTCATAAGTTAACTGTCTCAGCAACAGCCAAAACAAATGGTATAAACAGTTCAATTTGCATGAATAAATATAGATTTTTTTGAACCTAGTCTGTAATTTTTTTGTCTTATCTGATGGGGATAATTCATGCAGCAGATTGTGAAATGGTCTGCAAGTATTCAAAAGTTGAAGAAATGCTCTTACTCTGTTTTGCTGTTTGGTCTATAGGTGGCCCTGGTTATTTCTGTGGTGTACACTCTTCCATTGATGATGATGATAGTTGTTACATCCCACTCTTTCCTTAGAAAACTCAGAACAGGGTCCCCTGGACACCCCCACACTCCTCATTTACCTTCATTAGTATTTCTATACGGCCATTGGCTGAGCTACTATGAGGTCACAGAAAGGTTCAAAAGACTTCACTGTTAGAGAGTGGAGGCTGGTCCATTAGGGAAAATGGGGCGCTGCTCCACTAACCTCAGTCTGCTCTCAGCCAGCTTTCACCTACCTGTCTTATTCCTTACAACCAGCCTAGCAGCTGGTCAGCTTCTTCCTCCTTAGTCTCAGTATTGGCCCTTGTAGAACTCAGCAGGGAGGAGGGTGGGGACAAAACCAGGACCAGTTGGCATTGTGGTAGATCTAAAATGGTGCGTGTCAGATTCCAGAGCTCCTGTATGCCTGTGATGGGGCACTGATGTCAGGAGGACACCAGTAGAATGCCCTCTCACTTTGTGCAACACCCTCCCATCTGATGTCAAAGAAATAACCAATTAGATGACCTTCCATAGACATCTGAAGGCAGCCCTGTATCTGGAAGCTTTTAATGTCTGACGCACCATGTGTTCTTTTACATTCTGTTGGAAGCTGCCCAGAGTGGCTGGGCCAGCCTAGTCAGATGAGCGGGGTACAAGTAAATAATGATTATGATGATGAAGAAGATCTTGGGAGTAGTCAGCAGACAACACTTGCCTAGAGCCCACCTTGAACCCAAAACCAGCCCTAAGGCAAGTGAACCACGTTAGCCTGCTGGTGTCCATGGGTTCCCACATGCCTCTGCTCTGCAAGCGTTCCTTCTGTTAAGGAGACACTTTCTCTTGGCGCTCTGACTCAGCCTGCCTGCCAAGTGTGCATTTGATTGCATGCAAATGTCAGTCCAATGTTATCCCAAAGCAGCTCCTTTTTCTGTAGCGTGAAATAAAACAATTTGGCATGAACAAGTGTAAATGTTATGTCAGCCTTCGACACCATTTCATCTGGATAGAGATGTTAGCGGTGGAGTGTGACGCACGCTGACAGACATTAAATGATGCCTCCTTTTTCCAGTAGCTTGCAAACAAGAGTCTCTTGTGTTAATGCTGGAGAAAACGTTAATGTCTCCATAAGCTGGGGTGGGTCTTGCTCTTGCCCATTCATCAAGAGGAAGTGTATCATTTCCATTTTACATTGTTGTGATTTTAGATCCTTCATTAACACGCTTGGATTTGGTTATCAAAGCATAAAGCCCTTTTTGTTACTCTCCCTACAAAAAACAATTTTTGACCTTGTCTTTTGTGATTAAAATATTGTTTCACTTCTCCTTACCAATCGGTAGGAAGTTTCAGGAACAGCCTATTATAGTTTACATGACTTTGCCTTTCATGCATTGAAAAAAATATGTGTGGGGCTTCACAAGGCCATGTGCCCCCTTGCCATGCTGCACACGGCTGCCATACCTGCTGCTGCCAACACCTCCTGTGGAAATGCCTTCCTGCTAACTGCGCATTTGGCTGGCCTACCGAGGTAAACATGCAAAGCTAGGATGGGGAATGCCAAGCACCTGGGCCAAATGTGGCTCCCCAGGCCTCTCTTCCTGGCCCGTGGGACTCTCCCCAGGGCCCAACCCCTCACAGGTCCATACAGTTTTCTGCCTAGCTGGAAAGTCTCCTTGAACTATGAGAAGGCTTCTTGCTAGCCTGGATGGAGGATAGTGAGAGATGCGTGAGTGTGAAGAAACTAGTCTACTATTATGTGGATTTTATTGCATTATGTTCATGTGCTGTGAACTGCTCTGGGATCATTTAAATGAAGAGCAGCATAGGAACATTTTAAGTAAGATAAGAAGGAGCATAGGAAGCTGCCTCATAACTAATCAGATTGCTGTATTTCATTGAGTGTTGCTTACCTTGCAGTGGGCAGGTGGGGCTCCACCACCTGGGAAGGGAGCCCGTTTAAGAGAAGGAAAACCCTGATCCTAAACCTGAGCTGTCTTGCGGGATGTATTCGGAAGAAGAAAAAGCTAAGGAGTAAACCCTACACAAATTTGGAGTGGAGTCCCTAAGATGGTTGGAAGGCACCTTGTATGATTCCTGCAGCCAAGCCGGTGCTAAATGTATTGCTCTGCTTTCCTTTGGACCACATCAGCGAGGCAGAGAAGGAGGTCTTCTCACCTGGGCATCCCAGGACCTCCAGACACACTGCCCAGGCTTGTCACTTTGGTGCTGCTAGCACAGCTGTTTGACTTCACCCCTGGAGGTACACTCCATTGTCTCTTAAGAAAAGGAATAACGACGACTTGTAGCAGCCCTCCTGGGTTCCAGACAAAGGGTATTCCCAGCTCTGCTGGAAGATGTTGGGGAATGCTGAGCTACAGGCCTTCTCCATAGGAATTAAGACAACTGCCTTGTACTGAACAAGATCATCAGCCCATTTAGCTCAGTATGGTCTACACTGGCAGGAGCTCTCCACGGTTTCAGACTGGTGCATTCTGAACCCTTTTGGAAATGCTGGGGACTTAGCTTGGGACTTTCTGCATGCAAAGCATATGCTCTACCACTGAGTTATGGCCCTTCCCAAATGCGCCACATCACCTGTGAAAAGTGGCAAGTGCTGATGTAAAGCAATAAAGAGTTGACATCCCATCTTTTTTGTGTTGTCAATGTGCCACTGAAAGCATCAAAAGGCATTGAGGACTATTGTATGCTTTTCATGCTTGAGGGAGCTGGACTTGGTGATTTGGCAGATGATATACGTAGTTATTGGGGAGAGGCTGCAGGTCACTGGCAGAGCACATGCTCTGTATGCTTAATATAGGAGGCTGCTTCTAGCTCAGTAGTATCTGCCTTGATGGTAGTTCCTCAGGGTCTCAGGCAGGGGACTGTCCCACTCTGATCTGGAGATGAACCTGGGACCTTCCGCATGCCAAGCAATTGCTCTACCACTGAGCTACAGCACCAGGTGAAATCCTTGCCAACTGCAGCTAGGGCTGGGAAGTATTCCTGTCTGGAACCACAGAGTCACCACCTGTCAATATAGACATTCCTGAGCTAAATGGACGGGTGTCCTGGCAGCAGAAAGCAATCCTTTGAGAGCGATGCTGCAACCACCACAAGAGATAGAGAGCAATGTTGAAATAAGTCCTCCATCCCAATAGATTTATGTCCTAATAGCCTGATCTTGTGTTTAAAAGAGCATCTTGTTTGGTGAAAGGCAGAGAGACTGGAAATCAATCTCTGGCTCTGCATTGCGCAATCACCTTCTCCAAAGTGGATAAGCAGCAGGCTGGGCTTCGAAACATTGTTCTAACTGTTTGGCGATGACCTTCTGCTCTTCGTGCTGGTGAAGAGCGGGGGCTGCATCATCCAGAATATATAGGCTCTAATAACAAGATAAAAGAGCTGGGAAAAGGTTTCCTGCAGATAGGATAGGCTACATTCTGAACGGTTAGAAAACAAGCAATTGTTATTTTTTATAGGCCCTGTTCACACAAAGCGTCTTCTTTACTCTTAGTTCTGGACCTGCTCCAAGCATGAGGCCATCCCAAGTCTGTATGGCAATCAGCCTCAATGACTGTCAAGTATCACAAGAAGTGCTGCCAGCAGGACTGGTGTCAGCAGTTGGCCAAGTTGGGCACTGACTGGGGGACCCTCAGAAGAGACCCTCACTGACCTGGACCAGCTCTGCTGCTGCCTTGGCCCAGACAGATGTTTTAGCAGAGGCTGGGTAGCTGTGCCGCTTTTGAAGGGGACCCAGTCTTGTGTGTGCTGTGGGAGGGGGGTCACTGGCAGCACTGTGCTGTGGGCCCCCACATAGTTTGGAGCCATGCCAATGATTTCACAGTGAATGACAGATCGTAAGAGCTGCAATAGTACCCAGCCAAATGGCTTTTTGATGCTAAAAAGCAGAACACAAAAATGCCCATTGGTGGTGCAGTGAAGCAATTTTAGACTGTCTAATAATGCCCCCTTGCCTTTAGATCAGACTACAACTCTGACCATGAGCAATGCTGGCTGGGGCTGGGGGGAGCTGGAGTCCAAGAATGTTGGGAACATCATGTGTCTCCAACAAAGGAGCAAGCCTTAAACCAGGGGGAACAACCTCCACTTTGGCCTCCCAGGCAACTTTCTCTAAAAACCACACCCACCAGAATTGATAGATCCTTCCATCCCTGGTCTAGAGAAGCTTTCAAGGAACCTCAATGTTTCTCAGGGGAAAAATCTGAAAGTCATCATTTCAGTGATGATTGGATATACATTTTAACTGGTGAGGCTGGGATTGAAGGGCACACATCTGTCTCCCTCTCCCGCTCCATCTCTCTGTATTTCTTGAGGTGATTTTGGTTCTGCTGCATGACTGCAATGAGAAATTAAACAGAAAATACTCAAGATAGCTTTTCCTTCCAGCAAACAGCAACATTTATTCAATCATAACTTATCTCACACTTCCTTCAATATCTCACAAAGGCACTTCTGTTGAGATTTTAGCAGTATGCACACTAATATACAATTGATTGTTTAAAATGCAAGGCAGAGGACTAAGCAGCTAAGAAACCTGACTCAACCAGCAGCCCTAGAAGAAACATTTGTGTAAGAAATGGGTTAGTGTGCATATAGTCTAAATGTCCCTCCCACAACATAGCAGCTTTCTGACATCAAACAAGCTTCTTAGGGGTTTACAACACAGTTATATGCATGCCTAGTCAGAAGTAAGTCCCACTGAACTCAGAGAGACCTGTTGAACTTGACAGGGCTTACTTCCAAGTGTCCCACCTATAGGATTGCACAGTTAGTGAATGTTCGTCAGATATGGGAATTATTCTTGTGCTCATGAGCGGCACATCTAGCTGTGTGAAAGGCTAACACAGAGCTCCGACACTTGCTGATATACTTGTGAAATCCAGAACTCCAAAGTTGGTTTTAACATATAAATTGTTCAGTCAGACTTCTTGCTGATATGCATAACATTTTGTGTGGCTGTCAACAAGAGAGTCAATTCCAACAATAGTAGAAAAGTAAAAAATGCCTTTATCTGGGAAGCTTATACAGTTTATTGTCTCAATTTATTGTTCTTTGGAGAAAGGAACAGAAAGAATAAAACAAACAACTTCTCTGAGGTGGCTCTACCATGGATTAGTGCCAGCATCTCTTGATTAAGGCAGATTAAGGTTAATTCTAAACAAACACGCTTATTTGGAATAGGTCTCATGGAACACGGTGTGGAAAAGGATTGGCTTTTGGCTGAAGATGTATAGGATTGCTATGAAAAGCAAAACTTATCTGAAGCCTAACTGAACTCACTTGGACTTCTGAGTAGGGATACAGAAGATTGACTCATTAGCCTGGAAACATATACACATGAGTAAACTTCACTTAATAAAACAGGACCTACTTCCAAGTAAATATGCAAACAACTGGATTATAAACTATGATAAAGGAAGCAACTAAGCATATTATTTGCTTACAGGCTGGATTTGGTCTTTTTATGGTGCACAAATTGTGTGATTTTGAGCAACCCGCCTTTTTATAAGTCACCAACACTGATTCTGATTGCACCACTTCAAACGGAAGGTAGCAGCTCCTGCTTCTGCGTGTCAGAGAAGGCTGGCGGGGGGGCGGGGGCGGGGGCTTCCCTCAAATATGCTTGATTTTAGTGAGAAGAGAAATTATGTGTGGAAGAGGACTGCATCACGGAACAGATGCATGTTTACTGCCATCACAGGGAGCTGTGTCTTCTGCGTAAGACAAACAAACCTACAATAAAAGAAAATAAAAGAAAGGTGCAGGCCTTGCTTCAGTGCTCTGTCAGGTACCCCAGAAAGTAGAAGTAAGGAACAAAAACAGTTTACTCATCAGAGAGCTATAATTCACAGCACCCTTAACAAACTACAGTTCCCAGCATTCTTGGATTGGGCGGGGGGGGGGGACTCATGTACTTTAAATGTATGGTGTATATATAGCCTGAAGTCTGCTCTGTCCCATTTCTGGGCAGGTTTTAAATGTGAAATCCACGCACAAGCACTTTTTAAAAAGCCAATAAAAAGTACTTGTGAGGCAGTCTAATGGCTACAGGCTGCGTTTGCTCCTCTAATCGTTTTCCTTCTTAAACTTCTAAAAGTTCAGCTGTCCACAGCTTAGCATGGCTGGTGTGCAAGGCTCATTACTACCACAGGTTTTGAATGTACTTTCCACAAGTCCCCAAGGAGCAAGAGGACTTGATGTGTTGATGCTCTCATGCCCTCCAAGATCTCTGCCATGAAACGAGGGACATCCTATTCCATGCCAGGAGGTTTCCCCTACGTTTGATCTTGCCAAACACATAGGTGTCATATACACATCTACATCAGTCACCTTGAGCCAATTACAGCCTCTCCACCAAACCTACCTCACAGGATTGTTGTAAAGAAAAAATGTGTGAGGGAAGGGATCATGTACAGCACCTTCCACATATAAATAGAATGAAATAAAATTCTAGCTGTAAACTGCCTTGAGTCCCTGTCAGGGGAAAAGGTGGGATATAGTAATTGTCAGAAATAATAATAAATAATGATGATGATGATGAAAACTGTGAGAATGATCAGGAACATACCAGGGAATAAGCTCCACTGATTATAGTGGGACTTACTTCTGTGTTGACAGTATAAGGTTCCATTTACAATAAAGGAATCAACACTCCATGTGTTTCCTTAAAAATGGCTGGCTGCTAAAGCATTGCAATTAAAGAATTGAAAATGGACTGGTGGCCTTTCCTTGAAAATTATAGGAAGACCTTCATATGCCAGATTCACTGCTTCCTGCATTTGGTGCAGGTATTTTATTTTGAGTAGAAACAGGTCTCTGTTTTTGCACCTACAAACATGCACACACTTTTAATTATTCTCCAAGACATGGAGGGGAGGAAAAAGGAATATCAGAAACTGGGACAGCTTCTGTAATTCCAGGACTGTCCCTGGAAAAGTGGCACACTTGAGGGTATGTGCTCTCAGAAGGAACTGTACATACCCTCAAACATCTCTCTCATGAAAATAGAGACACCCTATTCCATAATAATAATAATAATAATAATAATAATAATAATAATAATTTTATTATTTATAGCCTGTCCATCTGACTGGGTTGCCCCAGCCACTCTGGGTGGCTTCCAACATATATAAAAGCATGACAAAACATTAAACATTTAAAAAAAATCCCACCCAGGGCTGCCTTCAGATGTCTCCTAAAGGTTATGAAAGATGGGGAGCTGTGTGCAGCACTATTCAGAGCTGGCCACTTCGCAAACATCTACACCACCATCGCAGCCACATAAGTCAAGCACAATGGAGGTAGAAGAAACCACCCCAAACAGCTGTATTTGAAGGCTGGGGAACAGAGAGCCTTCCATCCCCACCTAACAGATTTTTTTCCTTGAGGGAAGCTCACTCTCTCTTGCCTCTGTTTAAACACAGGGTTTTCCTGATGTCTTAGCCAAAGCACAGACACCCTTCCATGGAAATAAAATTGAATACATGCTCCATCTCATATCCCAGAAGAGATTTGCTTTCTGGGAAAGAAAAAGCAAAAAGTTAAATCTCTGCTCAGCGGCAGAGTGCAGAAAGCCCCAGGTAAGAAAAGATTCCTCTCTAGAGAGCTACTGCTAGTCAGTGTAATACTGAACTAGGTGGACCAGTGGTCTGATTCTGTGTAAGGCAACTTTCTACAGTCTTGCATAAATGCTCTGGGCATACATTTTACATAAAAACAAAGCAAAGCCACAGCAGTAATTCACCCAGAAACACAAAAGGCAGTGTGAAGGTGCTGTACCTCTGCACTGAAAGAAATGCATGAAACTTGATTGGAGTTCTCTATTGTGATAGGAAACTGCTCATCATACAGTGACACAACAAAGAAACACAGGGAGTTGGGTTTGACCAAATCAGACTATTTGGCCCTCTTGCCCACTGTTGTCTACCGTGGCTGCCAGCATCTCTTCATAGCAAGAGAAGTCAATGTGGTACCCACCAAACACGGTTAAATAGCACATTATGTGATCCCCAACCATTGGCCATGTTGGCTAGGGGACTGGTGGGCAACTGGAGTCCCAACAATATTTAGAGATCCGACACTGTTCCAGAGTCTCAGGCAAAGGTCCTTCTCCACCCATCATCTGCAGCCTCAAATGGTGGGTTATAGGAAGCCACCTTATACCAAGTCAGACTATTGGAATCTCCCTCCCAGCCCTACCTGGCAATGCTGGGCTTGAACCCACGACCTTCCTCATGAAAAGCAACTGCTCTACCCCTGAGCTTTATCCCTTCCCAGGAGTGCTTGGACAGTCAGCCTGGATCCCTCCAGATGGGCTGGACTCTCATCAGCTTCAGCCAGCATGGCAAATAGCCAGAGATGGGGGGAGTTGGAGTCTGACAACATCTGGATGGCATCAGCTTGGCTCTCTGCACCACTGGCCTGACTTAAGGCAGACCACAAAAGCAGCCCGGCCACCATACAAATTGATAATTTAAAGAATATTAATAATTAAGAAGTGGGTCCCCAAATCCATGTTTGGGGGCAAGGGGGGTGTCAGGCCAGAAAAGGTTCAAGACTGCTGTACTGCCCGATCTTTCTCACTAGAGATGCCAGGGATTGGACTGGGGGCTTTCTGCACAAAAAACATGTGCTGTCCTGCTGAGCACTGGTCTTTCCCTGAAGCAGGCAGCCTCTTCTAGGGATGAACACTTCTGGAGTTTCCATCATTCAATGCATTTCTCACAATATAGTAGTATCTCTCTCCCTACACGTGAAACGTGCTGCACATTATATGCAGGTCGGGAATTACTTTGCAGACTGACTTTCGAGGAAAGATGTGATCCCTTACAGGAATGGATGCATATTTTATAATATTTATTTTGCATGTCACCCAGATTGCACCATGGGAAGCAAACACAGCACTATCCATAGCTGTAGCTCAAGAGCACAATGTGAGCTCCCTGGATGTCCCAAGATAGAGGAGAAAAAATAAAACAGGAGGAAGCCAATTCTCTTTGGCAAAGTCTGACTTGCAATTTATCCCACTGTAGCAAAGTCAGTGGCTGGGTGGTGGCTGAAGAGTGTTTTTAGACCCTGTGGCAAGTAGATCACTCAGTATATTAGTTACCACAAGACTGGACTCCAGCCATTCAGGTAGTAGACATATGGATTATACTGGTAGCTGTGGTACACAGAAAGGGCCAGAGTAGCTCTGGAGAAGTCACGTTCTTTGAAGGCTGGAATTGCCGAGTTCTTATCAAGTCCGCCAAATTCTGAGGCCAGCTGCTTCCTCTTGGTCTTATATCTTCTGTTCTGGAACCAGATTTTCACTTGGGTTTCGGTGAGTTTCAGGTGCTTGGCTAGGTGGGCTCGCTCAGGTGCAGACAGGTACTTCTGGTGATTGAACTTCTTCTCAAGCTCTATGACCTGCATATGGGAGAAGGCAGCCCGGGAACGCTTCTGCTGCTTTGGGAGTCTCGGTAAGGATTTGGGGGTGTTCTCAGAATGAGAGAGGAAGGCCTCTGCAGACTGATCTAGTAGAGAAGCAGAAAGGGGAGAGTTATGACCTATTTAAACAATACCAAAAAATTGGGAGGGAGGTGAGGGAGGGAGGGAAGGAAGGAAGGAAGGAAGGAAGGAAGGAAGGAAGGAAACACACACACACACAACCTACAACCAAATGGCATGTTTGGGCCACCTTGATCTCCCCAGCAAATCCTGCACTGAAAACCACACAATCACACTGCACATGGGATGTGTGTATGACAACACAGCATTTTGTGTATTTTCTTGATCTTTGCATATTGCTTATAAGGCCCCCTCTGAACCATGCATGTAAAAATGGCAATCTACCATATTAAGCAATCATGGATTCCACTCCCACACAAAGAATCCTGGGAAGTATAGTTTATCAAGGCTGCTGAAAGTTGTTCAGAGACCCCTGTTCCCCAGCCGAGGTGCCATTCCCAGAGTGGTTTAACAATCAATCCCTCTTCTCAACTTTGGGAGTGTTTGCTCAGCTCTGTGGTGGGACAAGGGGTCCCAAATACCTCTCAGCACCCTTAACAAACTACAATTCCCAGGATTCTTTAGGGAAATCTGTGATTATTTAAATACTGCTTTAGATGTAAGGTGCAAATGGGGCAGTGGGGTGTTGCGGTTAAGAGCGTTGGACTTAGTTGGAGAGATCAAATCCTCCCTCAACCACAAAGCTCACCCTGAGGGACTGTGAGCTGCTCTCAGCTTATTGTGCCTTTCACATGGCAGACTCGGGCAGCAAAGGGACAGGACAGGTCGCACCATCTCAGGCCGCAAATGGGGCAACGAAAACATTTCTTTAATAGCCCCCATATATAAACCTTCCTGCAAGAGGAAATCTAGCACGACAGACAGAGGCCACACTACAGGGATCATGCTAGTTTTCCTCCTGTAGGGACCTCTTTTTTAAGATATGGACAAGAGTTTACAAAAGTTACAAAACAATTCCCCAACACGCAATTGCTTCAAGGCAGCCGCTGCCCGCTCCGTGAGCTGCGGGCCAGCTGTCGGTCTCTCACCTGTCGCCGAGCCCTTGCCCTCCTCCCAGGGGCGCGGAGCAGCATCACTTGCCATTTCCCCCGCGCACAACACCCCTGCCAGGTGGGCCAGGCTGAGCGGCTGCTCCGAGAACTTCCAAGCCCAGAGCGGGGAACTGAGTAAGGGGCTCTGCCGGTCCGGGCCCGACCCTCCGCTCCGCGGCTCCCGCCCCTCCTTCCTCCCCTTACCTGTCGCGCCCGCCGCGCCGGGCTTCTCGGGGGCTTGGCTGGCCCCGGGCCGATCCCTCCGCGCCTCCCCGCCGGGCTCCGAGGCGGGAGCGCCCCCGGGGCGCAGGATGTCTCGGATGAGGAAAGAGGTCAGCTGCTTGGGGCGGGCAGCGCCGCCCGGGGGCGCCTCGGGGGCCTGCATGACCCACGTGGCGGAGAGGGGGCGCCCGGCGCTCGGCCAAAGTTGTGCTCCCGACGCCTCCGGAGGGCCATTTATAGCGGGTGGCGAGGGCAGGCGGGCCCCTGGCGCTCCTCCTCCTCCTCCTCCACCGCCCGGCTGCGATCCTGAGGCAGCGCGCACTGAACTGGGGAGCGTGCTGCGCTCTTGCGCGCGACTTCTCAGCGGGGATCTGGCGAGGCCGGGGGAAGTCAGTGGGTCGCCCTTCTCCCTCCGGGGTCAATTTTGGCGGAGAGAGGATCGTCACCTAAGGCTCGACACCCGAGCGCTCTGCGCGCTTATGCTGAAGGAAGCTATTCTGAATTTGGTGGGACTTTCTCCCATGTAATCAAAATGCCAGCCCGACCCCCAATTTAAACCGGATTTAACCCCAGAGGTGGAGCTAGATGTGCACCGGCGGAGCAGGGCGATGTCCCCCCCCCCCCCAGGGATGACACCCAGACGATTGAAGGATACTAGAGAATACTAGACCTAGAGAATGATCTAATATTGTGTGTTTTGCTTGTATCAAGTTATTGTTGTTGTTGTTTAGTCGTGTCCGACTCTTCGTGACCCCATGGACCAGAGCACGCCAGGCACTCCTGTCTTCCACTGCCTCCCGCATTTTGGCCAAACTCATGCTGGTCTCTTCGAGAACACTGTCCAACCATCTCGTCCTCTGTCGTCCCCTTCTCCTTGTGCCCTCCATCTTTCCCAACATCAGGGTCTTTTCCAGGGAGTCTTCTCTTCTCATGAGGTGGCCAAAGTCTTGGAGCCTCAGCTTCAGGATCTGTCCTTCCAGTGAGCACTCAGGGCTGATTTCCTTAAAAATGGAGAGGTTTGATCTTCTTGCAGTCCATGGGACTCTCAAGAGTCTCCTCCAGCACCATAATTCAACAGCATCAATTCTTCGGCGATCAGCCTTCTTTATGGTCCAGCTCTCACTTCCATACATCACTACTGGGAAAACCATGGCTTTAACTATACGGACTTTTGTTGGCAAGGTGATGTCTCTGCTTTTTAAGATTCTCTTTTCAAGTTTCTGCTTTTTAAGATTCTCTGCTTTTTAAGATTTTTATGATTCTATCATTCATAGAATCATAGAATTGCAGAGTTGGAAGGGACCCCGAGGGTCATCTAGTCCAACCGCCTGCGATGCAGGAATCTCAACTAAAACATCCATGACAGGTGGCCATCCAACCTCTGCTTAGAAACCTCCAAGGAAGGGGAGTCCACCACCCTTCGAGCGAGTCTGTTCCACTGCCTAACAGCAAAATAACACCCTATTCCAAATCTTAGCAGTCTCTCAGAGTGCACCAGATGGACCCCTAATGAAACATTTTCTCCAGTGTGAAATCATCTGTCATGACACTGACACTTTCCTGCCAGGTATGAAAAGAATAACTACTGAATAGTCATGCAAACAAGCTATCATCTCAAGCAGAAACCTTATATGTAGTTAGGATATCAAGCTAGACAAGTCAAGTGTGGTCTTATTTGGAATACTACCAGTCAGCCCCCATTTTCAAATGGGCCAGTGGCTGCTAAAATGTTAAAGGAAAATACCAGTTCACCATCTTCTAACAGATCAGCCTTCTACTCTCTCTCAGTGGCAATGTTTTCCTTGCCCAATGCAAGAAAGAAGTGCACCAAGCAAGGCAGATTCCTTTAAAAATGAATGCTGATTAGGAGAGTTTTGAATCTATTGGCAATGGCAAACGGATTAATGACGTCATGCATCACACAACTGTGGTGAATAGCAGGATAAAACCATATCCAAAGCAATTTCACATGTTCTCTCACCTCTAACTGTCTCTCATCCATCAACCAGGTATTATATTTCAACAAAGCAATTTTTAAGGGAAAGACTGCCAGTATGCTAAAAACGAGAGCAACGATTTAAAATTACCCCCACTTTCTTTTTAAGCCATTAAAAAAAAAACAAAAAACAAGCACTCAGTCTTTATTCATTCTATCATAGACTGTTGTGTATACACAGCATAAATATCAGGAGTGAGAAGCAACTGCTGTCCTTTCCAGCTGTGCCCCAGATTGCATATAATTCAGTGGGGGCCACTGAGATCCAAGCCAGCCCCTCTTCCCATAGTCTTTCCCGTATTTTCCTGTACAGGTCATGTTCCTCCTCCCAGATTGGAGGAGTGTACCGTTCTTCGGTCAAGGGTGTAAGATACCTGCGCTCCCCTGCTATTGTATTTCATCTGCAACTCTTTGTGCTAAGACACTTTCTTTCTTTTTTTTATAAATTTTTTTATTGGTTTTACAATATTTTTAAAACAATACAAACATATAAAAAGACATACAAACGTGTATAATTTCATAACCTTTTTTTCCTAAACCTTATTTCACAGACTCCCCCATACCTCCCCTTTCTGCATCCCAATGTCCAGAGTTTTTTAGCAACTTCTAAATATTTCTGTCAAGCCTCTATCCTTTTAATCTTTCCTTCAGTCTAATCTTATATCACTGTCACCCTTTCTTTCTCATAACCTCAACATTCTAGCATTCATCAAGTTTATAATAGTCCTTAAGATAAATTTTAAATTTCTTCCATTCTTCTTCCGCTGTCTCCTTCCCCTGATCGCGGATTCTGCCAGTCATCTCAGCCAGTGTCATATAGTCCATCACTTTCATTTGCCACTCTTCTAGAGTGGGTAGATCTTGTGTCTTCCAGTACTTTGCGATGAGTATTCTTGCTGCTGTCGTAGCATACATAAAGAAAATTCTATCTTTCTTTGACACCAATTGGCCGACAATGCCCAAGAAGAAGGCCTCTGATTTTTTAGGAAAAGTACATTTAAGTACCTTTTTCATTTCATTATATATCATATCCCAGAAAGCCTTAATCTTCGGGCACGTCCACCAAAGGTGGTAGAAAGTACCTTCAGTTTCTTTACATTTCCAACACTTATTGTCAGGCAAGTGATAGATTTTTGCTAGCTTGACTGGGGTCATGTACCACCTATAGATCATTTTCATGATATTTTCCTTTAAAGCATTACAGGCCGTAAATTTTATACCTGTATTCCACAACCATTCCCAGTCAGCAAACATTATGTTATGACCGATGTCCTGTGCCCACTTAATCATAGCCGATTTAACTGTTTCATCTTGCGTATTCCATTTCAGCAGCAAATTGTACATTCTTGACAAGTTCTTAGTATTGGGTTCTAACAATTCAGTTTCTAGTTTTGATTTCTCCACCTGGAAGCCAATTTTCCTATCTTGTTTATAAACCTCCATTATTTGATAATAATGGAGCCAATCACGTACTTTAAGTTTCATTTTCTCATAACTCTGTAATTTCAATTTGTCTCCATCTTGTTCCAAAATTTCCCAATACTTTGGCCATTTGGCCTCCATATTGGGCTTTTTGAGTGCCTTGGCCTCCAAGGGTGACAACCATCTAGGGGTTTTATTTTCTAACAAATCTTTATATCTTAACCAAACATTGTACAGTGCTTTTCTGACAATATGATTCTTAAAGGCCCTATGCGCCTTAATTTTGTCATACCATAGATATGCATGCCAACCAAATGCATTATTGAAACCCTCCAAGTCCAAAATGTCTGTATTCTCGAGGAGCATCCAGTCTTTCAGCCAGCAGAACGCTGCTGCTTCATAATACAGTTTTAGGTCCGGCAGGGCAAATCCCCCTCTTTCTTTAGCATCTGTCAGAATTTTAAATTTAATTCTGGGCTTTTCGCCCTGCCAGACAAATTTCGATATGTCTTTCTGCCACCTCTTAAAACAATCCATCTTGTCGAGGATTTGCAAAGTTTGAAATAAAAATAGCATTCTAGGTAATACATTCATCTTGATAACTGCAATTCGGCCTAACATTGATAATTTCAAATTTGACCATATTTCTAAGTCTTTTTTAATTTCTGACCAACATTTTTCATAATTGTCCTTATACAAGTTCAAATTTTTAGATGTCAAATGGACCCCTAGGTATTTCACCTTCTTAACCACTGTCAAACCTGTCTCTTCTTGGAATTCCTCCTTCTCCTTAACTGCTAAATTTTTTTCTATGACTTTAGTTTTTTGTTTGTTCAGTTTGAATCCGGCTACCTGGCCAAATCGTTGAATTATCTCCAACACCCTTTTCGCACTAGTGTTTGGCTCCTTTTGTGCTAAGACTCTTTCAGGTTGCGGTGACTGAGACGTCAGAAGAGGCCCTATTCCGTGTCATCACCACAGTGAGACTCACCTGCAGGTAGGAGAACACTTCTTCTTTTGTCCCAGCTCCTCCTTTCTTCAGGCTTCCCAGAGCTCACTGTACCTGAAGCAGATCTGTTCAGTTGATGAGAAAGATGCAATGTGCGTAAGAGCTCTTGATACATCAAGAAAAACCCTGCAGTGAGAGTCACCAGCTCTAGGACAGTGCTGATTTAGGTAAATTCACATTGCACCATTCAGTATTTTTTTCCAGGGCAATGTTTTTTGTATGGGTCTCTCCTTTTTCCCATTTTCTTTTCTGATGGTCTCTTCGCAGTTCTCTCCAAAGATCCTGCAACACTCAGATGAAGCCAGCTCTTCCGGCTCAGTTCCAGAAGTCACAGTGGTAAGAAAAGCTTTAAAAAAAACAACAACACAAAACTTATTTTCTGCAGGATTGGTGGAAGGTGGCTGGGGACAAACTAGTGACTCTATATTGTAACCCAACTGAAGAAGCTGCCAAGTCACACCTCAAATGGACAAACGAAAGGGTGAGCATTGAGCAATCTTTCCTCTTTCCACACCAAGCTTAATGGCAGAGATTTAAATCTGACTCTCATCTCTCTGTTCTGCCCCTCTAGATTAATGGCTTATCTAGCTTCAATCAAAAATGGCGGTCAAAATGGTATTCCAGGATTGAAGTACATTTAGGTGAGTATCCCTTGCTTGTCTGGGGAGAAAATCTCTGTTGTGTTCCGTCTACAATTCTTTGTGCTAAGACTCTTTCAGGTTGCGGTGACGTCAGAAGAGGCCCTATTCCATGTCACCACAGTGAGACTCACCTGCAGGTAGGAGAACACTTCTTCTTTTGTTCCAGCCCTTCTTTCCTTTTGCTCCAGCTCCTCCTTTCTTCAGGCTTCCCAGAGCTCACTGTACCTGAAGCAAATATGTTCAGTTGACGAGAAAGATGCAGTATCAATAAGAGCTCTTGATACTTCAAGAAAAACCCTGCAGTGAGAGTCACCAGCATTAGGACAGTGCTGCTTTAGTTGAAATGGTATTCCATGATTGATATACATTTAGGTGAGTATCCCTTGCTTGGCTAGGGAGGAAATCTGTATTGTGTTCTGTATGAAACTCTTTGTGCTATGGCTCTTTCAGGTTGCAGTGACTGAGTCGTCAGAAGTGGAAGCCTTTTGCAGGAGATTTCTTCGTAACTCTTAAGTTTGTTTTTTCCCTGAGAGAACATTCTATTTTGTATGACTCAGTAGGGTAGCAATCATTTTTAAATGTGCATACATATACAACATTTGCAAATTAGTCTCCTTTTTTTGTTTTTAAAGCCATGTGTCAGTGGTCACTATACACAAAGAGGCCAATTTCTGCAATTTGGACACTGAGGGGAGGTCAGAAGGAGTATATGGAGAGGAGGATCTGGATGCTGAAGGGGCAACAAAGTTTCGTGAGCAGGAAGAACTTGTGAAAGGGAGCAGTTCAGACTCCAAGGCTGAAGCAGAGGAGGGGCCTCAAGAGACTGCTGAGGAATCTAGGGAGTCTCCCTCTCCTGCTGCAACAAGCTCCCCTCCAGCCTTGTCTCCAAGAACACACAGAATAATGAGGAGAGTGGAACAGAGGCCAAAGATGCTCAGATGCTGTTTGAGACTGCTGGGGAGAGGAGGAGCCCTAGAAGGCAGGGACTGTCAGTCCTGACAACTGCTGCACAGGGGCAAGACCTACTGGGAAGTGTCGCTGAGTTGTATGTTCATTTCCTTGAATAAAAAGTTGACTGAGCACTGCAAACTGCCTTTGCTTCTTCATGCTGACCTGCATCCCTGACAGCCTGGCCCTTTGTGTTTCCCCTGATCGTGGGGAAGTGCAGTTTGACCCTAACTTTACTTAGGAAGGAGAGAGTGTTGGTCAAAGGCGTCCTGGTAGTTGCTCCCCCCCTTAAAGGCTGTAGCTCAGTGGCAGAGCACATGCCTAGCATTTAGAAGGACCCGGGTTCAATTTCTGGCATCTCCAGGTACGGGTGGGCCCAACTCACAATCCCCTTTGATATGATCACCTGATCAAAATCTTGGCATATTGCAGAGATGTCAGAATGGATGGAACTGTTAAAAGATACAAATTTAGAATATTTTAAGGAAGACTGGAAATCCTTTCTAGTCTAAGTAAAAGGTTATTATTTCCCCTGTGAAGATCACAGTGGTTCATCAGTGGATGATCATAGATATATCTCAACCTGAATTAACCTCACAAGGCTGCTGGGGTGAGGTAGAATGTGAGCTCCTTGGAGGAAGGGCACGATAAAAGCAAAACATAAACCTTGGTCTCTAATCATTAACTGCCATCTTTTCTTCCTCCACAAGGAAGTGGGAATAGAACCAAGAGAACTCAGGAAACTTGGGTTGGGCAGTGCTGAGAGGGACAAGGAGACGAGGCCATTGTCTCACTGCAGTAGTGATCCCAGGGTGCTCCCATTTATTTCAGTAGTGTTGGTGTCGGGAACCTTTGGGCTGCCAGATGTTGCTGAACTTTCAGTCGCCATCATCACTGGTCACTGCACATACTGGGGCTGATGGGAGCTGTACTTCAGCAACACCAAGCAGGTCAAGGCAGGAGATGGTTAGGATCAGAGTTTTCCTTCTCTTAGGTGGGCTACCTTCCTAGGTGGATGAGCCCCATCTGGCAGCTTCTAGGAGCCACAGGTGAGAGGACAAAAGGTGGACAAAATACCCCAGAAGGAGCCCAATGTGTTCCCCACTAGAGGGACAACCCCTCCCCTAACACCCCATACACCCCCAAAAGGAGGGCTATAAATGCAATATATAAATAAGATTAAAGCTAAGCTAAATAAGCTAAAAGCCACTTCTGGCTTAAAGGGGCTAGAACAGCAGTGGGGATCATTTTACCTCCTGGATATTGCTAAACTACAACTCCCATCTGCCCTAGCAATCATGGCCACTGGCCAGGGTTGATTGGAGCTGTAGTTCAGTAACATCTAGAAGGCCAAATGGTCCCCATACCTGGGCTAGATAACACTCTGGTGAGACAGGGAATGGGTCACTTTCAGCCTTGATTTCTGAGATTCACAAACTGATTGAACTGTAGGTGCTCTAGTTTATTGTGTTTATTATTAGGTGTGGAGAATTGAGGGTTGCATCCCTTTCTGGTCAACCATCCAAGGACCACATGCCAGTGGTGGTGCAACAAATGTAGAGGGCTGCCACATGGACATGTCCCTCTCTAGCTATCCTCTATCCAGACATGCAAGAATCCCTTCCAACTCTACAAATTCTATGATTCTCTGACACTTTCCAAGCAGGCAAGAACCCTCAAGAACCCCGGAAATGCAGGGTCAGTAAAGGGCCTTAGGGAGAGTTCTGAGGACCAGATGGGAAGGCCTCCGAGCCTGAGATTCCCCACTCCTGGTTTAAAGTATCTGGAAGTGGGCATCCCTGCTCACCTAGCATCCTTTGCCTTAAGTCCAATGTCAATTGTAGTCTCTCTACACTAACATTAGACAACAGAAGGAAAGAATAATCCCCTCAATCGCAAAAGAGTCTCTCACTAAAGGTAAATGAACTGTGAAAAAACCTTTTATGAATGGAAAGTGGAGGTGATAGTGTACCATTCCCTGTTTATCTGTTTTGTAACACGAAAAATCTTTAATAAAAACTATTTTTTTTAAAAAAGGTGTGCAGATCGACACCAGCTGGGATCCCAGCTCGACGAGCTCATTTTGTAATGCTGCATATTAGGCAGGCATTTTGTGGTATGCTTTCAGCGGACTCTGTCCACCCCCTAACAATTCATAACGGTCCCTTCCCTTCCCCACCCAGCGGCCAGTTTTGCATCCTGAGCCACATCTTTAGGAAACTTCAGTAGCCTTCTAATAACTCGACCCCTGGATCCCCATAGCAGCCACAAAGGAAAGATTTATGAAGCAATAGGAAACCAACAGTATTGTTTTGAGAGCACTTTGCCATCACCCTGCCCTGCAGCAGGACCTTCTCCAAGCCCCAGTCCCTGCCCCCAGCTTCTGGAGAGCAAATTAAGACCCATGGCCAGCTGTCAAAATGATTAGATGGTCCGCAGACTGGGTGGCCTGCACAATGCTGCCTCCCCAATCTGCTCAACCGCTTAGCTACCCTCTTTCACCTGTAATACAGATTGTGAATGTTTGCTTTACAGCTGGGGGAAATGACCTTCTCACACTCTGACAGGGAGTGTAGTTCAGGAGGATGACATGTGCAACCTGAGATGTCCAGCCGTGATCCACCATTTATCTTGCCGATCAACTTTGCTGGGACTGAAACAAGGATACTAGAGTTACTGGTTCCTCAGATGGACCCATCTTTTGGTATCCATTTATTGGCAAGACCCCTTTTGTACATCTGTGTCTTTGGAAGATACTCTGATGGGGTTCAGAAGATCCATTACCAGTGTACTGGGTGACACCTGTGAGCACATGGGAAGGTCATTGATTGATGGATGACTGATCTATTGCAGCCATTCTCATTTCCACCCCTCCCAATGACCACTTGACAACTTCTGGGAGTCTTAGCAGACCATTTAATAAATGTTTCTGTTGTTCCGTAAATCAAAGTTCATATATAACTCATGTTTTCATAATATAATCATAGTCTTGCTTTTCTATTGCAATAGATGCACCTTCTTTCTGAGCAAAGTGTCATCAGAAGAAATAATAATAATAAAGGACAGGACAGGGCAAACTGCACATATTCCTGACTGATTTGCAATCTTTCTGCAGACCACCTGGATGCAGCTTGTGGACCACCAACGGCCTGCGAATCTTCTCAGGAACTGCTCACCACTACCCCATGTGGCGAGCCATGTCACTACAGCTTATCATGGAACAGAAGGAGTATAAAGGAACTTTGCCTGAGCAACAAGCTCTTCTTGAGCTCTAGCATCATGTCTTGTGTTATCTGGTCTTGCTCTTTAATCTAGGCTTATTCTACTGCTTCCACTGTCCCCTGTTCCAGATTCCTCTATGGGTTTGATTCCTTAATTGGAGAAGGGCTGTAGCTTAGTGGCAAAGTACCTGCTCTGCATGCAGAAGGTGCCTGGTTCACCCCCTGCCATCTCCAGCTTGGGCTGGGAAGGGTGAACTGCTGTCATCCAGTGTAGACAATATTGAGCCAGATGGGCCAACGGCTTGGGATAATGCAGCTTCTTGTGTTCTCTGGCCTGACTTCCTGCTTGCCCTTAGTTCCTGGCTCCTGTATTTCTCCAGACCTCCATCCAAGGCCCACCTCAGACAGGATCAGAGACTGGGAAGCTCTGGTCAGCTGTGTTTCTATTGTTATGTGTTACTTTACTCTTCTTTTCGATTGGATTTCCATTTTATGCTCAGTGCTTTGAGGGCCCTTTAGACCCAAAAGCTGGAATACAGGCACACCCCCCCCACTAATGCAGCACCAGGAAACAAGAAAGAAAGAAAGAAAGAAAGAAAGAAAGAAAGAAAGAAAGGAAGGAAGGAAGGAAGGAAGGGAGGAAGGAAGGAAGGAAGGAAGGAAGGAAGGAAGCTCAAATCTGGAAATGGCAGAAGAGAGCTGGAAAGTCCTCTTGGCTAGCAAGGAGACCCTTCCTAGAGCCCAAAGCGGATGCCAGTGAGTCCAAAGTCTAGAAATAAAGATTTAAAATGCTTTAAATAAAGAACTTATGGGTTCCAAAAATGAAACTTGGGAGCTCCTGCTACTGCCATGCTACCCCACTCAACAGGGGTTGGATGGGAAGTTGTGTTGCAGCGGGATTGGCTGCCCTGTTCCATGCTCTTTCTGGCAATCTGGAGACAAAGGTACAGTGTAAAAGAAAAAGGTATTTCTGATGCCTCTTAAATTGCCCTAGTTCCCCACTTACACACATTTCGCTTATGCATGTGGGGACCCAGATCGTAGTGAGGAGTCATCTGTATATAAAATCAATTTGCTCTTGACTTTCTGACCATATGGCTCAGCCTTCCACTGAAATTCCCTTGCAGTTCTCAGAGGCTACAGAAGAATGATGTTAAGTGCATGGTGGTGCAGTGTGGCAGAGTGTTTGGCCTATTTATATAAATAGTGATATTCCACTTTCTGGCCCATAGACACAAATGGCTCATAAACACAAATGGCTCTTGGCTCATAAACACAAATGAGCAATAATGATTGCAAAATATAATCAGCAAACCACACTACAGATAATACTTCAAGAAGCCATTCAAGTTAGGATTTGCTTTTACCCTAATGTGAGATGCTTATTAAGGAACACAGTAACAACTGCCCCCTTGCTGAGGATCAGAGGATGTTGAAGAACTTCCCAAAGTTCATCTGTGAAGCTTGCTGGGGGGAGTCACTGTCTCTTAACCCACCTCACAGGACTTCTTGTGAGGCTAGAACATAGGAAGCTGTCAGACCATCTAGTTCAGGACTGCCTGCCCTGACTGGGGGAGTAACCTCATGGAAGGAGTGTTTTCAGCCCTTGGAAGTCTTGCAAGTGGCTTCAGGAGAGGGACACTAAGTAACATCAAGGGAGGGGTGTTTCTAGAACTAAGGTGGAACTGTGAAGCTCCTTTGTTATTTTTGCTATTGAGTGCTGCATTAAGCAATCTTATATTTACAGTATCAGAATCTGTACTGCCTTGGGGTTTCTTACTATATCTGCTATTGTTTTGCTATGGAATTGTTATTATTTTGCTATGTTATGAAATTGTTGCTACTTTATTATGAAATTACTTTTGTAGTGTTTGTCTGAAATCCATCCCTGTTTCTTTGTTGTGAGCCACTTTGAGCATGATTTTCGTGTGTGGAAAAGCGGCATATGAATAAGAGGAAGGACGGAAGGGGTGATGGCAGTGGCTCTCCAGGGTTTCAGACAGGAGTGCTTCCCAACTTACCTGGAAAAGCCAGGGGGGTGAACCTGGAGCTTTTTGCATGCTTGGTAGATGCTCTACCACTGAGCTACAGCTTCTTGGAAGGAAGATGTGTGGGATACAAAGGAAATGAATGAACTGTGGGCTTTATAGGACACATGGAAGGTTTACGGTTACAATGACATGCATGCTTACTTAGGAATAATTCCCACTGAGGCTTCCTTCACAATGAGCATGCATATAATTGCTCATGGCTCTCATAAATCTGAATCCGCTCTGCTGGAATAAGGAAATGGAAAAGCTGAAACCACAGCAAACTCCTTAGTTAGTCCATACCAATACAAATTGTGGCAGGTTGGGTTTTGGAACTTGCAAGAAGCCACTTTGGCTCACCTCTAGAGATTTGTCAGAAATGAGTGGGTAGGAAAGTTCCTACAACTTTTCATGGCCTTTTAGCCAAAGCAGTATCAATCAATCAACTTCTTTGTCAAAAGTCCATCTTGGTCATAACAAAATATACATGTCTTCTGTACTAATATACTAATTCCTACCAGAGAGGAATGGCAAACCAAGCTGATGGACTATGCTGAAATGGCAAAACTGACGGGAAAACTCAGGAACCAAGAGGACAAAAAAATTATAAAAGAATGGGGAAAATTTATAAGTTTCTTAAGAGGCTTTTCTGCTGTGCTGCGCTCCTTACTGTGTGGAGAGGGGTTGTCACTGGTACTGCCTGTTACTGCCACTGCCGCCACTTTTCTTTTTTAAAACTCCCCCTTCCTTTACTCAACTCATTCCCGCCATCATGGCCAACCCGGTCATGTTTTTTAACATCGCTGCCAATGGCGAGCCTGTGGGGCACATCACCTTCGAGCTGTTTGCAGACAGGGTTCCAAAGACAGCAGAGAATTTCTGTGCCTTGAGCGCTGGGCAGAAAGGTTTTGGTTACAAGGGGTCCTGCTTCCACAGAATCATTCCTTGGTTCATGTGTCAGGGGGGTGACTTTACTTGTCGTAATGGAACAGGTGGTAAATCAGGTGGTACAGTGAGAAGTCTGCTGGTGAGAACTTCGTCCTCAAGCACACCAGTGCTGGCATCTTGTCTATGGCAAATACTGGTCCCAATACAAATGGGTCTCAGTTCTTCATCTGCACTGCCAAAACTGACTGGTTGGATAGGAAACATGTGGTCTTTGGCCAAGTCAAAGAAGGAATGAATATTGTGGAAGCAATGGAGCGCTTTGGGTCAAGGAACGGCAAGACAAGCAAGAAGATCCCCATCTCTGACTGGGGGCAGCTGTCATAAAATTCCTTTGTCTTAACAACCAACCATTCCTTCTCTAGCTGGGGTTTGTCCCCTGTAATCCTTGTGCTCCTGACTTACTGCTGCTTTTCTGTTGGGTTTCCATTTCTGCTCCTACACAAGTCCAGCTGGACTGAAGACAACTTTGTTTGCAAAGTGAAATAAAACAAGTTAAACCACAAAAAAGTCACTTTAGAGACCACTGTAAGCAGATGGAAACATTGGCAGGATTTTGACCTCACTTGTAGTTTAACAATTACCATGGATAATATGGAGTGATATAAAAATTAGATTATGGAAGAATATGCAGTTCTAAATGTTCAAAATGGGACCCGAATGGAGGGGGTTGGGGGAAGTCCCGAGATTCAGAGGAATCTCTGTATATGGATATATATTTGGATTTTTATAACTTTGCATTTGTAAAACGAAATAAAAATGATTTCTGGAAAAATAAAAAAAGGGATTTGAAGTCAGTGCAGAGCCCCATCTCTGTGGAGAGTGAAGCCCCAGGGGCTTGTCCGCATGCCAGCACTCTGCTCCCGGAGCTATTAGTCATATTAGTAAATAGAATATCTCAGCCCATGTGCAGAGTGCCACCCCAACATCTGATGGTGAGGGGTTAGCAGTCCGAGGTCAGAACGCTCATCCCCAACAACCCAGTTTTTAGGGGAATGAAATGGGTCTTTTTAATCCCAAAGCAGAAACACTTGTCCTGCATTTCTGGGCCTAATTCAAAATGCTGGTTTAAGCCTATGAAGCCTTGGCACACTAGTACCTGGTGGGCACCTCTTCCCAGACGAGCCAGCCTGGGATGTAAGAGAATCCATAGAGGCTGCTGAACACTGCAGCCTGTTTAAAACACACACAGAGATCAAGGACAATATTTTTTCTGCAAGACTGCCTCCTTGTGGCCAAAAGCTGCATGGCACAATTTTTATAACTCCCTTGAAACACTTCCACCTCAGTCTTGCAGCAGGTGCAAGTTGCTTGGCAGATGTTAAGAGAAATCATAAGAGGTGGCTTAGAAGAGGATTTAATAGATGATTTGGGCAGGTATCCAAAGGTAAATGCTGTGTAAATCTAATGGATGCACTACCAGGCTGTGTTCTAAAGTAATAGTATAGCAAGCAATTTTGAGTGTTCAGAACACTTTGCATGCATAATTGTGTGGAAATACTGTGTTGTGATTGTGGGTGGGGTTGTTGCTGCTGCTGTTTTTATTGCAGCACCAGCAGCATTGCCACTATCATAATAATCTATTAGTCACTTTCCCTCACAAAAAGTGACCCAAAGTGACATACAAACATTGCAATAGTACAAATATAATATTCTGTATATGCTGTAACCTGTCCTATGATGTTCTGGTGAAGAGCAAGTAAGAAAACACAAGTAGTAGCAGCAACAGCAATAGTTATTGTTGTCCTTCTGACAACTATGAAAAGTAGCTCAGTATTAATATCCCCATACTGCAGACGGAGGGAGGAGGACTAGGCTTCCTAGTCCATTCATGGTGAAAATAGGATTCAAACCTTTGGCTGCTTGTTATACCAGATCTTCACCAAGATGTCCTAAGAATTATTTTTGGGTGCCTGCCATTTTCTGACATAGACAGAGAAACGGCTTCAACAGGCTGGCTAAATCAGGTGAGGGTATTTGATGAGTCTCTAGCCCTCAGTGAGTTAGCGACTTCCCCTGCATGGTGTTTAGAGCGGACAAGACATTAAGGGGTCCAATGGTCAAGAAAGCAGTTTCTGCATGTGCTGTAGAGGGAAGTGAGGGGCAGATGGGGCTCATCGACCTGGGAAGGGAGCCCACCTAGGAGAAGGAAAACTTCTGCTGCCCTGTGGGAGATCTTTGGGAGAAGAAAAGGCTACTGAGTCAGACCATTGGGCTGCAATTGCATTGCTGTCTACTTTGTCTGGTAATGACTCTCTAAGCTGTGAGCCAGAGGTTTTTCACAACTCTGCTGAGCAGGCAGTGGTTATAGAAAGCACTTGAAATATGCTCAGAGGCATTATCTTCTCATACACCCCAGAGCTGAGGTTAAATGTTACAAAGTCTTGACTCAGGTTAAGTCCATATTTGCCCCAGTGCCTGTTTCCAATTCTGGAATTTATCTCTGATGAATGAAGAATATTTCTCTCTTGACTATGAACCTAAATGTGTATAATTCTAGTGGACCATGGTTATTATTTGGAGATAGATCCCATTGGGTTGGATCCAGACTAACAGTGTCTCCTCCTAACCATGTCTACTCAGAAGTAAGTCATATTGAATATTGAATACAGTTAGGTATATCCCCGGGAAAGTGGGGTTAGGAGTGCAGCCTAAGTTAACGGAATTTAGTTTCCATTGAAATTAATAGGACTTTAATCTAGCTTCAACCCATTGATAGCAGAAGAGTTAGGGTTGCCACCTTTGTTCTGGAAAAATGTGAGGCAGGGCAGTTGAGGGAAGATTCCTCCCCCCTTTCCATTTGGCACTGAAGTGATTTCAAAGCAATCCATTACAATCACACATCCTTTCAAACACAGGCATTTGGAGAGGATCCCTAACTTGGCAGAAAGAGAGAGGGAGGGAGAGAAAATGAGGCAGAGGAGGAGGAGATGACCTGAAATACAGGAGGAAACAGTAAATATACAGGAAGCACGGCTAGCCCTCCAAGAAAGGCCGGGACCCAGAGGAAGGCCACGCAACAGAGGAGACCACAGAAGAGAAGATATTACTTCTTTATTTTTTTAAAATATTTTCCCCTTTTTTAAAAAAACCCCAAAACACATTTGTTTGTTTGTTTATTTGTTTGTTTGTTTAGTCAGTCAGTCAGTCAGTCAGTCAGTCAGTCAGTCAGTCAGTCCATCCCAGAATTCATTGAAATAAATCTGGTAACCTTAAATTACATGAATGGTGTTGCATCTAGTGTGACCCTCACTTCCAATAAATATGCTTAGAATGAGTACCTCCAGGCATGGCTGGACTCCAGCTCCCATCAGTTCTAGCCAGCATGGCCAGTGATCAGGGATGATGGGGACTGCAGTTCAGGAACACATGTAAGGCACCAAGCTGGCTAGCCCTGCCTTACTTGGCTTGTGGGTTAGTGGGAGAGTGTTGGTGGCAATACAAGAAGGTGCCAGTTTTCCACTGCTTCTTTTAATTTTCGGTCCTGCTATCCAGTTCATAAGGTCTCAAGGAAATGTTTTGACTTACATGTGAATTGGCAGCCATGTCCCTGCTGCCAATCTTCATCAAACAATGCTGCTTAATCCATTTTCCCTAGTCTGTAAATAATCCTTAAACTTGATCTCCGGTTACCCAGCTGATACCAATGGAAGAGTGCATTATATGTGCCATGTGCTGCTTTAATCCCATTGCTTACAGGAACAACTTTGACAAATGCTGAATTTCTGAACTGGAAAAAATGTGAAAAGTAGCACAATCAATGAACATTGTGTTTTAAACCCAAGCATTACTACGGTAGCAATAAGGTTAATATGATAATCGATTTGGATTGTGCCCCGTCCCTGCTCCAAAATCCTTGTCACTGGCAGGGAAAAATGTTTCTGTTTCTCCTTCTCTCTCATCTTGGAGATGAGACATCCAAATGGCAACAGCAAACTGTAACGTTGCACCCGGGGTTTGTCGATGGCAAGAGGCAGCTGGTGCCAAACTCAAATGCTGGGCTGCCATTGAGACAAGCAGGAAAGAACTGCGGGGAGGAGCTTTATCCACCTCCAATGGCTTTGGAGATAAATGGGCAAGCTCTGAGCTTCTTATAAAAGGTGAGTTTTCAAGATGCTCTTGCTGGATTTGGGGAAAGAGATGTCAATGCCAATTGCCGTTGGAGGAAAAGGCTTTGGGAAATGCTCAAAGGATGCAACGCTTACATGGAATTATAATTTGATGCTTATTCTTTGCAGTGCATTCCTGTGCATGATTACTTGGCAGCAGGGATGGGAGAGAATTTTGGTTCAGTTTCAATGAATTTTTTTTTAATTCCCCCAAGTAAAAGGCAAACCAAAAAATAATTATCTTTCAAAATCTTCTCCAATTTTGCAATGCAGTTCTCCAAACACATGTACAAAAATGCACGTTTTATTCATTGATTTAGTAAATTTGTACACTGCCCACTCATTCTTTCGCTCTAAGCAGTAAACAATAACATCAAATAATAACAATATAAAAATTCATAGCAATATAGCAAAATTAGAGTTTAACCCTACTAATCAAAAGGGGAAAGGTTGCAGCTTTGGGGACTTTTTAGTTCTTCCATACCCTTGATCATTTTGGTTGCCCTTTTCTGAAACTATCCCAACTCTACAATATCCTTGTTGAGGTGAGGCAACCAGAACTGTACACAGGATTACAAATGCAATTGCACCATTGTTGTTGTTGTTGTTTAGTCGTTTAGTCATGTCCGACTCTTCGTGACCCCATGGACCAGAGCACGCCTGTCTTCCACTGCCTCCCGCAGTTTGGTCAAACTCATGTTGGCCTCTTCGAGAACACTGTCCCACCATCTCGTCCTCTGTCATCCCCTTCTCCTTGGGCCCTCAATCTTTCCCAGCATCAGGGTCTTTTCCAGGGAGTCTTCTCTTCTCATGAGGTGGCCAAAGTATTGGAGCCTCAGCTTCAGGATCTGTCCTTCCAGTGAGCACTCAGGGCTGATTTCCTTAAGAATGGATACGTTTGATCTTCTTGCAGTCCATGGGACTCTCAAGAGCCTCCTCCAGCACCAGAATTCAAAAGCATCAATTCTTCGGTGATCAGCTTTCTTTATGGTCCAGCTCTCACTTCCATACATCACTACTGGGAAAACCATAGCTTTAACTATACGGACCTTTGTTGGCAAGGTGATGTCTCTGCTTTTTAAGATGCTGTCTAGGTTTGTCATTGCTTTTCTCATTGCATGAGAAAATTGCACCATAGAATTGTATAATTCTTGTTGCCATCTGTTTGTCTAGGAAGACAATGGAGGAGTGTGCCTTTGGTCAAACTGTCAAACTGTTGGAAGATTGCAGCACTTCCTGTGGCAGTAGAGACCCCATGAGGGAGAGACGTGTTTTGTTGCAGCTGGGGCAGATGAAGGCACCCAGCTGTCCATGGCGTTTCCTCTCTCTGTGCTCCTCCCAGCGGACATCCCTCCTCTGGTCTCTGCTCTGGATGCATAATCTGACTTTCCGTCGCCAGCACTGCAGTCATCTGCAAGGGATTCCCAGCCTCCATGTCACACATGCAGACATCTTTGCAACGCAGCATTGGTCTGCCAATGGGGCTGGTGCCTGAAGCCAGCTCCCTGCAGAGCACATCCTTGGGGATCCTGCCATCTTCCATTCCATGAACAAGCCAGCATAGACGTCTCTGAGGCAGGATTGTGAACATGCTGGGAATGGCAGTTTTATTTTCAATGCCTTTCCTAATGATCCCTAGCATGGGATTTGCCTTCTTTGATGGCTGCTGCACACTGGGTCAACCTCTTTATTGAACTACCTACTATGACCCCAAGATCCTGTTCCTTGAGTGGATACAGTATGTGAAATTAATATATTTTTTGCCCCAGAATGCATCACTTCACACTTGTTTACAGTGAATTACATTTACCATTTTACAGTCCATTCACTCAGTTTGGAGAGGTCCTTTTGCAATCTTTTTCTTTTTTTTGCTTTAATGACCTTGAGCAATTTAGCAAACTCAGCCCCTTCACTGCTCAGTCCCAACAAGTTAAAAAGCACAGATCCCAATCCCAACCCTCAGAAGTGACAGCAGCTAACTGCAAACCTCTGAATGATCTTCCCCAACTGTCAGCCTTGGGTCCCCTTACATTGCTGGACTCAACTGAATTTATCCTCTTGTCCTTAATCATCTCTGACAAAAGAGCAGTGTTTCCCAGACTTGGGTCTCCAGCTGTTTTGGGATTACAACTCATGGGGATTGTAGTCCCCAGACAGCTGAAGGCACAAGTTTGGGAGACATTGCCCTACAGTGTTTCTTCACTACTTGGAAACTCTTTCAAACTTTCAATTCATTTACATAGCAGGGGTGAAGGACTTGTGGCCCTCCAAAAATTTTTGGACTACAACAGGTATAGGCAAACTCCGGCCCTCCAGATGTTTTGGGACTACAATTCCCATCATCCCTGAGCACTGGTCCTGTTAGCTAGGGATGATGGGAATTGTTGTCGCAAACATCTGGAGGGCCAGAGTTTGCCTATGCCTGAACTACAACTTCCATCAGCCCTAGCCAGCATGGCCAATGGTCAGGGATGATGGGAGTTGTAGTCCAGGCCCCATGTTCCCTACCCCTGCTGTATCTTTTTTTTCTTAAAGGGCCACTGCCAATTAGAGCAAACAGGACTGGGCTAGATGGACAAACAGCCTGATGTGGTCTATTAGAGCAGATTCCCATGTTCCTGTGCACAGTCCTAGTGCAATTTCCCTGCCTCCAGGCTCCCTCTATGCACCATTATGAAATGTGGCTAATGCTGACTGCAGAGCTCAGTGCCAGATTTATGTATAAGCTAAACAAGCTATAGCTGAGGGCCCCTCTCTCTTGGAGGCCCCCAAAAAATTTAAAGGGGAAATACCCCCTGGATGTACATTTCCAAAATATGAGATAAAAAACAAATAAAACAAAACCTACATACAGCAATAGTGTTTTGTGTTGTGTAGGCTCCTATGATGTAAGTCATAGCCTGCTAGCCTGCTCCCTAAATATCACTGGTTTGCTCATTTCTTCTATATACAGTGGTACCTGTAAAAACAGTGACAATTTGTTGTTGACAAAGGACAGCTGGACATTTAAAGGGCCCCTTTACCTTCAGTAGCTTAGGGCCTCATCAAACCTAAATTCGGCCCTGACAGAGCTCCATCATCAAGCAGTTTAAGTGATGAGAAAGTTATGAGTGAGATGCCAGAAGTTGAATGAGATGCCAGAAGCAGCCAGCAGATGGCGCCAGAGGGATGACTTGTGTTATTTCATGCCCTGATTCAAGGCTGGCATTTGTGATTCTGCAAAAGACAAGGCTTGCTTGCCCCTTTGTGTGACACTGGGATGTTTCACAGTGGTCTGCCCTCAAAGCAAACAAAAAAAGAAAAGAAAAAAAAGAAAAAAAGAGAAAAGAACACAAGATGGACACAATGGGTTGCTTCCTTGGCCGGTTGCTTCCGATGTTCCTTGACGTCCTCTTAACCCCGTGTCTCTCTTTCTCTCCCTCGCCCTTGTGCCTGTGCGTGCTCTGAATCGAGGGAAGCCAGTGCCGGCTGCTGGTGCCTATTGAGACTGGCTGGGCAGAAGGCAGGGAGACCCTCAGCAGTTGGCACCAGAACCAGGATTGGCAGAGCCAATAGATTCCAGTTTTGCCCCCATTATCTTCCTTGCTGAGCTCTTAATATCTCTTTTAATCTCAATATTGTTACAGATCTGGGGTAACAGAGTTTGGGGGTGCAAAGGAACCCATAACTGCTAGAGTTAAGGGATGTTAGAAATTAATAAATGGTAGAATTTAGATGCTATTTGGAGTATTGAAGGCAAGGTGAACTCCATGTGTGGCTGGGAAGGCCAGAACCATCTTAGCAGGCTGGGGCCTGGTGCAGGGGACAGAGAGAACTCACTGAGGCCTGAACAGTTGTGAGCCCAGGAACTTGTTTTAAATATCAGAGCTGAACTGAACTTACAGTCATTCTGCACAAGAATCCACACCTGGTGACCCCCCTCCTCCAGATTTCTTCATTTCAGTAGTATAAAAGGGGGTGGGATACAAGTTCTAGTTGCTATTGTTAAACAGCTGGAGGCAAGAGAACCCCAGTCACCTTGCACATTTTCTTCAAATCACCCAGAGATCCTTTTCTGACTTCCACAAGATCAAGGAAATAGAATGAGGGCAAGAGGAGCATTGAGCTCTCCAACTTCTTTGGCTTGAGGACTTGAAGCAATTTCCTCTATTTTTGCACATTACTTTCACATATATTTCTACCCTTTGTACATGTTACTTGGCTGGAGAACGGCAGTGCAAAATTTAGGGATGCCCACATTTTGAAGGATGGCTGTGTTTTGGTTCACATTCCTGTTTTGGGAACTGTGGACTGGGCAGTCTGGCCTTTAAATGCAAACATAATCAGAATCTTTTCCTGTCCATAGTAGAGAAAATGTGCCAGTGAAGGATGGCATTCTTCTTCTTCTTTTCCAAACCTCCTTTAGAATATCAGGAATGTATACCATATGTTTGTGCCTTTGTTTTCTTTTTTAATTGGAAGCATTTATTTAATTCTGGAACAAAGATCACTTGGTGGGGAATAATGAACAAAAATATTTAGGCTCCAAAGAGAAAGGAAATTGCTTAATTTCTCCCTGACGTCCTTTTGTGGGGTGTGTGTGCACACGCTGGGATTCTCAACATGATAGGATCTAAATAAAACACAACCTCAAAGAATTAGCACAACTGGGGGAAAATGCATCATTCATTAGGAACGATTAAATTCCATAGATTTCCATGTGTCAGCCCCCTCCCCCTCCTCCTTCTTCCACCCCCTTTAACTATGCACATGTTTGAAAATGAGCAACATTCTCCATCTCAGCTCAGTACCCTGGGGAGGTATGTAAGGCATGAGCAAATGATTAGGAGCCGGCATTCTGCGAGAAGCAGCTCTGGAATACTTTGGGCACTGAGGACACGGCAAAAGTATTCACCCTGGTGGCTGATTCCAGACATTGGTGACTTTGATCAAAAATGCTGCTCAGATGAGACTGTTTCCCTGTCACGGATACCTCACCTTACGCTGCGAGTGCTCCTACAGTTAAGGCAACTAGCAAAACCCAGGTTCCAGCACTGTACCTCTTGGGATTCTCTGGCTTATAAAAATGGCACCTGCTGCATTAACAAGTTGAAATGTGGCATGCACGATCTACCCGATGACGTCGACTAAAGTACAAAATTTCAAAATGATTCAATATAAGCGGCCACAGGTACAGCAAGTTTAAAATTTAACCATTTTTATTGAGTTATTAAAAAGCATTTCATAAATTTCTTTCCAGTTTTAGTGAAAACCACTTTATTCTGGATAGTTGGTCTTTGGTTTGGTGAAGCAACTCGATGCAATTCAGAAATTATTAACGTTTTCCTACCCAGTTAAAGTCTCTGGAAAACAACTACTGGCAAAATAGTGTTGTGCGTGCCTGAAAACAGAAGTGAAACCTAAGCCGTCTAGTTCATGTGCAGTGACTATTCCTCTAGTTGTGAAATGTTATAGTGAGGTGCAGTGGCTAGAGGAAGGCTCTCCAACCTTTGTGGGCCCATTTGAAAACCTTAGAAAATGTCAAGGAAGAACCAGGACCCATAACCATGCCCCCCCCCCCGCATCTCTCCTATCCCATACGACAATGTTTGGCAGTGGTTGAACGAGAGGTCACTAACCCACTAACGTCAACAACAAACAGGCATGGGTCAACCCATAAGAGGATTCCTGTTCTTCATAAGGCAGCAGAGGACCAGGATAACGTGGGACATCTTGCCTGGTCCCCATCTGGCTATGGGCCTGAAAGACAAAGGCGCACAGAGGGTAAGTTGTGGCAAGCATAGCCTTGCCAGTTAGCTCTGTTGGTTACAGCACAGTGCTGATAACACCAAGGTCAAGGGTTTGAATATGGGTGCATATTCCTGCATTGCAGGGGGTTGGACTAGATAATCCATGGGGTCTCTCCAGGATTCTATGAATAAGATTGTGATACAGTGGTGCCCCGCAAGATGAATGCCTCGCAAGACTGAAAACCCGCTAGACGAAAGGGTTTTCCGTTTCGGAGGCGCTTCGCAAGACGAATTTCCCTATGGGCTTGCTTCGCAAGACGAAAATGTCTTGCGAGTCTCGCCATTTCCCCCCCCGCTTCCCCCCCTTTTTCTAAGCCGCTAAGCTGCTAATAGCCTTTTAGCAGCTCAGCCGCTAAGCCTTTAATAGCCGCTAAACCGCTAAACCGCTAATAGCGCTAATCCGCTTAGCTGCTAATGGGGTTGCTTCGCAAGACGAAAAACCGCTAGACAAAGAGAATCGCGGAACGGATTCTTTTCGTCTTGCGAGGCACCACTGTACTTCATTATTGCTAATCATGAGGCATGTCTCTTAAGGTATCAATTTCCAGCTTTGCAGAGCTTGAACTACATGAGAGAGTCTTAACTCTATTCTTAAAATGGCAGTTTGTTTGCTTTTTTAAAAAAATTCTCTCTCTCTCTCTCTCTCTCTCTCTCTCTCTCTCTCTCACACACACACACACACACACACACACACACACACACACACACATGAGAAACAAAAACACCCAGCATTTTTGTGCTATATATAGCTTTGCTGCACGGGTGTTCATGTGTGGTCGTTTCTGATACATCTACAGTATTTCTAGGTTGTGGTGTGACCGACCCCACTGCCCCCAAACAGAAGGGTGCTTTATCCACAGAAGCCCTCAAAAGCATAGGTGCTATTTAGACAAATGTTAAGTTTACTGTTCTGTAAGCACGGGCTTAATGGCTAAAAAAGAAAAGGAAAGTGTATTTAGGTTTGGGTGTCTGGTGCCACCACCTTCCATTTCAGAGGAGGGTAAACCTCTGGCAGATACAGCCACTTTCCCCCCTTGTTTAATTCATTTGTGGTAACCACAAGCTCCCTCAAATAATGGGGAGAGGAGAAGAAAGCAAATAGAAAGCAAATTGTATTGCCACATCCCTTGAGTTGAGGAATGTGTGCTCCCCTTGGATGTATGCATTCCCCTTGTTCCCACACCCATAATTACAACCATGGAGGTCCACAGGACCCCTCTGGAGAAACCAGCTTGAATCTTATGCACGTCACAAAGAGATCTTGAAATATGGATAGGAACACAGGGAACTGCCTTGTTCCAAGTCAAACCACTGGACCGTATAGCTCGGTACTGTCTTCACTTCCTGACAGTGACTGTCCAGGGTTTCAGACATGGGTCTTTTGCAGCCCTAGCCTAAGATGTCAAGGATTGAACCTGGGACCTTAGGGACAGAGGAAGCTGAGTTATGCTGAGTCCATCAGCATTGTCTCCACTGACTGCAAGCAGCTCTCCAGTGTTCCGGGCCAAGATCTCTCCAGACCTTACCTTGGAGGTGCTGGGGATCGAAGCTGTGACCTTCTGCATGCAAAACAGATGCTCTACCACTCAGCTACGGCCCTTCCTGCAGCTATGGCCTGTAGCATTAGCTGCTTTGCATGTGCCCCAAACAAAGCACAGCAGTCCAGGGAGTGGCTGTAGTTCACTGGTAGAGCATCTGTTTTGCATGCAGAAGGTCACAGGTTCAGTCCCCAGCATCGCCAAGGTAAGGTTTGGAGAGATCTTTTCTGTCTGGATTCTCACTGTTTGAATTACGGCAGCCCTACCCTAAACCCACCTCAGGTCTCAGGTTCGATTCCTGACATCTTGTGGCAGGGCTGGGAAACATGTCTGTTCGAAAGATGCTGCCAGCCAACATAGAGACCGCTAAGCTACGTGGACCAATGGACTGTCTTGGTGCAAAGCAGCTTCTTGTTTTCCTAATCAACTGACTTCAGAAGCTGCAGGTTTCCTCGGCCTGGAGGCCACTACATGCAAAGATGGCAGCCCTCTCCTGGCTACCACCAGCTCTACCTGCCCTGCTTTGATTTGACAGAATCTCCTGCATTGTAGAGTGACTGGCTCCAGGAACTCCATCAATATAATTGTTGACATTCTATTTATTACCTTTCATGATGAGGCCCCATGGCATATCACAGCAATCTAAAATACATTTAAAACAGTTTAAAACAAATTGCAATTGCAACTAGAGTGGGTCCTAAAAGTCCTTCAGAACTACAACTCCCATCTCATGTCCTGCCCCCTTGCTGTGAACAAATAAAGAAAAAACAGCAAAAGCAAACATCAAATTTAAATGACAAATGTGATTGCGACAAATAGAAAATAAAACAGATGGGACTTTAATGAATCAATAGCAAAGCACAAGCCTTTAGTGACAGAAAAATAATAATGAAACTTTTTTTTAAAAAAATCCTCTTGCTCACCCCTAAATTTATATCATTATTTCATACAGATGTTCCTGTCTGTATGACTGCCAAATGACCAGGAAACTGCTCTGGCCTTCTCCTGTGCCTTTATCCATGGCTCATTCTGAAGTGATCATGGCTGATCATGGCATGGAGGTAAGCATTGTCACCTGCAAGCTGAGCTGCTCTTAAAAGCACAGAAGCAAGGTCTGGTAAAAAATAAATAAATCACAAGCTTGCTCCCAGGTCAGCATGTGGCCATGCCACCATGAAGGCAGCTCCTACTGCTTCAGGGAAGAGTGAGCTGGCCCTGAAATTCAGAGTTTAACTAAGGACAGGATTTGGTCTCTTCATTCCCCAGGCCTCACTCCAACTTGTCCCTCAGTGCCTTGTTTTGTGTGAGAGAGCCTGCAAGACTATTGCAGCATTGTGTTGTCATCCGCCCCACCCCCCACACTGATGTAGAGCAGAACATCTCCAGTTTCAATGTGTTATTCAGTTGCACCATTCAGAAATAAAGCTATTGACTCATAAGGGCTTTGCAAAGAGTGCTGGATGCTACACTGGATTATGCAATTGTCTCAGCCCAGCCCTCATCACCTGTAGCAAAATGAGAAGAGGCTGCTGGAACCTATCGAGGCAGTGTTTGTCTGCTCTTAGAGGCTGCCATGCCATTATATGTTGATTTTAGGCATTGTTATACTGCTTAATTATTAGAATTTCCACGCAGTGCGTATATAAAATAAACCATACAGACAACAGCATAGACATAATCAAAAAGCCAAACAGAAACCCAACACTACCTTAAAGTGCTTGTCAGAATAAGAAGGTCTTTGTCATGCTGGGCATTCAGCAAGGAGGGTGCCTGCCTAATCTCAATTGGGAAGGAGTTCCACAGGCTTGGGCCCAAAATGTGTAGTAGTGACTGGACAAGGATAGAAGGCAGTGTTTCTCAAACCTGGGCCCCTAGCTGTTATTGGACTACAACTCCTATCATCTCTGACCACTGAGCCAGTGCTTTGTTAATTAATACAGAAACTTTGAAGTCACTGATGCTGCACAAAATAGAGTTGCCATATCTTGAAGAGCAAAGAAGAGGACAGGCCCAGCTGCTGCCAGCCTAAGCTGGGGAAAGGGGTGCACTGGTGTGCTGGTTCACTGGTGCGTGGGGCCACGGCCAAACCCACATGCCTCTTTCCCCAGCTTGGGCTGGCAGTGGCTGCACCATGCAGAGCAGCCCACGTGCAAGCCTCCCGAGCCCAACCCCCCCCCCAACACAGGCATTTCCTTTAAAATGTAAAAATCCACCCGGATGGCATGTTTGCCCCCCAAAGGAGACCATGTCTGGCTTTCCCTGGATGCATGGCAACCTTAGAAGACATTGGTGTCCATTTGCTTCCTTAAAGCAGGAGGGGGGAACCTTCTTAAACCCAAAGCCTGCAATTTGTTCTGGGCAGCCTTTCAAGGGCCACATGCTAGTGGCAGGCAGGGCCAGGAGTGAAAGGAGGAAGTGCAATAAATGCCAATTTTACTTTCATGCAGTGTGCTGGTTTCTATATATGGTTGTCCACATCTCTCCAACCAGACAAGCAAGAGGGACCTTCAGAGTTCACGGACAGTCCCAGCCAGGCAGGAACACTTGGGGTGCAGAGCAGCACCAGGGAGGGCTGTGGCCTAGAGAGAAGGGGCGCTGCTGCAGACAGTTCCGATGGCCAGATTGAGAGATCTGGAGGGCCATATTTGCTCTCCCCACCTCTGAAGTTCCCCACCTCTGCCTTAGAAGATGGGAGGGGGCAGGATACCAGGAGAACAATTTCTCAGGGGCAGAAAAAGAAGGGTAGAACTGCTGCTATGCCTCCTATGAAGTGGCTGAAGAGACAGCCAAGCAGCAAAGCAGATATGTAGGCATTGTCCCCAAGGACCTTCCAAATCCTGAAGCCAGCACTTCAGAGTAGTCCTGCTGCCTTCTAAACACATATCTAACAACATGTGTGTGCACTGAGCACTCTATACATCATTGATTCTATCCAGAAAGTCTTACCATTTTGGTAAGCTGAAGGGAAAACATGGAACTTAGCACAATCTGCTTAATAAAGTCAGATAAAGAGTGGCTGTCCCTCATGTGGCAGCCCTGAGATGTTGCTGGACTTATGGCTCCCACCGGCCTTGGCCACTGGCCATGCTGGCTTGGGCTGATGGTGTCCAACAACATCTGGAGGGAGATGGTGCCCAACAACATCCCACTCGATGACCCTCCATTTGGGAAAGGCTGCAACAGAGGATGAGGATAAGGGAGGGTTAATGGTAGCAGTCCATGCGCAGGAAAGGAGGCCATGTGCAGGCATCACTCCTTCGCTTCCTGACATTCAGGCTGTGAGTCCCATCGCATGCAGAGGCAAAATGGCAGCACCTGTGCAGAAGAGGGAGAGAACTTGGGAAGCCCAAGTTTTGTTCAAGTACAAAAAATAAAACCATTAAGGGGGATTCCTCAGAAACAGCCCCTAATTCCGTAGGCATTAAAACCTGAATCTTTCAAATTCAACCTTTCTGAAAATATGTGAAAACAAAAAAAAATTCCTTCCAGTAGCACCTTAAAGACCAACTAAGTTAGTTCTTGGTATGAGCTTTCGTGTGCATGCACACTTCTTCAGATACCTAGTGTGCATGCACACGAAAGCTCATACCAAGAACTAACTTAGTTGGTCTTTAAGGTGCTACTGGAAGGAATTTTTTTTTTTGTTTTGACTATGGCAGACCAACACGGCTACCTATCTGTAACTGAAAATATGTGAACAGCTATCCTTCAAAATGTGCACTTATCTGAATTTTGTGATGAAGCTCTCCAACCAATGTTTGCAAAAATGCCTATATCAGGGGAGTGTGCGTAAAAATGAAGATATTAGTGAAAATAACTAAATGCATTATTTTAGGGGCAATTGCTTGCAAAAATATGTACATTAGTCAAGATAACATATAAAATGTGTTTACTGGGAGAAATTCACACAGAAAATTCACAAATTGCTGGAAAAAGTGGAGAACTGAATTTAAGATCGAAAAAATGAGAAGTTGAGAGAACCAATTTTGCCAGCCCTGCCATGCTCAGTAGCCAGGGCAATCAGTCCAATGGTACTTACTCCCTAGCAAGTGTGTTTTGGATTACAGCCCATACCTTTAAATTTGCCTTTATTTTATACAGCAAAATCTGCTAATAGCCACTGGCATTGACAGTTTTAAAAAGGAGAGGAGACACATTTATGGAGGGAAGGTCTGTCATGATGGTTAAATGGAACAGCCAGGTTCAAAGGCAGCGTCCCTCTGAATATCAGGTGTTGTAAGGAGCTGCCACAGGGAACGGTATGCCTTCGGGCTCTGCCTGTGGGTTCTCTGGAAGCCTCTGATTGGCCACGGTGTGAAGCCATATGGATCACTGGTCAGATCCACCTGGGCTCTGCATAGGTTCTTATTCTGGTATATAATAACAAGTTGTTGTTTTTCTGTTCTCACTGTGCAACAGAGAAACCAAGGCAGGGTTTGCAATGTGTTTAAAAGCACCTGAGGAATGTCTGGCATGGATGGGTGCTGAAAGACCTACACTGGCTCCCAGTAGGTTTCCGAACACAATTCAAAGTGTTGGTGCTGACCTTTAAAGCCCTAAATGGCCTCGGCCCAGTAGACCTGAAGGAGCGTCTCCACCCCAGTCATTCTGCCCGGACACTGAGGTCCAGCGCCGAGGGCCTTCTGGCGGTTCCCTCATTGCGAGAAGTGAGGTTACAGGGAACCAGGCAGAGAGCCTTCTGGGTGGTGGCACCCACCTTGTGGAATGCCATCAAATAAACAACTATCTGACTTTTAGAAGACATCTGAAGGCAGCTCTGTTTAGGGAAGTTTTTAATATTTGATCTTATATCGTGTTTTTAATATTCTGTTGGGAGCCACCCAGAGTGGCTGGGGAAACCCAGCCAGATGAGCGGGCTAATAATAATAATAATAATAATAATAATAATAATAATAATAATGTCTCTTCTGTGGCCTGAGGCTTTTAACCACAGAGGTCCTGCATTGTCTTGCCAGCAACCTCTTGGGTTATGCTATCTGATTCCACCCAAGGCTTTCAAATGGGCCTTTCCCCTTCATTGTTTGAAAAGCAGAAAGGCTGGATGGATTTGGCACACAAAGAACAAGCTGGGACTTTGTGTCTCATGGTCCAACAGAAAATCCTGGATCCTTTTGGCAGTCTGTCTCTTTAATCCCCAACATCTTCATCATAAGGTTTCAGTGGCAGCCTGCCATGGCTGATTAGAAAAGAAACCCATCACTGAGATACATTCAGTCCCAGGCTGAAAATGAAGGCTGTCTTTCCCTTGTCCCCAAGAAGCAGAGACTGCAAGTGCCCGGTTCACTAGAGTGATGCTGAAAGTGTCTTTTGTAAACTTGTGAAGGGAGATTTTGGGCATTACAGAGACAGCATTCCAGGGGAACTGAAAACGCTTTGATGGAGCAAGGTCTTTCATAAGAAAGATGCATAGGCTGCCTATCCTAAGGGCTGAGCTAAATGGGACATTCGGTGTGTGTGTGTGTGTGTGTGTGTGTGTGTGTGTGTGTGTGTCTGTTTGAAAGGAAACAGTCACAGGGGAGGGGACCAGCCTCAGGGCTGGACGAGTGTGAGCAAGACATGGTCTTGACAAAAATAAATTACACACACACATGCAAAGGTCCATAGCATGCAGAAGATTCAAGGTTAAATCCCATATGGAATCTCCAGGTTGGCTTGGGAGAGGCCCCTGCCTGAAATCGCATAGAGTCGCTGCTAGTCAGTCTAGATAATACTGTGTGGCCATTTCAGTCCTCAAAGCCTGACATCCGCAACAGAATGGATGCCACCCAGCCAGCTAAATAACTTCTGGCGCATCACATTTCTGAGAAAAAGATGAAAAAGAAAGAGTGCCAAAAGGGGGAAAGCAGAGGGGAGAGTGTTAATAGCTAAATGGAAACAGGAATGTATGTGACTGGGAAGGAGGGGATGGCTTGGCTTATTAAGGCCTTTAAAACATGACTAAGTTTCTTTATATTATTAGCTGCCATAAAGAGCAGCTGCCTCTTATTAACATAATTTAGGGATCACAATAATCTCTCCTCTGATCTATCTTTGCAAACGCTGCCAGCAAACTGGGGTGCGGGAACGATAATGTGGAGGCGTCGGGCAAAGGTTATTTCAATCATTCCAACCAAATCTGGGCCAAAACAGCTAAGAACACAACATGGTGCCCCTTAGGGCCAGGGATTAGGGAGGAGAAGAGAGGACAAGAAAATAACAGCCGTGACATGTTCTGTAGATGAGTCCAGGAGACAATGAGCTTTGAAGACCTATTTGCCTTCTGTGGTTTGGAGAAGGTAAGCTTTGATTTGAACCTTTCATCTGCTGCAGAACATGGATTTTGATGCAAACCCAAACTTGCCTTTAAAGGTTTCTAGCACTCATTGTTCCTACATTGGGAAAACATGTGGCTAATCTGTCTCATCGGTCTCTGCACAGGAAGAGATTTGTGTGTGTGAGTTAAGAATACTTTTCAAGGCCATATCACACCTAGCAAGAGAAGGAAGTTGCCAGTTCAGTGTTTGTATTGCAGTAAAAAAATAGCTGTGCTTCCATCAAGAACAAGATGAGTGTGCCCTATTATATTCTCAGGGGTGAGAGGTCATGTATGACTGCATGGAAATAATATTGCAATCTCAACAGGAAACTGACAGGGTACTTGAGGTGTGTTCAGGACAAAGAATCTCATCAGGCCAGACTAGAAATTGAAGTGAAATTCAAAGTGTGGTCACAGTGCTATGACATTATGCCAGGGCGGTCTCAAGCATATCCGGCGCTGTGGTGCAAAGATCGCCCTGGCACCCCCCCCCCCCCGTTTCCCAGAGTTGTCAGCCTTTATTAAGCAGGGGACCCCAAAGTTGTTGGTTGTTGATCTTTTTTAGGAAAGGTTCCCCAGAGTTGTTGACTTTTTTTGGGGGGGGGGGGAGCTGACACCACGCTTACACATTATCTCTAACAAGCCCTTAGAACAAAATAAAATGAAAAGGCAGAAGAATATCTAATGAATTCCTCAATTCCAAAGCAAGACTCATTCAAGACTCAGCAGTTCTTCTAATTCATCCACATGATTCAAATCACCACATATCAAAAAGTTAAAGCAATCACCAGTTTGTTGTTTTTTAAATAAATTAATAAAGACACAGACACTGAAGTTCCTGGTCAATTTGTGTTTAAGTACAAAGCTGATGTTTTCAAATATTGTGGGGGGTGGGGGTGGGGGTAAAGCAGTGACATCCTGAACCCAAAAAGGACCAAAAACCTGGGTCACAAAGGCTGCAGCCCTAACTGCACTTTGTTGTTGTTTAGTCGTTTAGTCGTGTCTGACTCTTCGTGACCCCCTGGACCAGAGCACGCCAGGCACTCCTGTCTTCCCCTGCCTCCAGCAGTCTGGTCAAACTCATGTTTGTAGCTTCGAGAACACTGTCCCACCATCTCGTCCTCTGTTGCCCCCTCTCCTTGTGCCCTCCATCTTTCCCAACATCAGGGTCTTTTCCAGGGAGTCTTCTCTTCTCATGAGGTGTACCTGCACTTACCTGAGAGTAAGCCCTGCTGAATCTAATAGGATAGGATCCTACTTCTGAGTAGACAGTTGGGTTGTGTGTGTGTGTTTTTCAGAAAAACATAGAATTGGAAGGGACCCTGCGGGTCATCTAGCCCAACCCCCTGCAATGCTTTTTAGCTTGCAATGATCTCAGAAACCCTCAGTGCCTTTTTTTTTAGTTGGATAGGCAATTAACAGACTTGTTTCACAAATAAGGGAGAAGGAGGGTTGCTGGCTTGGTTTGGTTTGCCTTTGTTCTAGTTTTTAGCATGTGCTTAGTACCGTAGTTTCAGGCTGTGAGCTGCCCTGATATCTATGGGTGGAGGGCAGTAGCAGTAGTAGTAGTAATAATGATGATGATGATGATGTTTTTTGCAGGGCTTGGAGTGAGTGGGTGATGGCCAGCTGCTGGAATGAATGGAGTTGGTGCTACAACCTTGCTTTACAACCCCTAGGGACCTTGTTTGGGGGTGGAGGCGGAGAAGGAGCCCACCCTCCAAGAAGAAGAAGATGAAGAAGAGCGAAGGGAGGAGGCTTCCCTTCCCTGGGATAGAGTTGCCTGTAACATTAAACACAGGGCACGATTCCAGGGAGAGAAACCAGGGCAGCAGCTGCTGCTACTCATGGCTTGGGCTAGATGTAGCTGAACAGGATGGGCAAGGGAACCCTGCAAGAAAGGCTGTAAATCCAGCGTGGAGGCTCAGTGGCTGGCTAGAGAAAGAAAGGGGGCAAGTTGGGGGCGCCTCTCTCCTTCTCCTTCTCCTTCTCCTTCTCCTTCTCCTTCTCCTTTTCCTTCCTTCCTTCCTTCCTTCCTTCCTTCCTTCCTTCCTTCCTTCCTTCCTTCCTTCCTTCCTTCCTTCCTTCCTTCCTTTTCCTCCTTGCACTCCGCTTCCCCTTTGCCATCACCCACCTCCCTCTTCCCACAGGGTGGGTGGGTGGAAGAGAGAGAGAGAGAGAGAGCGTTGCACTCAAGCCAGCCATCTAGTTGGTGGGGTGCATGCAGCTTCCATTCTAAGCCTCTGCAGGGATCACTCTCCTCCTGTGGAGGCTTGGGAGGCAAGCTGTGAGGCGCAGGGAAAGGGGAGGCCACCGGCAAAGCCACGCAGCCCCCCCCACTCGCTGGGGCGCCCCTGAGAGGCCAGCGCCTGGCGCAAGGCACCAGTAAGCCCAATAGGAAAGACGCCCCTGCATTATGCCATTCCTGCCAGCATCTGAGAGCAGGAACTGTTAACTTTGTATTCAGGTACTGATTGGGGTGGCCATGTGCCCTGTTTTATGGAAATCAATCTTTTATTTGAACTGGTGGCTGGCCCAATCCTAGTTTAAAGAACACCACAAAGGAAGAGCCGCATGGGCCTTGAAGTTGCCCAGTAACATCTGATTCCGGGACAGAAGGCTGAGTAGACAAACGGGCTACTGTGGGGTGATGTATTGAATTTCTGTTTAAATTACAGTGATTATTTCTAAATTTGCATCTATATGTATGCAGTTAGCATGCAAATCTGTGTGCTTTCCCCATCCTGTTTTTTTGGCTAGGGTGGGGTGAGGCAGCAATGCATTTTTGACAGAGTGCTAGCAGTCCCACTAGTACTGATCCAAAGGCAGGAATAGTTTCCTATCACAGAAGCTTCTGTTTCATGATGAGCAAAAGATCTACTAGCCATGATGGCTGTGCTCTGGCTCCGTGGTCAGAGGCAGGCATGCTTCTCAGTACCAGTTGCCTGAAACTGCAGAAGAGGGAAAGGGCTCTTGTGCTTTGATTCTGCTGCTTGTGGGTTTTCCACAGGCATCTTACTGGCCACTGTGAGAACAGGATGCTGGAGTCACTGGCTGGATCCAGCAGGTTCTTCCTCTGTTCTTACCTGATTGCATTGTGGGTGGGGGAACCAGGCCTGAAATATATTATATGTTTCAGTTTTGCTCTACCCTTTCTTCAAGGAACTCAGGGCAAGATACTGCCCCCACTTTTCTCCCCACAGTGACTGCATGAGGTAGCTTAGATTAAGAGATGAAGCTTGGCCCAAAGTCACCTGGTGAGTCTCATGGCTGGGTCAGGACTTGAATCTGAATTGTGCCGGTGCCCAAAGTGCAATTCTCTATCAACCACACTGCACTGGCCTGTCTATCGAAAGCACCCAGGCCGGTTAACAATGTTGTCTTTCAACTGGCACAAGAATTCTTGCAGTAGCTAATGATGGGTGAGTTTTAGCCCTGTAAAGCAGAGAGTACAATGCAACTGTTGCACTAGCAGAAACTCATTGCACAAGATCACAGTCTATTAAACCACAAAGTGACAAGTAAACTGCTTCTGCATTCTCTCACACAACAACATTCTGCTGGCACAAAACATTTTACCAGTGGAAGAAGTATTCCACTAAGTGATTTTAACTATGTACTACATTGGATACAACCTGCAATTAACATATTGGGGCTGAAAACAGATTTACGCAAAGGCAACATGCAATGGGTGTATAGTTGAGTTAAAGCTGGCGTGGGGGACCTGTGGCCCTCCAGCTGTTGCTGGACTACAGCTCCCATAATCTTTGACAGCTGACCATGCAGGATGAGGCTGATGTGAGCTGGAGTCCGGAGGACCACAGCATTCCTGTCTGAGCGAAGGTTTCATACAGCTGCTATGAAATCCAGCTTCCTGAATTGATAATCTACACTTCCTACCTACAATGCCCATTACAGCACACACACTGGCTGACCTGACAGGGTTAATCCTCCACTTGATGGGATCCAAGATGACAGATGCTTTATCGTTCCATCAGAGGAAGGGACTTAGGGCAGATCCACCCTTCAAACCTCTTGAGGGAGATGCACAAGGTCAAAGGGGCAAGCTTCCCTTCAGGAGGAGAGTGGAAATTCATGGGAAGAAAATGAGATTAACAGAAAAAGACAATATTAACTGTATTGGCCAAGCCCTGAAAACAAACATTGTGAAGCTTCTTCTTCTTGAAATTGCCAAATATTAAGTTTGTCAAAGAGATTACAGCAAGTGTCCATAAAGGCATCAAATCCACCATAGTTCTTCTAATGGCATTGGAATTTGGTTAAATTAGGCTTCTGTCCTTGCCAGCCTCTCAAAATCCAATTGATGGATTGTATTCAATGTTAGTTGTACTCAGAGTAGACCATCAGAATTATTAGACATGATTAGCTGAGGCTCATTAATTTCAATGGCTCTACACTGAATCAAACTCAGTTGGATACAATCCTCTCAGTCATAGAATCATAGAATCATAGAGTTGGAAGAGACCACAAGGGCCATCGAGTCCAACCCCCTGCCAAGCAGGAAACACCATCAGAGCACTCCTGACATATGGTTGTCAAGCCTCTGCTTAAAGACCTCCAAAGAAGGAGACTCCACCACACTCCTTGGCAGCAAATTCCACTGTCAAACAGCTCTTACTGTCAGGAAGTTCTTCCTAATGTTTAGGTGGAATCTTCTTTCTTGTAGTTTGGATCCATTGCTCCGTGTTCGCTTCTCTGGAGCAGCAGAAAACAACCTTTCTCCCTCCTCTATATGACATCCTTTTATATATTTGAACATGGCTATCATATCACCCCTTAACTTAAAGACTCCTCTTGATCCACAGCGCAAGCCTAGCTTAGCCTGCTCAGAAGTAAGTTCCATTGTGTTCAATGGCACTCACTCAGAGGTAAGTGTTCCATCAGGGCTGGAGAATAGAATAGAATAGAATAGATTCTTTATTGTCATTACACAAGTGCAACATTGCACAAGTGCAACGAAATTGGATGCCATCCCTTAAAAACAACAAAAGCAAAACAACAACAACAACCAAACAAACCACATTCCAGCCACACCCACACCAACACCCATCAAACTCCCAGGTCACACTATCGAGTTACAGCATTCAAAAAGGCCACAGCTCTTGGATAGAAACTGTTTTTCAGTCTATTTGTCCTTGACTTGATGTTTCTATATCTCCTGCCAGAAGGCAGTAGTGCAAACAGACTGTGTCCCGGGTGAGATGAATCCTGCAGGATGTTGTTTGCTTTCCTAAGACAACGGGAACCGTACAGTTCTTCCAAAGATGGGAGAGGATGACCAATAATCCTTTGGGCTGTGGTTATGACCTTCTGGAGCACCTTCCTCTCCCTAGCTGTACAACTGGAGAACCAAGCACAAATACAGTATGTAAGAATGCTCTCTATGGAGCCTCGGTAGAAGGACACCAGCAGTCTCTCACTCAGATTGTTCTTCTTTAAAAGTCTGAGGAAATAAATTCTCTGCTGGAGGCTTTGAGATCTTGTTGTTGAACTGTCACTCCTGACCAATGGCCATGGTGGTTGGAGTTCATGGGAGCTGAACTAATGCTTCCTGGCTACAAACTGAAGTTGACAGTAAAGCTGATGGGAGTACAGAAACTATTTAATCACCATTGACACCTTCCAAGAAGCCAAGAAAGTGAAAGGAAAAGGTGAGAACTTGAAGAGATTTCCATTTGGCTCCTGGTAGACAGAACCACCAGGGGGGAATCCCAGCCTGTGTGCTTGGAGGATGTTGGAAATGCGACAGGTACATAACAAGGAAGGTTGCCCCCTGTGTCAGGTACATTAGACTTTTTTCAGTGGTGGGCATTTTATTCTCAGGCCATTGTGGGTCAGCCAAGGTGGGTAACAAACCAATTAAAATTTGGTCATAATCACTTCATTTGTATACCATTTCCCCACAAGTGTTCCATAAAGATCATAACAAAGCACAGCCAAAACAAAAAACAAAAAAACAAAAATTCCATATAAGATGACAATTCAAAACACTTCCATAATAGCAAGAACACATCCATAGAATGACACAAGAAGCAGTCATAGACACTAATGTAGGGTAGCCATATTTTGAAGAACAAAAAAGAGGACACATTTGCCAAAATGTAACTACAGATCACTATGGAGACTCTCACTTTAAATACCCCTACACCCCCCTATGTTATACAGCACTGTTATTGCTTGTTCAGGCTCCGGTTTCAAGTCTCTGACCTTCTATCTCAGCTTTGTAGTATCTCTACATTTCTGGCCACAACCTTCCCCCTAAAAAGCTAGACCATGGGAAAAAGAAGAGAACTGTAACTCACATGTTGCTAGCAATACTACATAGAATAACCTAACCAGCTAGAAAAATTTGGACAAATCTCAAAGTACTAATCTAGTAATGCACCAGGTGAATGTTCTAATTTCATTTATACTACATTATCAATGTTTTCACCTGGGTTTTTACATGCAAACAAAGTCTGGAACTGAACTAAAAGATTTACTGACTGTTAGTGAAAAAGGATCCCCATAGCGGATAGTGTAGGGAACCTGGCTGTTTTCTGGTAAAGGGACAACAGCATAAGATCACAGTGCAGTGAGATCCTGTGGGTAAGCACACTTCTAAGGCACTCGGCAGCAAACACGGGCAATGCCAAAGGGGAAGAGCAACACATTTAAACAAGGCTAGTGACAGGCTCCTTCCCTCCCTCTCGCCCCTCTCCCTCTTCTTCCTGGGGCCAAGATCCTGGAGGTCTTCTTCTTTGTGCTGAGCCCAATTCTTCCTGCTCCCCTCCCACAAAGCAGAGTTTGTTCTCAAAACTGGCAGAGGCAGGAAAATGTAGGCAAACAGCTTGAAAGAAAGGGACCCCTGCGATTTCTGATGCAGCCCCTTGTGCTTCCTGGTTGCGCCAGTCCAACAGAAGGTCAGAAGGTCAACAGAAGTCCAGCAGAGCGAGGGCAGCTCCCTCTCCAAGGCAGCAACATTCTGGCCCAGGTGGGCAGCGAGGGCCACCACCTGAGAGGGAGGCGGTCAGGAGCCAAGAGCAGAAGGCTTCGCCTCAGCTGCCACTGCCTCCCAGTTTTCTCTCCCTCTCATATGGACAGACACTCATACAATACCTAAGGGGGGGTGAGCCTCTGTCATTCTCCTCAGTGGCAGGGAGCAGGAGTGGATGAGTGAGCGAGGGAAGGGGGAGGCTGCACGTACCTGCTGCTGCACTTCCCAGGTGGGGCTAGGGCCGTCTTTAGCAGATGCGGTGCCGGGGTACAAATATCTGCTCAGCACCCCCAAATTACTACAGATAGTGGCCCCCCACAACTCTCCCCCATGCCGCTGTGGGAGAGCAATCCCTTCAGAGGCTTGGGAGGGAAGCTGCACCCCACCAACCATATGGCTGGCAGGTACGCAGCTTCCCTCCCAAGCCTCCTTGGGAGGAGAGCGATCCCCGCAGAAGCTTGGGAGGGAAGCTGCGCATGCACCAGCCATATAAGTTGGCGGGGTGCAGCTGGTGGGCAGGCAGGGAATGGGGAGGCCGCCGGCAAAGCTGCACAGCTCCCCCACTTTCTGGGGTGCCCCTGAGAGGCCAGTGCCCTGGTGCGACGCACCACTAAGCCCTATGGGAAAGATGGCTCTGGGTGGGATGCAGGTGAGGCTCAGAATCTGCTCAGTAGGAGCTTGCAGAGCCACCGGTTGCTCCTCCTCTGCCCTCAGTTGCTGAAGGAACTTCCGGCATGGTATGAGTAGAATGGCACCGAAACAAAAACACCCCCCCCCCCCCTCAGACACTTTGCCAAATATTAAAAATCCACCCAGACCAAGATTTAAACCATAAAAAAGAGGATGTCCATTAAAATCTGGACATATTGGGTACTAATGGTTCTATTGAAATAACCAGAAATAAGACTCGCATTTACCATCTAGTCTAGAAACCTGTGACATCTAACAAAAGAGTGATAACTTAAAAAAGCAACTGAAGTTTAAAAGTTGTGCATTTACTAACTTGTATAATTATTAGTATAATTATTAGTAAGTTAAATGTTCCCTGAACAGATTAGATAGATAGATGACAGATGATAGATGATAGATAGATGATAGATAGATAGATAGATAGATAGATAGATAGATAGATAGATAGATAGATAGATGATAGATAGATAGATAGATAGATAGATAGATAGATAGATAGATAGATAGATATAGATAGATAGATAGGCAGGCTATATGGAGTTATGGGGATCTGCCAGAATTGGTAGCCAGAGCAGTGGGTTCCACTACATTTTTGGAGGTGGAGGTGAGGATGCTACAGCATCTTCTCTCTCAGCCCCAAAGGCAGTGGAGCAGCAGCCCCATTCTCCCCCTCAGGCCACTCCCCGCCCACAGCATCCTCTGTGTCCTCCTACTGCTCCTCATCTGACAGTACCTGCCACCCCAAAGCCTAAACTGACTGCAGCCATGGGGTTCCCAACACCTCAGGCCTGTGGGGGCCAAATATATGGCCCTAGGAACCCTCCCTGCAGGGTTCTCGCCTAACAGGAATGTATCTCCCACTGGAACTCTTCATACTCCGATAAGGTCACAACTAACCTGCTAATCCAGTAAATGTTTTTAAAATTGTGGGGTTTGCATCAAGAAAAATCCACAGAGGTCGACAGTTACTTTCTGTCATATAATATATTCCACTTCTGATCGAGGAAAGGAGGTGAAATGTCTACCCAGTCTACTACACCCACCATTGTGGGACCCAAATACACACGCTCCAGGTCCCAATCGCCCTTCAAATTCCCATTTAAAATTATGCAATGTAACCTATTTGCTAATTGAATAAATTGTAAACCAGCTTCATCCTTTTCCAGTTTCACATTTTTTCCAGAAAAAAACCACATCACTGAAAGTTACTCCACACAGAGAATGGAAAGTTTGGGAGACATTTTCCACATGATTCAACCTTCTGTTCACATATAGAGAGAGACCACTGATACCAAGACTATGGAACTCTGACATGGGGAAGTGTACGTTGCAATTGAATGCTGAATTTGTTGCCTCAGGGACACAGTGCCAGCTACCTACACCCAGAGTTTTAAGTCAATCCCAAGGAAGAAATGTGGGACTTGACAAAGACCTCCATCCCCACTGGGGATGCTGAAGGTAGTGTTGTCATAGTAGAGCAGCCTACATTGCCCATCTCCCAATTACTTCCCTCAACTCCAGCCTCTCTCCTTTCAGTCCCCCAGGAACAGAGGTCGTGTGATGCATTGCAAGAAGTCCAGAGCCAGCAGAGTGCTTGCATGGCAGCCAGAGGGCATCACTAAAATGGCAGAGAGAAAGCAGACGTAAACAAGACCTACTTTGGCTCCCAGTACATTTCTGAGCACAATTCAAAGTGTATACCTGAAGGAGCATCTCCATTCGTGTCATTCAGCCCAGACACTGAGGTCCTCTTCCGAGGACCTTCTGGTGGTTCTCTCACAGTGGGAAGTGAAGTTACAGGGAACCAGGCAGAGAATCTTCTCGGCAGTGGCACCCTCCCGTCCCCCGGTGGAACGCCCGCCCATCAGAAATCAAGGAGATGAATAATTATACTACTTTTAGAAGACATCTGGAGGCAGCCCTGTATTGGGAGGTTTTTAATGTTTGATGTTCTATTATGCTTTTGTATATGCTGAAAGCCACCCAGAGTGGCCGGGGCAACCTAGTCAGATGGGTGGGATACAAATAACATTGTTGCTGTTGTTGTCATGTGCATTTGGAACCAGCAAACAACCAGGAAGGGAAGGGACCTCTCCAAGAGCCCTCCCAGTCTCCCCTCAGGTCTTTGCTGGGATAGCAACTCTGTATTAAGTTCAAGCCCTAAGCTCAGCTTTAAGTCAGCTTTGCTGACCTGCTCCTGGGTGTGGGGAAGTGATGAGGGACACCAGTCCATCCCTAAATAAAAGTAGAGGGCTTTGTTCTTTGAGCTCACCATGTTGGCAGATCCTCCAAGTGTCCCTATTTTCCAGGGAAAGTTCTGGATTTACAGAAACTGCCCTGGTTTCTGATTTGATCTGCTTTTCCTTAGGATGTCCCTATTTTCATCAGAGATGTGTTGGAGGGTATGGAGTTAGGCAACCGCTGAGCCAAGGTGATAAGTAACTATACAACCTTTAGAAGACAATTGAAGGCAGCCCTGTATAGGGAAGTTTTTAAATGTTCAATGTTTTATTTTTATTTTTTATATTTTGGAAGCTGCCCAGAGTGGCTGGGACAACCCAGTCTGGGATGTGGGGTATAAATAATAATAATAATAATAATAATTATTATTATTATTATTATTATTATTATTATTATTATTATTATTTATTATTATTACTACTACTACTACTACTACTACTATTGAATAGGATGCCCCTATTTCCATCAGAGAAATGTTGGAAGGTACAAGAATTCATAGCAGAGCTTCACTGGGATGACTTAAACAATGGGCAGCTCAGGTGTTTTGTTGGTGGTGAGTAGCTCTGCTGCCACAACTGTCTTCCAGTCCTCCTTCTTCTGCCAAGAGAGGGAATGGAAAGGGCTTTTGAATTTGCTTCTTGGGGCCACACATACTGCCTTACCTGTGCAGGAGGACTAGGATCAGACTGTCACTATTTTCAAGTGGGATTCAGTCACAACCTGGCAACTTCAGGCTGCACAATTAGAGTCCAATGGGAGGTCTTGTGCAACAAACTTGCTTCCCCAAAATACTTTTGGCGATAAGGAAAATGATGGGGAAATGCACCAGCAAGTGTGGGATTAACACTTGCTTTGACGCAACATCATCTGTCCTCCATGCAAACAAATCAGAGTAAATTCTTATTAAATAGCCAACACCATTTGATCGCCTTGCAAACAAAGACTCAATAGACACGTCATCTGGAAGTGATGGTGGTTCCTGGTAGAGATCCAGATTCACCCTGATGGTTTATACAGGAAAAGCCACTCCCCGGCTCGTGGCCCTGGACGTATCCTGATTCAGCCAGGGCAGCAAGTCTATTTTGCTGACATTCAAAGGAGATCTGAGCTGAAGTTTAAGTGAAAACATATTTTTATTTTTATTTTGCAAAAAAGAAGACAGACACTTAGCATGGGATAGGTTTTTTTATTTTTCTCTCAGAAGGAATCCATCATAGGTTTTATAATGTTACTCATCCTTTAATTATAAAAATAAGCAGAGAAAATAACTTGCATCTTTTTTTGTTGCTGCGATAGATTTCAAATCTTTATAATGAACATATGGAGTTATTTTTTATTTTTATTTTTTAAAAAAATGCAATTTAATAAATAAATAATGACATATACCAGATATGCTCACTGTTTATTCCAGTACTTGGCAAAAAAAATTAAATTATAAATACATACTTAAATTTATATATCTATATATGTATGGAAATGACACAAATTATCTAAAGTGCAGGGCGGGGAAAATCACAATTAAATCATGCAAATCTTATACTTCTAAGATAAGCCAACTGCCATCTTGGAGTGGGACTCTTCAGTCTATAAGGCCAAACATATTTAAGAATTAGATGAATGAAATCCAGTCATATTTTACATTGGGTGATTACTATTTCCCATCAAAACTCTATGGATTTATTCCAGAGCTGTGTTCTTGATTTGCCGTAGACCCTTTTTTGTTGTTGTTAAGGCTATCCTAGGCAGTTATCTATCAGTGAAAGGCATTTAAAGTGCAATCCTAGACATGCCTACTCAGAAGTAAACCCCAGTGACTTCAGCAGCACATGTTCCTAGCCAAGGCTGCAATCCTACAGATGTTGACCTGGGACTAGGACCCAATGGATTCAGTGGGCTTTCTTCTGAGTGGACCTATGTGTCCAGGACAGCAGCCTTAGGGGTATCTCAAACAACGTTGATGCCCTAAGTAAAAATCAATTGCGCCCGTGCCTGTCGTTGGCCCTGCATCTTATTGTATGAGGTGTGGAACTATTTCTTCAGCAGAGTCCAGGAGAGGGGACAATTTGTGTTCTCTCATGTAACAATTTTCCCAGTTGAAAACCCCTTTCTTGTTCTTTACTAGTGAATGGAAAACTGGGGGTGAGTGGGTGGGGGCTGCAGTTGGGAAAGCTTAAACCATATTACCTCAAGAAGCTGATAGCAGGAAAAATTGTGTTATTCCTCTCAGTAGATTTTGCTGATTAGTCTGGAGTCTTTGGAATCCCACTGCCCTAGGCAAATGGATGTTCTGCCTACAGCAGGGATAGATCACATGGTGGCCTTCAGATGTTGCTGGCTTATAACTCCCTTCACTGTTGGCTGGGAGCTGACGTTCTGCAACATCTGGAGGGCACCATGTTGGCTACCACTGGCCTATGGGGTGGGACCACCCTTAGCTTCTGTTATTGGTGGACCTGCAGCAGGGCGCACCCTTCAAGAAAGAAATCTCAATCCTTCATTAAACTAAATAGCAAGAGTCATGGGCTTTGGCGGAGCAAGAATTCTGTGGTGGCTAAATTCCATGAATCAAAACATATGGACATGAGGGGGGTTATGGCAACTATGGAAAAGCTGAAATGTAAAGCAACATCTAATAATATGGCATAATACTCTTGCAAAAGAGATCGTGAACCCCCCCCCCCATTCAAGCATACATTTGAGATCTGGGCTATTCAGACTTCCACAGAATATAAACTTCAAGATTTGTTCCACAGGGTGCTAAGTACTGCTCAAGATCAGACATTCTAGAACCCAAAATCCCCCTCACAAAGATTAATTTTCAAGCACTTTAGAAAGGGTGCAATCCTGCAAAATAGGAATCTAGCTCACCTGAAAAGTGTCAAGATTATATTCCACAGCATCCCATCTAGACTGAGCTTGACTGCATAATACAGAGTGCAGAAATGCCGAACCGCCTGCAATTTCTTTGCGCTGCTTATAATCCTGTAACAGCACTTTCTGGGATACATACTGTATATGGTACATAAAGTCAGGAAAGACTGAAGTGCTGCCCCTGGCTTGAAACATATTAGCTGTAAGTTGCTGCTTAAAGGCTTCATGGTAAATATTATATTGCTTTGTATATTTTTCCACGAGAAGTGTACTTTTGAAACGTTCTCTGCCCTCCTTAACCAAGTTACAAATTGGCTATAGCACTCCCAACTGAGCACACTTGGAATGCACAGATCTCTCTTGATTTTGACTGCATGCCCAAAATGGTTTCTCATCTTTGAACTAAATGCACATTAGAAAGAGCAGGAAAAGTTTGAGTCTTATTGGGAAAGTACAATATCTTGGGATGCTTCCTTCAAACTTTGAAAGCATGCATGTTTGAAAAACTCAGATATAGAGGGGAGTTGTAAGGTCTGGTCTAGATAAGTAGCTCATCACAGGATAGAAAACAACAACACTTGCACGATGAAAACTAGCCTTCTCTTTGACACATTCGTTTTCTGAATTCAAACACAATTTATGGGAACAGTTTCACTGGCTCTGGTATCAGTAGACAGCATTCCTGGGCAGCTGCTGAGGGTCCACCTAAGCGTGGCTGTGCAAAGTACTCACTATTTACATTTCTAAATGATTGGGGGGGGGGTATTACAGATTGCGGTGCTGCTGCTGCTGGCTACTCTCGGTGGCAAGGTTTGTATATAAGGGAAGCTCATAAGATGGCTGGGCAGCTTGAACCTGAAGCTAGCTCTGGATTTTACTGGTTGCTCTAAAGGACTCTGTTGACATTTCACTTTCTGCAGAAGTAACAGATGCACAGCAGACACAGCTGGCATGGTGCCACCCAGACCTTTTGGTCTACAACTGACTACTACATCAGCTGGGGCGGATGGGAGTTGTAGTCTACAGCATCTGGAGGCTGCCATGCTGGCTATGCCTGGTGTACAGAGTTAAGGTACTTTAGACACACCATGCAGGGTTTGGTTTCTGAAGTCATTCCTTCCTAGCCAGTGCTTCAGAGGTTTTCTTCCATTTAGCCATCTGGCAATGATCAAAGCAACTATATCGCCACAGTTGTTTCAACGGCTTGGTGTCTTTAGAACTGGACTTTTCCCATTGTTTAATTAATATTTATTGAATTTATATACCGCCCTATACACAGAGGTCTCAGGGCGGTTCACAGAACTGCAGTGTGATTGTAAACATGCATTTCTTAGAAGTAAATCCTACTAAGTACAATAGGGCTGACACCCTTTCGTAGGCCAAGGAATAGGAATCTGTGGTCCTCCAGGTGATGTTGATCTCCAGCTGCCATCAGCCCCAACCAGAATGGCCAGTGGTCAGGCATGATGGGAGTTGTAGTCCAATGAAATCTGGAAGGCCAAAGGTTCCCCCATCAAACTCACAGGCAGTGTGCTTGGGACTGCAGCTTCATCCACTCTGGGGGCACTTGAGCTCTGCTCAGTGGTTCCTAAATAGTATCCATGGTGCAGCAGTGGAGCCCTCCATGTTCCCCCTGCCTTCTCCACCCCTGATTTTTCCATGTTGAATGGCATGGTCTAAAAGGCGATTGGAAGTGAATTTTGCTGAATGCACGTAGAAGCCTCCCCATCATAATGCAAGTGTCCAGATCATAACGACAGCAACCAGTGGAGGCTGTTGCTCCCTTTGGGCAAATGGAGCACTGCTCCACCAACCTCTGTCTGCCCCCAGCCAGCCCTCGCCTGTCTGCCTTCTTACTTACAACCAATCCATGGCATGGCCCTGGCTGTAAGATCCTTCTTCCTTAGTCTCATTATTGCCCCTTGCAGAACTCGGCCTGGAGAAGGAAGGGCTCTGGCGCCACCTGCTGTTGGCTCCCTGGCTTCCACCCCACAAGTCATAATGGACCCCAGCCACTACTGACTCCAGGTCTGGAGGGGGCAGAACTGGCATGCGTGCCTCCACTTACTGTGGGGAGAGATAATTTAAGAATGCCTGAAGAGGATTTTAGAACCAAGAATATTTAGTTTTATCCAACAAGTGCCATTATTTCAATGCAGGCGGTGTTTAATGCTACCAGTGCCGGGGGGAGGGAAAAAAATCAAGGTACAAGATTAAAATGCATGCTATAAAGGTATTCTGTTCTGCATTTAAAAGCAGACTCCTCTGGAAATTATGTACAGTACATGAGTTCTACTATTTATACCACAGAACAAGTCTTGAAACTCTGTTCTCAAAACAACTGCCTTTTGCTCAAGATTCTTTTTAAAGCTTTGAATTAAGATACAGTACATAAGGATATTTGCTTGCTTTTGAAGCAGTGCAAGAGGTATGCAACTCCCACAGTCACGGCTGCCCACAGACAAAGTACCCTAATAGAAATAAGGGCCAAGTGGTCACTGAGGTGGCAGACCTGTTGGCTGCACTATACCACTTCAAGCTGCAAGTATGGGGGTCCCATGGCTTTAAAAATACAGCCACCAACTGATCCACCCCCCACCAAGAATCAGAGCTGGAAGGAACCTTTTGCTCAGTGCATGATCTGCCATACAGGTTCCCTGACAGATGCGCATCGGGCCTCTGCTAAAATACCTTTTGTGAAGGAGAGCCCATCAGTTCCTGAGGGAGTCCACTCCATTGCCCAAGAGCGCCTACTGCAAGCACATCAAAGGGTTTCAGCCATGCCAGGTACAAACTTTCCATGAGTGGTACAGTCCAGACACAGATTTAACCTCCTGCCCCCACCAACACACACATGAAAACAACACCAGGGACTATTTTGTGCCACTGCTATGATCTATAGCGGGGTAGGGACTCTGTGGCCTGCAAGCTGTTGCTAAACTTGGATCAGCCCCAACCTGCTTGATCAATGACCAGGGATGATGCACCCATCATCCAACATCTGGAGGGCCACAAGGTCCCCATCTCCATGACCTGGACAACTTGCAACACAACATCAATCTATGGCTGTCCTAGAACTGAACATACATGACCTTCCAACATTTTCCTCCCTGTTTGGTGGCAATGAAATTGATAGAGACTATTTCACTGTATATTCCCCATTGGAAGGAGGAAATCTGTAACACAGGGATGGAGGAAGCCACAGCCCCTCTCATTAGACTCCAACTCCCATCATCCAAACCATTGGCCACACTGGCTGGGGCTGATGGGAGTTGGAGTCTAACAATATCTGGACAGAGGTTCCTGAGCTGTGCTATACGCATTTGCTGGGAGAGAGACATGCCATCAGTAGGGGTGGGGCAACATGGCTTCTTATATTTCCCTTAAGGTTTTCCTTCTCCTCTGCTGCTAAAAGTAGCAACAGCAACAACTGCAGTAGTGGCAGCCAATCTGCTATTTTACATCGCCACAAAGCTCCAGAGCTAGTTCTGGCAAAGGAAAAAAATGGCAGCGGAAGCAAGGAGAAGGGAAAAAAAAAAGGTGGGAAACATTTGGCAAAATGACCCCTTTTTCCAGTGTGGTGATTGGGAAAACAAAGTACTCAGAATACCCCCATTCCTCCCCCCTTCTGAAAAACTTTGGCTGTCCTATTATAGATAAACCTGTTTTTGGTGACCTTCATCCAGATGGTGTGTGCAGGTGTGGCCAGGAGCAACTGTTGCAGTGGGGTTCTCTCTGTGGCAGGGTGGGGAACCCGTGGTCCTAAAGGTGCTTTTAGACTATAACTCCCACCATCCCCAGCTGGCTGGAGCTGATGTGAGCTGGAACCCAATAACTTATGGAGGATCACAGGTGCTGCCCCCCTTTCTTGCTTTAGGGTCAACACAGTGCAAAAAAATCAGTTTTGGTATAAATCAGGCATTTAAGGGATCTTCAAGCTTGAGAAAATTAAGAGCACAACACTGAGACCATAAGCCCAGATATGACAACCCTATTTGGCCTTGGCCAGCACCATTCATAAGGAGACTTCCCAACTGACCTCTATAGACTGTGCAACTGTTGTAGTTTTGACTCGCCACCATTTATCTGCCAACTTAGTTCAGCAGAATTTAGCCTTCAACAGTTGACTTCATTCCAATCCCTGCACAAACTGCAATGGCATTTGAGCTACAGTACAGTGATAGTTTGGTGTTTGCTGAAGAAGTGCTGTTAACATTGCTTTCAAGAAAAGCCCAGATTCATTGGATTTCTTTATGGGAAGGTGAGTGGAAAGAAAAGAAGGTATTTCCATTTCAGGAATTAAGGGATCTCCTCCCCAACCAGAAATCCCAGGTCCATACAGCTTGTCTGAAGACAGTGAAAGAAAATAAATCCTCACCATACCCTACCCCTCACCCAAAAACCCACCTGTTTTCCAGGGGCTGGTCTATACATTCATTTCAAACATATGATAAATTTCCTGGGACTATTCCACTTCAAAATGCAGATAAGGGGATTGTATTTCTTGGCAGAGATGAGCAGGGAACATTCACAAACCCCTTGTCAATGAAAAGCCCAGGGGTCAATGGAGATGGTCCTAGAACAGCTTTTCGATATATGCTAGTTGTTGTTTTTAAGTGTGTTAAATCTAAGGGCTGTACCCTATGCTGGTCCTACCCAGAGCAGACACATTGAAATCAATGGACACCATTTCAGTGGGGCTACACTGAGGAGAACTTTGGTGGATACAAGCAATTGTGCATTAAATTTGCAACTCTCCTATCTGCACAATGAAGCAGCTCAGTCCTAGGAGGAATATACCACATGTCATTATTTGTTTTGAATGTGTATATTAGCTCAGTGTTCCTTAAAATCAATTACAGTAAATTTCTGGTGTTTGTTAATGCTAAAGGAAAAGAAGAAGTAAATTTCCTACTTTGGTAGAGCTTGGATTCCCTACACCAGCCTTCACCAAATTAGTGCTCTCCAGCTGTTTTGAACTACAACACCCAAGAGCTGAGGTCCAAAACATCTGGGGGGAAACCAGGTTGGTGAAGGCTGCCCTACACTTCCACCCTCTCAAGGAACGTTACACACTTTCTGAGGAAGAACGTTTCATGTGGGACTGAACAGGCCCCTCCCCCCGCAGATTTCGGAAATAGATTTTTAGCTTCTGAGGCTCAGTGATACGTCTCCGATTGAAGTCGGCTCTCGGGTGGATTTGGGCACAATGATCTGTCTGCAGGAGGTGGAAAAGGCTGGCCATGTTCGGACCGATTTTTGCCATCAAACTGTCCTTTATGGTCGCCACCGTCTCTTCATCACATTCCAGTAAGCTTCTCACGAGCTTGTTGTAATACCTGTGTTAAGATCAGACAGTTAGTTGTTCATATTTCTTCCCACCAATACAATTAAAGCATTTGTGTGGCATTTCGGACCACACCAAAGAACTTCATATGCATTATTTCACCTTCACCACCACCATATATTACTTATACCCCGTCCGTCTGGCTGGGTTTCCCCAGTCACTCTGGGCGGCTTTCAACAGGAGATTAAAAATACATTAAAACATCAGTCATTAAAAACTTCCCTAAACAGGGCTGCCTTCAGATGTCTTCTAAACGTCAGATAGTTGTTTATTTCCTTGACATCTGATGGGAGGGTGTTACACAGGGCAGGAGCCATTACCTAGAAGGCCCTTTGCCTGGTTCCCTGTAACTTTGATTCTTGCAGTGAGAGAACTACCAGAAGGCCGTTGGCACTGGACCTCAGTGTCCAGGAAGAACAATGGGGGTGTAGATGCTCCTTTAGGTATACTGGGCCGAGGACATTTGAGGCTTTAAAGGTGAGCACCAACACTTTGAATTGTGCTCCGAAACGTACTGGGAACCAATGTAGGCCTTTCAATACCGGTGTTATGTGGTCTCGGCAGCCACTCTCAGTCACCAGTCTAGCTGCCACATTCTGGATTAGTTGGAGTTTCTGGGTTACCTTCAAAGGTAGCCCCACGGAGAGCGCATTGCAGTAGTCTAAGTGGGAGACATCCAGTGTGTGCACCACTCTGACGAGACAGTCCGTGGGCAGAGAAGGTCTCATCCTGTGTACCAGATGGAGCTGGCAGACAGCTGCCCTGGACACAGAATTGACCTGCACCTCCATGGACAGCTAGTCCAAAATGACTCCCAGGCTGCGCACCTGGTCCTTCAGGGGTACAGTTGCCCCATTCAGGACCAGGGAGTCCCCCCCCCACCCGCCCGACTCCTGTCCCCCCAAAACAGTACTGCTGTCTTGTCAGGATTCAACCTCAATCCGTTAGCCACCATCCATCCTCCAGCCACTCACACAGGACCTTCAATAAAATGTTTACAATCACCCTGCCACAAACTTCAGTATCAGAGCCAGAGCTTTTTTTAAAGCCGGAACTCAGTTCTAACACCTCTCAGGTGGGAATCATTGCCATAATAAGAGAAGAGAGGAGGTGCTCAGGATGAGCTCCAGCCCCTCTTGTTCTAGAAAAACAGCACTGATCAGGGCCTAACTAAGGACTCTCCCACACTTCCGCTTGTCCTGCCACTTCCCTCCAGGAAAACCAATGGTTTACTGCTGAATTGGACCAAATGGTGATCAGTTTTTCTGGGGGTTTGGTGTTTCTTCTGATTCACTCCTGGTAAAGAGTGTTTGTTTTCCAGGGAAAAGATGCAAGGCAAACACAAAACTGCCCAGACCCAGACCTAAGAAGCACGGGACAAGTGGGAAACTGCTTGGGCCCATGCAAAAGTGTGGCTGAGCCCTCACATCACAATAATTGGGTGGCTTGTAGCCATGTGAGAGGATTATTTTTTTAAATGAATCCTAGTTGGAAGGCAATTTTGATTTCAAGCATAAGACACAGAAGGGGGAGGTTTAACCATTTGCACCCCAGCCACAACCCTAATGGAAATCCCCCCTCTTTGTGCTGCAATTGGCAACAGAGTTTGCAACTCAGGCTCTCAGCTACTATATGACACTAGCTTCTCAATGCAAAGGTCTCTTGGTTCCTCAAAGGATTCCATTCATTCTCCTGTGCTGCCCAGTTTTCTCAGAGAATGGGCCATTTCTAACATAGCTTCCCATCTGCAGAATGTCCCTAACTAGAACCTAACTAACTAGGAATGTCTTACATGCAGTTGTCACTGAAATGCAGAGCCAAACTAGACACAACCCCACCCATGCAATTAGCAACCACAGTGCCACCCTCATGTATGCCTTTTTGAGAAGCAATTTCAGGTGCAGGGCACATCAGGACCATGGCATACAGGTGGTGGTGACTGGCCCGTTGGGATTAGTAAGGCACAAGGCAGGAAGACCAATAGCTGTTGAAGCCAATGGCAGGTGAAGCTGGAGGCACTAATAGACAGAGCTAACTAATTCTGGCTTTGCCCCCATCCATCTCCCTGCTGACTTCTGCAAGGGCAAAACACAGACTGAAGGAGGAAGAAGAGGAGGAAGGTGATAGGCTTTGTAGCCCCCTGGGCTGGATGGGTGGCAGGTGGGAGCTGGCTGAGGTTGGTGGGGCAGTGCTCCTTAGAGCAGCTTTGCTCCTTTGCCCCTTGTGAAGTCCTGATTCAGATCTGGCCCCAGATGCCTGCTATCTGCACTCTGGGTGGGAGGAGGGAGGCTCCATGATTATATTTGGCTTTAATGTTGGTATCATTTTTGTAAGTTGGTTTGCAGAAGTTTGTGAAAAGGTGAGCAATAAATACAAGAAATGACAAACGTGATTTAAAAAAGCTATTGTTGCAGTTGCTAGTTGCATGAATAGGGCAACATCTGGTTTGGTCCATGGCTGCAATACAGAGGGGCCAGTTTCCCAAGAGGCAGTCCCATGCATCTGAACGACAGAACCACATTGGTGAAGCTAATCTTGGGCATCATCTTTCCTCCCACCAGCTCAACCTCTGCAGACTCCAGCCACGGGGGGTGGGGGGAACTGCTTCATGGAACTCGTGGAGTCTGCTTCCAAAGAGCCAGACAGTGGAGTTTTAAGAATCTGAACTATTCTGTCCTGCCCTACAATAACTGCTCCAGAAATGCAAGACATCTTTCATTTAGAGAAAGAAGGTTTTCACACACGATACTAAGAACCTCTTTAAGCATGGAATGAATCAATTCTGAATTAACTAAAAAAAGAAAGTAACTTTTAAATGAAATTAATGCTCTGGTCAATGTGACTTTTTCATTCAGTTACATACACAGGAAATAAATGCAAGAGTACACTTGAGAGTTCATGCAACTGGTCAATTCAAGAATGCTCTTGCTGCATTTTTGAGCTGAGGAGTGGCTGCTGGAAGCTGAAACAGATGACAGAAGTCCAGATTTTACTCAATCGTAGTCAATAAGAGACTGATGCAGTGCAGCAGCTTAAGAGGACCTTGAGTTTAACACCCCGCTCAGTAGTCACAAGGGATGGGTGAATTTGTCAATTTTGATTTCTCTCAATTCTCCAGTCTTAAGTTTACTTCTCCACATTTTCACATCAGTTTTTTTTAATTACAAAGTCCTCATGAAAATTTATGTTAATTTCTCCTAAAACACATTTTTATATGTAGTTTTGACTAATGTACACATTCTTGCAAGCATCCCCCCCCCACTATTAATTCACAATCCTAGTATATGGATTTTTGCAAAAGTTGGTTGGAGATCTCAAAATTCAGATAAGTGTGAATTTTGAAGGATAGCTGTACACATTTTATAGATTCACCTTTAAACATGTACTGAACTGAATTTCTCCTCTGCCCCTACCATCAAGGCCTGATAAGCACTTTGAGGACCTGAAAGCACCACAGAAATGCTAACAATTAATAGTTATCTGCACCCAATGATTCTTTTGTGCTTTCCTTTGTTCTATGACCCCCACAAATGACAGAGTAGTCCTATGCATTTAGTCTTGCTATTCCATTGATCCTCTCAGAGAGTGAGAAGATCTATCAAGAATTCAGCATGTGGGTTTCCCCCCCCTGCTATTACTTTTTGCACAGGCAGCTCCAGCATAAACATGGACTTTGAAATAGGAGTGCATGCCAAGGTGAGACTTTCATTAGCTGACAGCAGCTTGGAGGCTCTGTCCCTTCTTGTTCCAATGGTCAGGGATGATGGGAGTTGTAGTCCAGCATTATCTGGAAAGTCTCGTGTTCTCCACCCCTGGAGAAAAATCTCCTAAGCTGGTCCTGGCATTTGGGCACCTTATACTTAAGGCAGGAAATAGTTTAATAATAAATAAATAAATACTGGTTCTGGGAGTGAATCCAGATTACTGGAATCTATGGTTTCTTTATTCAAGGGTCTAGCAGTGTGTTTGGTGAATTTCTTGCATGGAGTTTCAGGCTCATTTCCCAGATGCCATTACTGAAGAGAGAGATTCATCTCCTAGTAAGACTGTGGCAATTTTCTACATACTTTGCTGGCAAAGGACCCTATTCTAAAACCTGATGGCTTGACAGACAAAAGGATTCAACTTCCAAACTGAAAACAGCTTCTCCTGGATTCGCTTTCAATAGTCTGAAAAAGCAAACCACCTGCGACTCCAAAAAAGCCTTAAAGCAGAGATGGGGAGCCTGCAGCCCTCCATATGCTGGTGGACAGCAGCATCCCTCCCTCCCAGCCAGTGGCGGAACACTTGTTTTGCACACGAAAGGCCCAGGGCTTGATTCCTGCCATTTTCAGTTAAGAAGGATCAGGTGGCAAATGATGGGAAAGATCCAGATTCATCTTGCCTAAGCTACATAAATTTCCAGGTTGCACAAAACCACTTTATACCTCTCTGCTACGTCAAGATGAAAATGCAGATTTGCTACTCAGTTGCTAGATTTTGCGCTGCCTTGATGGATATTTGTTGAAGGATGGTTTGCGCCACAAACAAGGCCCAAAATGTGGACCTGTGCTCCTTCATACTCCCTCCCTTATAGGCACTTTTAACACTTTGTCCTTGTTTTTATCTTTTTAAGTTATGTATGATATAATCATCTTTTAACTACTAGTTTTTTATCCCTTACCTGATTAAGTCTTATGTGTTCAGTTTATCTGTATGTTTTATCTTATGCTGGTCTGTGACTGAAATAAAGTTTGATACTGATACTTAGAAGACATCTGAAAGCAGCCCTGTATAGGGAAGTTTTTAATGTTTGGTGTCTTACTGTGTTTAAATTTGTTGGAAGTCACCCAGAGTGGCTGGGGCAACCCAGTCAGATGGGTGGGGTATAAATAATTAAAGTATTATTGCTGTTGTTAAATTTATATATTGCCCTTCAGTTGAGGATCACAGGGCAGTTTGCAATATAAAGAATGGAAAGCCTAAATTGTGAATATAATTAATATGAGACAGCAAGAGCCATGGTGAAATGAAGATCCACAGTGAGAAAGCTATTTGCAACTTCTGAGGGAACATTCTTAGAAGAACTAGAGAACAGGTGATGGGTAGGGAGACAGGATCCTGAATTCCAACACCCAAATGCTCTTGAGCAATAGATGAATCGGACAGAGCAAGAGCTATTCCAGCTTATTATCAAGATAATGACAGAATGATTTGTTTACTCAAAGCAAGCCATAAGACAAAAGCCACCCCTAAAAGCTGTCTTTTGCAACCCATACCTATATAATGCAATAGCTTTGCAATAACTATATATAATACCTGCATATATAAGACAGGAGTGGGGACCTCTGGCCCTCCAGATGGTGTCGGTGAAGTTGTCCTACCATCCATGACCTTGCTGGCTGGGGCTGAGGGTCAATTTGCACTGCAGCTCTAAAAACCAGCTGCAGACTACCAAGTGATGGGTAATGTGACAGAGCAGATCTAGCCATTAAACAGAGCTCTCCCTAACTTTAGTGGGTGCTTCTGATTGCTCCTTTGCAAACATAGCTTGCATTCCATGAATGTGATAGCCTGTTTGACCCATAGGGTTTCAATTTTTAGAAAATGGTTATAATCCCAGACCTATGAATGGCTAAGAACTCTGTAGAGAATGCATGGTGAAATTGCCAAAACTAGGAGAAAAAGTTCACATGGTCAACACGACATAGAACCTTTGAACCCTGCAGGTCTTTGCCTGCCTTCTTTCACCAGAGTGAATTGGTCTGTGCAAGTGTAACCAGTTCTGTCACTTCTATGAATCCCAGAATTTAAGAATTTGGTTACCTCGGTGCAGGACTGAGATGGTTTTTAAAAAGGAAAGAACATCCCACTCAATCTTCTCACCGATAATCTACACCTCTAGCTATGCCAATACACTTTACTCATTGGCACACCCTATCAACTCACCTTATGCATGCACCCCAAACGGAGGGTGTGCATAGCTCAGAGCACCTGACTTGCATGCAGGAGGTCCCAGGTTCAATCCCACCCCAAAAGTTCTAAGACAACTAGGGTAAAAACAGCAGTACTTTGAGGGCAGGAGCTTGAGGTGGAAGAATAGGACACCCCCTATCCCAAATATTTGCCCTTATCACATTTGGGAAGGCAGGTGAAAAATAGAGGTTTACTTCATTTACTTACAATTTACTTCCATACCACCCGCTGACTTAACACAAGTTCTCTGGGAGGTTCATCAGTAACATGTTAAAACTGTAAGTATTTCCACAATACACATCTAAAGCTCTCTCCAACAGACCGCTTTGCCTGGAGTCTTATATTACTTAACAGCACTACTGGTTGAGTAGTAGTAGTAGCAGATCCTGCTGCCCAGATCCCCAAAGAACTGCTGCCAGTTGGAGGAGGCCAGAGACAGTGAGCCTGTGGTCCTCTGGAGTGGTTGGACTCAAACTCCCAAGAGGAAGTATGGTCAAAGGCCAGAAATTACAGGAGTTGCAGCCCAACAATATCTAGTTCACATTGTCATCTGAGTCATGTGAGGAGTGAAGGTGCTTTGGTGCTTTGATATGCTAATGGGCTGGATGAGGGCCAATAAACCAATTCCTGGATATGGGAATATAGAGCTGTGCTTCCCTTGAGGACCAGATGGCTTCAGTGGCAAGGAGAGTCCTTTCCAAGCTTCAGCTGGTTCACCAGCTACAAATATTCCTGGCAGGGCTGCAGTGGCCTATGCTGTGATCAGCTATTGTTTGAATGACTGCCATGCACTGCAGACAACCCTTGAAGACAACTCAGAAGTTTCACTGAGTCAATAATGCACATGACAGATGCTTGACAGGTACCACCAGGAGAGATCATATCACATTGATTCCTTAAACAACTGCCCTGGCTGTCCATCCACTTCTAAGCTCAATTTAAGGTGTTGCCGCTTACTTTTAAAGCCCCAAATAGTTTAGGGCATGAATACTTGAAGAAGTGCCACTGCTATAACCAATTGCCTGTGCTTTCTGATCAGCAGGTTTGGTTGATGATGACATGGGACAGAGTCTTCTTCGTGGTTGTTGTACTCTGATTCCAACTCCATCAGCCCTAGCCAGCACAGCCAATGGTCAGGGAAGATTGGAGTTGTAGACTAGGAACCTCTAGAACAGCCTTCCTCAACCTTGGGTCCCCAGATGTTTTTGGCCTACAACTCCCATCATCTCTGACCACTGGTCCTGTGAGCAAGGGATCATGGGAGTTGTAGGCCCAAAACATCTGGGGACCCAAGGTTGAGAACCACTGCTCTAGAAGGTCATACACTACCCTCCCTTGCCTTACAGCAGGGGGTGGGCTACCTCAGGTCGGGTGTGTGTGTGTAGCCTTCTGGACCTCTCTACTGGCCATTGGAATTCATCCTGGGCCATGCCCCTTATCCCCAGGTCACAGTCCGCACTTGACCTGCCTGACACCCTTCTTGAGTGTTTGTCTGACTGGATTGTGCCCCTGGACTCTGATAAGGCTGATACAGAGGGGTGTGTGGCTTCTGTGTGCAGAAACTAGCCTGCTGTACAAGGGTACAAGAATGAATATTAGTTGATCCACCTGCTTTTGCCTGCAGCCTTTTGCCTGAGAATCTTTTCCGCCCCCGTACAGGTGTGTAAGGAACTGACATTGTTGTCATTTCAGCATTAAGGAAACATGTACCTGTGTACCTAGAATAGAGGTGAGCAACTTTGGGCTCTCCAGGTGCTATTGGACTCCAACACCCATCAACCCCAACCAGTACATTCAACAGTCAAGGCCCTTCATGTGAAGGGCCAAAGGTTCCTCACTCCTGTCCGAGGACTTTCAGGTTTCTAAATGAGTGACTGTTTCAGACTTCTCTGCCATGTTTAGAGGCCCCTGCTGCCATTTAAGCTTTGCTAATGGCAGTTTTATGCTGCACCCCACCATGGTATCAGCAATGATAAAAATAAGGGCGGTAAGTCTTTAAAACAAATAACTTGCGGAGGGAACAAGCCTTCCCCCTTCCTGAAGCAGACAGTACAGTAGAGCGGCCAGGCCTTCATACAAGGCAACAGTTCAGCAAAGAAGGCCTTGCTTGAGATCAAATTGTGAAATAGGAGTCTTTTAAAAACGTTTTGGCCTAGTACACATACCCACATGCCAGTCTTTTCTCTCCCATTTCAGATACCATTCAAGACTAACCATGGAAAAGGTGCCCTAACCTTTTAATGACCTCCTGTTTGACTGCAGTGCCATCCAGTTCATGCTTAGCTTCTGTTGGGGACAGCTGAGAAAGCAGGATTGCTTTGGGGAAACTTGTGTCAATTTACTAGCTGGGAAATTCTGTTGGCTTTGTTTCCAGCAGCACGAAGGACTACCCCCCTTTTCAGTCACTTGAGCTCTGCAGGTTGGAAGGGGCCCTGCGGCTTCTTACTCCCCCCACTGCAGAAATTGCTGCCTCCCTATCTACATTCTCACAATTTTAGCAGGATTAAGGCAATCACATAAAGATCATGAGTTCACAGGAAGTTGCCTTACACCAAGTCAGCAAGACAGCAGTGAAGAGCTGCAGCCATTTCATTTCAGAATGACAGCTGCACTGGTCCATAAAACTCCCTGCCATTCACCCTGATTGACAGCATTTCTTTTCTTTGCCCTACCTGGATATGCTGGGGGTTGAGTCTGGGGCCTCTGCATACACAGCAGATGCTCTGCCACTGAACATCCTTCAACTTATTGTGGAACAGCTTTAGTTCATTACTACATTTGCATCTTGCCTTTCCCTTCAGGAGCTCCAGTGGTGGACCTGGTCCTCTTTCCACACCAAACTTTATCATCACAATCAACCCAACTTGAACCAGGGTGAGCGCCAGTTTTTGGAGGGTCTATGAGCAATGCACCGACTAGTGAGCCAACCGCTAAAGCAAGTCCACTCTTGCCAGTGGAACCTCTGGCATGTGGCAGGTGCCCAGCTATGTTAACCCTCATCCCTGGCCATGACTTGAACATGCTTTTTCAAGAAGTGTACTCATGTCTTTTATAGTGCACAAACAAGCCTACCTGTTTGAGAAGTGGTTTGGAAGCTGGACGACTTCTGTGATCGCTTCTGGGTTCTTTTTTGCAATGCCGCAGATGTCCAGCTTGCTGTAACATTCCTCCTGCACCTCAGAAATCATTCGCTGGAATGTGGAGCACCTCCGAATGGCGAGGAACACTTTCGAGGTAATGCCATTTGCAATGCACTTCAAGCTCTCCTTCACAAAGGCTTTCCCCTGCCAATTGATTGTTAGGTTATAAGTGATCAGGTTAAAAGAACAGGAGTATGAATCTTTACTGTATACTATGCTTTTGCCACATGTAATTAATGATCCTCAAGTGGGAACCTCAGTTAGCAATGGGCAAATGTTGATTTTAGTTTCTCATTTTTCCAGGTCTCCACATTTCCAGTTCAAGAGGGTTTTTTTTTTAAGTTCTCATAAAAATTTAGAAGCATTTTAGTGCTAATTTCTCCCTATATATACATATGTCTGTTTTTACAAATATATGCATTTTTGCACATATTGCTTTCCTTGAGAACTGCATTGCAAAATTCAGAGACGTGGTAATTTTAAAATTACAGCAGAGTTTCTGTTTGCATTTTATTTTGGGAAGTAAAAGTTAGGTAGATTTGCCCTTAAATGCAAACTAGACTGAATTTCTCCTCTACCCCTGCCAGTGGGGATGACTCCATTTCAGCATTCTGGACACCCAGCAATGCCTTCTCCCAAGATACTCCATTCCCCTCCTGTTCTCTTCCCAAATTCACTAGTCCTCCCCCCTTTTCGGTTCGCCCTATATAAATACTTTTTTTAATGTACTTTTGCCAACTTGCGTTTTCCCCTAAGGCTGCTGTTCATGGGGGGTGCTGTTTTGGCTACTTAAGGAGAATTCAGAAAACCAAATTCACCCTTAGCATGTATAATGGTAACTGCAACATACAAAGCTTACTTGGCAATACTGAGGGCTCATGTACACTTCCATTTTCCTCTGGGAAAGCCTGCAGTTTAGCGTGGAATCAGAACAAACAGCAATTGGGTTTCTTTTGTGGGTTGCTGTTTGTTATGATTTAGCACTAAATCGCAGGTTTCCTGGGAGAAAGCAACAAGGGAAAGACAAAACCACTCAGACCTGTGCCTAGAAAGCCTGGGACAAGTGGAAAAACTCCCAGACTTGTGCTTTTTAGGGACTAGCAGAAGAGTAGAGGAGCTGTGAGCCATTTTCAGGTTGGAGACAGAGTTAAATTTCACAACAGATTTTCAGACAGGGAGAGGTTGATTGATAATCCAGGCTGAGAATAAACCAATTAATTTGGTTTGCTCCACACCTAGAGATCTTCTTGTGTGCTCTAATAAGTAAAGGGCTTAAGCCATAAATTCAGCTGCTGACCTGACTGTTCCCAAGACAAGCCCACATCATGCAACCCACCTTAATGTTTTTGTTTTGGTTTACTAGTCATGCCAGCCCCCTTCCGCACATTGCTAGTGTGATTACTGAGTGGAACAATGCACCTGAGCCACCATGGCCCGGGCACCAAATGCCCACATGGTACTGTGGTTGTCTACAGTGTAGGACTGTAGCTCAGGGGTACGGCATCAGATTTGCACACAGAGGGATCCTGACATCCCTAGATAGGGCTTGGAGAGAACCATTCCAAGCTGCTGTCAGTCAGTGAGGACAATATATAGCTAGATGGGCCTGTGGTCTGACTTGGTTTAAGGCTTCCTACACAGAAGGCTGTGCTGTTTTGAGGGGAGGAAGGGGAAGGGGAGATCCATGCCTGGAGCTCAGAGCTCCTTGGAGGAAAGGCAGGATAAAAATGCAGTTAACAATGGGATGGATCCAGATTAATGGGATCCAAAGGTAACAAAAGAGCTCTGGTTCTGAAATAATAATAAAATACTATTATTACTACAGTAACAAGAAGAGATGGAGTTTGCATATTTCTATGTGGACTTAAAAACCATGTACAAAGAAGCAAGGATGTTCTGAGAAGGAACTAAAATGTCACTGACTCTCTCACTAGAAATTGTTGCACTAGCAAACGCCAGCTCAATGAAACTCTTTAAAAAAATCCAAGGAAGCCAGCTAACAATACATATTTAACTTAACCAAAATCAGGACAAAATAAAAGCTCCCCTTCAACAGTTCTGTAGAAGTTGCTTGCAAGCTTTCTCTTTCATAATCTGGGATACAAATGTGTCAACTGATTCAGTTATATAAGGTTGTGCATCCATCACCAAGAAGGCTAGATACCACCCTCAAGCTCTTCCTGATCAGGGAGCAACCAAAGGACAGTAAGTCTAGTTCTTCCATCTCTGTAGATAATAAAATACATGCAACAACTATTTTACACTTGTTCCATGCATGCACAATGGCTCACACAGGCTTCGCCACAACCCAGAAGCAGCTGGAAAAGGGGGCGCAGTAGGGTGGGGATGTAAGAAGGCATAATGGGGTGGGGCAGGCTTACACACACTCCGCTGACCCACGTGGGGGCCCAGAATTGCAACCCCCACACAAATTGGGGATTGCCTGTAAAAGGAAAAGACCACACCATGTAGTATAGTCACATAGCACAAATTATTGAGGAGAGAACATTGAAGCAAAATTAGTGTAAGTGGCTTCCTACATTTTGATCTTTTATTAATTTTTTTACCTGCCATTTATCCGCAAGTTCCAGGGTAGGTTACAACAATTTAAAAGTAAATATTAAAAGCAGTTAAAATGGTCATAGGAATAGGATGCATGCTGAGAACACACACCAGCAGGTGTCCAAGGTCAGGGTAAAGCGAGATGCCTTAAGCATACAATGAAAGCTGTATAATGATGGTGCCACACCCATCTCTGTGGGGAGGGAATTCCACAACTTAGGGGCTGCCACAGAGAAGGCCCTCTCCTGGACTTCACCCCCCCCCCCCGTGAATGTCTGAGGGCGAAGGAGTTACCAAGAGAGCCCCCCCCCCCACTTCAGCTGATCTTATCACCTGAAAGGAATGAGGCAGTCTCTCTGAAAGTTGGGACCTTTTAAGACTTTAAACACCTCAAATTGGGTCTGGAAAGGAACTGGCAGCCAAAACAGCTGTTTCAGAATAGGGGCTATGCAAGTTCCAAAGGCACCCCCCATCAGTAATCTTCTACCCCACAGATATAGATGCCTTGCATATGAAATCCCATCTGACTGGGATGGCAGCTCTCTAAGCATTGCTAGACTACAGCTCCCATCAGCCCTGACCACTGGCCAAGCTGACTTTTTCTGGGGTGGCGGGTGGCAATGAAATCCAACAATATCTGGTAGGCCATAGTCTCCTGCCATGGCCCCTACTTTAGATACTCTGCTACTCAGTGATGCTTAAAGCAAAAAAATAAAAAATCCACCGTTAGTAAAAAACAAACACACCCACACCCTATAATAATGAACTTTAAAATTTGCCAGTTTGCTGTTCTTATTTACTGGTATCTTAAAATCTCCAGTCTAAGGAAAGCCACTCCACCTTGTCCAATGGTAGGAATGGCCAGGGCTCTACACTTGGTGGGTTAGGTGCCAAGTTTCTAATTCCTAGCCTCCTAGGAAATAGAAGTGCAAGTCATGTCAGGCTGATCTGGCACTGCACATCTCCCTGCCAGCTCCCACAGTAGGAGTGGCTGTGTGAAAAGAACATTTGTTTCCTCTTGAAAGGGAAGCTTGATTCTCCACCCCACAAGACATCCTCTGCCAAGCCTTCACACACAGGGAGTGGAAAATGTACTGTCATAGAACGGACCCCTAGTCCCAACCCACCACTTGAATGTATCCACTGTGTTAATAAAAAAATTTTTTAAACCAACTGAATAAACTGTCTCTGGGTATAAGTTATCACATATTTGCAGCAAATGAAGCACCCGACATATCTGCAGCTACTTAAAATATAGGTGCTTAAGGGACAAAGGACAATTCAGAAGCTCTTCATGCAATCAGCAGCTTTGCTGCAGCTCAGTATCATTGATAACTGGCCAGCAGTGGCTTTCCAGAACTTCAGGCTGGAGTCTTCCCCAGGTCTACCTGGAGATAACAGGGACTGAACCTTGGACTTTTGGGAAGTTATCTGCCAGTGAGCTACAACCCTTATTTGCTCAAATAGCTGGGATTCCACCAGGCTTAAGAACAAAATGGGCAATATACAAATAAAATTATATATGTATCCCCAGTTGTGGGCCATGTTGGCTGGGGCCAAGGGAAGTTGACACCAACATCATCTAGAGGGCCAAAGGTTCCGCTATCCCTGTTTTAAAGAAAACAAGACACTTCATTTTAAGAGGATACACACATGCATCACAGCAACCAGCATCTTAGAAGAAGCATTTCCTTCTGTGGAATAAGAGAATGCTTCTTTTTAAGATTGCATTTGATATCTGCAGTTGTTGTAAGACAGGGGTTGGGAAGCTCCAGCCCAAAAGCCAGTTTGGGCCACTGAGGCCTCCCTGTTTGGCCTGTAAGGCTGTCTCAGCCAAGCCAAGTCCACTCTCCATCAGTTGCCCTATATGAAGACAGGTGAATTCTGATAACTTATGTACAATACAATAGTATTGGTTGCAGCAGCATCTCACCCCTGGGCATATGAGTCAAAGAAAGCTGCCTCCTACTCAGACCCCTGGCTCATATAGCTCAATAGTACCTACACCAACAGGAACAAGTGGCCTTTCGGCTGTTGCTGGGCTACAACTCCCACCATCCCTGAACATTGACTATATTGGATGAGGCTGATAGGAGCTGGAGTCCACCAACATCTGGAGGACCAGCTGTTCTCCACCCACTGATCTGGCAGAGACTCTCAAGGGTTTCAGACAGGAGACTTTCCTATCTCTAAGTGGAGATGCCTTTTGCATGGAAAGCATTGCACCACCATGGAGCCCTGGCCCTTCTCCTCCTGTCCATCAGCAAGGAAGCTGCAAGGGAAAAGGGGTTAGGCTGATACTGTACCTGAGTGTCAAATTTAGCTGCACTGTAGAGAAAGGATTTGCAGATGTCATACATGCCGCCTGTGTCACATGTGGAATTTTCCAGGCAGGCAAAAGCACCACACCCTACTTGGAGAGCACTATTTAAACACCGCACCACATCCGCTGCAAAAGAGAAGGGGTAGAGAGAAGGAGAGTCCATCTTAATACAGACTTCTGCCATGCGTCATGTTTCCATAGCAGCTTTCAACTCAATTGAAGGCATTTGCCAGCAATTGTTAAGTCATTGCTTTCCTCTTGAAGTGTGCATATTCTACACATCACCTTTAACAAGCACCCACAGCTAAGCCACCACACCTCAAATGCATTTCTGCTGCAAGAGTCAGCTTCCAGCACCTTGGAGAGTACATTTTCTGCATCAAGCCTTTTTTGTGTGTGAAATAGACCAGGAGGACACCATCCCAGAAAGTCTTAGTGCAAAATTGGACAGTTGAACCACAGGTGACAGGCACTAAACTAAGTTCCTGAAGGCACTGCTGCCTATTCATCACAAACACAGTAAGTCAGACATGCTGCATTTGGAGGTCTTCCTGTTCATTTTGGTGAGGTGGATTTCTGCCCTGGAGTCCAGCCCTCATAGCATCACTGGTTTTAGGGACTCCAAATTGGAAAGCATGACTGCCAAGAAAACAAAAGTTTCTGGTGCTTTCATTTTACAAACCAAGCCGAGAAGCCTCCAACCCAGTTATGATGCCACTTTATAAACATTTGATTTGTCACTCCCAAACTGGTGCCCTCCAGCTGTTTTGGACTACAAGCCCCAGTCAGCCCACCAGTCAGTGATGATGGAAACTGTAGTTCAGGCTTGGCCAAACTTGGCCCTCCAGATGTTTTGAGACTACAACTCCCATCATCCCTAGTTAACATGTCCAGTGGTCAGGGATGATGGGAATTGTAGTCCCAAAACATCTGGAGGGCCAAGTTTGGCCATGCCTGATGTAGTTCAACCAAGCTGGAAAAGGCTGCATTAGATTAACCTTCCCATCTCACCCTTCCACACGAGTGCCATAGTGAGAATGGTGGAGAGGAGTTTGTGTGTTTGTGTTTGTGTCACTATTAACATAGCAAAACATTTTTATTGCAACAAGAACCATAGCATAAGTCCACTGTTTGTAGCAATGTAACCCAATTTTACAAAGCAGGAAGAAACAAGCACATAGTTACAGTCCTGCAATGCGACACAATCTCCAACAAGCAATGAATGTCAGACTTCGGGGCTATTACAACTGCACATTCAAAATGGTTAGTATGTACAGAAACACCCTTCCCAAAGTGCTAATTCCAGACATTGCTAGTTTGATATATCAGCTTACTGCCAATGCAGCTAAGAAGCTTCACATTTTATTTTAACAGTTCACAGTTTAGCAGCCATTGCAATGCAAAGACAGACAGGTAGGGAGGAGGGAAAAGGCAAAGTTGGGTTGTCATGGCCACTGCAAGACACTTATGGGGTGGATGAGCAGCCAAATGGCAGTTCATTCCAGCTGAGCTGCTTGAGTGGGTGTCGCTGCCTCACCTCCCCTCGAGAAGCAGCCAGGGAAAGGGGCTGCGTATGATGTCAATTTTGAGAGAGGAGGTGCCAAAGGACACTTTGGCCCACCCAGGCTCTCACTCCAATGCAACCATCACAAATCCTTAAGTCAGGAGTGGGGAAATGCCACCCCACAGGCCTAAAAAGTCCTTGCCAGTCCTCCTCATTTGGCCAAGCCACACCTACCTGCCCTAGATCTGACGTCATATATGTGGGGTGAGTAAAGACTCAACTGCACCAAAATGGGGTTTGCCAGCACTGCTTACCAGTTGACCTTACCAGGGCTTGAATAGCACTGTGCCTTTGCCTGCACAGTTTGATTTCAACCCCTGCAGATCCCATTCCTTACTCCTTATCATTCTATAATGGCTTGCTTAAGGCCACTCAATGAGTTTTGGGCTGAGTTTATGAACTATGGGCTTCATCAGTTAAAAAGACACACATGACCATTATGCTCACTGAGGCTGTAATCCTAGGCCCATTTACCAGGGAATAAGTTACATTTAATTTAATTGGGCTTGCATTTGAGTAGACATGTATGGGACTGCTGGCTTCCAACTTCATTCCAATTTTTAAACTCTGATTATGTAGTGTGAGTGTGTTTCTGCATGTATAGGAAAATGGTAATTTCCCATTCCAAGTCAACATACAGACAAGGGAGAGATTATTTGTAGAAAAAGCATTTTTGAATTATTGCTAAAATTCTGGGTGGCAAGTCAGTAAACTTTTCAAGGATAGGATGCGAAGAGGCGCAGAGGAATACCTAGCATTTTACGGACTAAAGGTGTGGCTGCAATGGATACATAATGGGCATGTTTTTATGGAATGCTTGATTGGAAAAGAGTTTCTGAGCCCATGCTACAGTGCCGTGCTGTCCCTCTTCTGTTTCTGGGTAGCAATGCATGACTGTGCTAATTTTGGTTTCTCATTTTTCCAACCTTAAGTTCAGTTCTCCACATTTACACATCAGTTTGAAATTAAGTCAGTATTTCTTGTGCCAAGTTTTCCTATGCATATTTTAGACAAGATTTTGCTTAATAAATTCAGTTTGCAAAGCAATTTCCACCAATATATACATTTATATGCACACTGTATTAGGTACATTCTCATGCTGGAGAACTGCATTGCAAAGTTTGGAGAAGTGCAAATTCTGAAGGATGGCTGTGCTCTAGTTTGAATAATGTTTCGGAAAGTAAGTACTGGGTAGCTTTGCCTTTATATGTAAACTGGAGTTAATTTCTCCTCCATTTGGGGACTGTTAAGTACTGTCAAATATGTATATCCTGACTAGGGCAACCTGGTTGGATGGGCAGGGGGTGTAAGTAATAAATCATCACCCTGCTCTTTGTAAAAACCAGGATTACCTCTGAGATGCATAGAAAAAATAAAATAAAAACCAACACAGAACCTAAGCCACACCTGATGGCATTCCAACTCTTACAGAACACTACAAGTATTCCAGAATAAAAGAAGGCGCCTTAACTCACCTCCTGAAAGCATGCACCGACACAAAGTGTTGGGCATCACTTGAAGGTAATTCTGGAGGAACTGTGGCCTCATTCCTCACCTTGCCAACAATGGGCTGATGCTCCAAGGGGCCTTTATCACTAACCTTAATGAGCAAGGGGTTCATCTAGGGAGAGGAGCTACTTTGCCTATGTGGGACCCAGACTACCTTGATGTGAATGCTCTCCCCAGAGAAGGGCACATGGTGCCATCATTGCTTGCTTTTTGGCACCAGGCTGAAACATTTCCTGTATTGCAGGGGGTCCCTTGAGTCCCTTCCAACCCGAAGATTCTATGATTCTTACTTACCCAGGCTTCCAATTGCTAATTGAGCCAGTAGTGTTATGTTTTCTGACCCTTTAGTGCTCATCTTTTAGTGGGGTGGGAAGGATTTGTCTATTTTTGTTCAGGAGAACTTCCTAATGGATGATGCCCCGTTGGACATTTCTACCTGCTTTAAATTCAGCCACCCTTAATGATGCCCCAAACCTCCCATCTAAAACAGCTGTATTATGGTATAAACTTTATAACTTAGCCTAAAGAATCACTACAGAAGGGGGTCAATTTGCACAACTATCCTTTCTGTTCCAAAATTGAACATCCCGTGCTTCTGGTGTGACACACTAAAACAGTTTAAATATAGGAAACTGCAGTCCTTTACATTTAAAAATAGATAATGCATTCTACACTCATTGTGTTGTTTGCTTTCTATGTGGAGGTGTCATGGAATTGGCAGCTGAGCGTTGCAGTGCACAGCTGGAAGAAGCATGGGATGAGTATATATTGTAGAAAGAGGCAAATTGCCATTGCCTTAGGATGCTCAGTGGCCAAGAGCAGTGGGCCAGCACATGGGCTCATAGCAAGTGCTCACCTTCATCAGCCACGTAGAGAAGTTGTTGAAGCAGCAGCAGGATCTGACGCTTCCAAATCATGTTGGATGTTTGAATGGATGCACTGTGAACATGTCCATCTGCTTAAATAAGGACCCAATGGTGCCACCAGGAAAGGACTTTGAAGCAAAAAGGCAGGGCCCCATTTGATGGGATGAGCACAGGGCTTCCAGATGCAGCAAGCTGGCTTGCCACATTTGATAGTAATTATTATTTAAATTCTCATTTGAAGGGGGCCCATAAACCCAGAGTCTAACCTTACCTTATCACTATAAGCATTTTGGACAAATGTTTCTTTATCTTTCAACTCCAGTTTGAAAAGCTGTCACCAATACAGGCCTTCTAATCCCACTAAGTTGAGTATAAGGCTCCAGTTAAGATTTTGCAGACAGTCACGGTGGTGAAATGGTTGAAGTGTCAGACTAGGATTGAGGTGACCCCAGCTTTAAATCCCTACTCAGCCATACGACTGACTTAGTGACCTTGGGCTAGTCATTTCTGGGCATAACCTACCGTACAGGGTTGTTGAAAGGGATTAGATGGAATGTACAGGGAGAAAATCATGTAATGAGAGTAATGCAGTAAATGTAGTTAAAGCCCAGTAGTTAAGCTCATGGAGGCGTGTAGAGCAGCATAAAGAACTTAGGAAGAGCCGCCAGAGTTTGTGCACAAGGCTGAACTATTTAAATATGTCAGCAGGACAATTTTATTCCAGAAGCTGGCTGACAATCCACCAGATTTCTCCCCTGCCTGCAGGTAAATTGGTGTAACATTTTTCTCCAAGCTGAATTTCTACTCAGTCATGCAAAGGGAGATCTGTTACTTTTTGCCTGATCATGTTTCATATGTTAGGAATGACGTGCAAACCAGGACTTTTAAAAAATTGGGATGCTATTTCTCAGGGAAGCAGAGGATTTTAGACAGTAGTTCTAGTGAAAAAGCTCGTTAATTTCTAGTCAAGTGTAGCATCTTGCCGTGGGTACCTTTTAAATGAGAACGCTGCATGTTTCAATGCTAACTTATATGCAAGGAAAAAGAACTATTTGATAAGACAAAGCTCTCTGCAAACCATCCCTAACTATCCTCAGAAATAAATACCATGTTTTGCATTTTTGTGTTTTTATATTGCAAACTGCCCTGTGATCTTTGGATGAAGGGTGGCATAGAAATTTAATAAATGAATGAATGAATGAATAAAACAACTCATTTTATAACAATATGTTTCCATAGATTCAGGTTATAACTTGGCACTTAGCATGTTTAATATGTATTAGGGCTCTTATTGTTTTAGGCACAGTGGAATAACTGAGACCCTTTGTTTCTATAGCAACCAAGTACAAAAGGAAATTGAGCAAATACCCTAGAACTGTGCTGCAGAGTCTTGCAGATCTGAAATAGCAGCCTCTCTTGGCAAGTGTCAAATCAGAGGAGTATAAATGTCTTTATTTTAAATGGGTGCAAGTGATGCCTGCCAGCGCTGGAAGCATAAGCAGCAGCCAACAACTTAGCCTTTTCAAAAGTGTTTAGTTTTAGGATTACTTGCAGCAATGGGTAAGTCAGCAAAACATATACAGCCCATTTCTCAAATGGAACTAACTTGGTTTAAGACTGTGTATTGGTAACATGCAACATGAGAATTCCTGATTTGACTGTAGAGCAAGGGAGGATTAAAAGTTAGAAGCCAGAAAGGGAAGGTGTAAATTTTCAGATGTAGGTACTTACATGGGGTACTCTGTTCCCGGTACAGCTATTAAGGCTCCATACACACCATCCACTTAAAACACATGTAAACCACATCACCCACAAAGAATCTTAGGAACTGTAGTTTTCCCCTCACAGAGCTACAGTTCCCAGTACCCCGAACAAACTACGGTTCTCAGGATTCTTTTTTCGGGGGGAGGGCAGGGAGAACGCCTTAAGTATATGGTGCATACACAGCCACACACCATCTTTCTATTTCCAGAGTAGTAGGTTAGCTCTGTTAATCTGCTGCAGCTAACATCACGAAAAGTCTCGGGGCACCTTGAAGACCAGCCAATTTATTTCTAGCAGAAGCTGTTTTGGGGGCGGGGCGCAATTCATCCGAGGCATGAAGTGTTCGCTAGGGAATGGTGCTTAACTTGGAGATGGGTGAGCCATTCTGCTTCAGTTCAGTTCTCCAAGAAGACTGGAGGTCTCCGCCGTGGCTGAAGCGGACGGCGCAGTGTGAACCACCTCGAATACTGCCCCGCATTTAGGATCACTACACCAGTTCCTGAAACGAGCGAGCGCTCTCCTCCCATTCATTCGGCTGTGGCACAGCGGCAGAAAGAGAAGGAGAGAAGCAGGAGGCATATTAACGCAGCGTAAAGTTCTCCTGCGCAAGCTCCCCTCCTGCACACAGCTCCCGTGCTTTCTTTCAGTGGGGCAGCGGCTTGCGCAGGAGAACTTCCCGCCTGCGTTTGCGGCCAAAGTGAGCCGCAACAGCTGTCTGCACGGGCTCCTGCCTGCAAAGGAGAAAGAGGGTACCTGAATTTTGCGCGGCCAGCCTGGCCTTCCTGGGGCTGAAGGAGTCATTCTGCTCCACTTCGTAAGTCGCAGCAGCAGCGGCCGCCAGCAGCAGCAGGACCGCCGACTTTCGGAGCATTCTCTGCTAAGTTTCCGCTAAGTTCTCGCTTCGGCTTCTCTGGCTTCCTCTCGAGCTGGAGCGAAGACGCGGAGCCGGACGCAGCAGAGCGCGCGGCAGCGGACGGGGCTTGAGAAAGGAGCAAGCGATGGACTGACGCGCCGCTGCTCTCCGTCGCCCCTTGGACTCCCACTCCTCCTCGCTGCAGGTGACCAACCTGGAGTTTTTATAGCCACCCTGAGAGGTTCCTTCCCCCTCCCCACCCCTACCTCCAAGTTCAAGAGCCAATCAGGAGACGCGGTGGGCAGCCAATGGGGAGCTGTGCTCATTCAAGCACAGGAAGCCTGGAACTTCATAGGAAGAATTTTTTCCAGCCCATTAAAAGAACCTGCCAAAGAGGAATATTAACCAAAAGAAAAGAAGGAGCATGAATTTTCATTTGATGGGGTGGTTGGGGGAAGAATTTAACTCAAGCTGCATGCTATGAACTGAGTGGCTCTAAAGCCCAACAAATTCATAACAACAGTAAACTACCTTGTGGCTCCATTTCTATCTCACCTTTCCTGAAGGTGGGGCACATGGGTCTCTCCCCCCCCCCATATTATCCTCACAAACAATGAGGGAGGTTAGGCTGAGAGACAGCAGCTGGGGCCCAGAGTCACCCAGTGAGCATCATGGTCCAGTGGGAATCTGAACCCTCATCTCCCAGTTCAACACTCTTACCACTCACCACACTTGTCAATCTTCCGTTTTTGGGCAAGGTAGTTATGGACCAGATTCAGGCACTCTTGGAGGAAACTGGTTTTCTAGATCCATTAAGGGCTGGTGTTGGCACAGAAACTGCTTAGGGCACCCTGTGTGATGACCTCTGTGACGGGGGAAATGTGTCCCTGTTAATTCTCCTCAATGACTCAGCAGCTTTCAATCCCATCAACCATGGTATCCTCTGGAGCAGCTGTCTGACTTAGGGGTGGGTCGCACCACTTTGCTGTGGTTCTGGTCCTAGCTCGGTGTAAGGCAGCTTCCTATGTCTAATGCTTCAGACAAGTGTCCAAAGTGTATCATATACACTGCAATGCCCTGTCCCTATTCAGTCCCCCAACATCTCCACTAGATGTTTTTGAAATAGAACTCCCATTAGCCCTAGCAAGTGTGACCTAAGGCTAGGCATGATGGGAGTTGAAGTTCAGGGTCAAAAGTTCCCCACACCGGGGCCAGATGAACAAACAATGTGATACAGCTTTCCATGCATGCATCATCAGATTGATGTCAGTGGATTGTGTGGGTTGATTCCATTGCACTTGAGGAGCTGCAAAAGTTCGATCTGTGATGTTCCATCAATTCCATACATACAGATGATTGCTTGATACTGCAGTGATCAGCTGATGAACATGCATGTATGAACCAGCAACCCTTGATGACTGATGATGGAATGTCTGTACACTGAAAATCATTTTCTCTGCAGTGATATGGAAGTTCTCTCTGCAGTGTGTGCTACCTGTGATGGCCCGTTAAATCATTCCTTGATTTTTGTAGTCATCAAGCAGGGAACATACATGCCTGAACTAGCCTTCTGTCTCTTTATGCAGATACCTGCTGTACACATTGCAGCTCTTACGTGTAGGCTGCCCCAAACAGTTGTGTGTGGTGGCAGCGCATTTCCAGGGAGAATTGCCATAGCAGTGTAAGGCACTGCCAAGACTTGAACAAAATTCACAAAATCAAGGAAAGGGTGGTAGTCTACCTGTAGTAGTAGAGCAGGTGCCTGCAAAAAGAACCTGATTCACTTCTAGGCATCTCCACAGAGGGCTGGGAGAAACCCTGGAGAGTCTCTACCCGTCAGTGTTGACAACAACGAGGTAGATGGATCAATGGCCTGACTCAGTGTAAGGCAGCTCCCTAAATTCCCTTGTATAAAATGTCCCCCAAAGATAGTTTTTGTAAAAAAAGAAAGAAAATTATTTCAAATAGTTAAGACTCTGCCAAATAGCCTGGAGATCACCATGACATGCATGCCAATGAACTTAGGAACCTGCTAGGTGGGTAGATTAAAATAATAATTGTCAATTGTGGCTCCCCCATCTCACTACTACACAAATTCCAGAACACAAAGAAACATGATGCAATAAGTTGCTACTGTTGAATCTGATTTTGTTTCCATGGTAATGACAATTTGACTGCTTGTGTTGATTTGGATAGGTGGGTAAGTGCAGGGAGTGTAAACTGATTGCAGAAATCCCACAGATGCAGGTGAGTTAATAAGGTCAGGTTCCATGTATTTCAGCTGCATTCCATCTGCTGAAAAATGGAATCATACAATCATAGAGTTTGAAGGGGCTCTAAGGATCATCTAGTCCAACCCCCTGCAATTCAGGAATCTTTGCCCAATGTGGGGCTCAAACCCACGACCCTGAGATTAAACGTTGCATGCTGTACCAATTGAGCTATCCCGCAGTCCATGCTCTATAATAGTGGAATAGCCATTCGTTTTGAGAAATCTAGCCCTTTTCTTATCTATCCAGAGTTAACTGATCAGTTACTCAACAATACATTGGAAGAAGATACACCTGACTCTTCTTCTGGGGGAAGGACTGTCACTCAGTGGCAGAGCATCCACACTACATGCAGAAATCCAGTGCATCTTGTCTCCAGTGCACATTTGAAACAACGAAGGTTGATGAACACTAAGGCAGTGCTCAGCCTGCCGTTTCCCATATTGCCACTATGGGGAACGCATCATAGGACAATGATGGCTTCTTAGCATATATTTAACCAAGAGAACCAACCTATGTGCGAATATAGTGCACAGCGAATGGGATAGAGCAGAGATGAGGAGAACCCATGGACCTTCATGTGTTATTGAACTCCAACCTTCATCAGCCACAGCTGCAATAATCAGGAATGATAGAAGCTAGAGTCCAGCAAGCCTGGAGGTCAATGGATTCCCCATCCATGGAGTATGGAATGGTGGGGTGTAGAGCTTGGACAGTGATCACAGAAAAACAATAAGCGTGTCAAAAGCATAGCTCACTGGGGTGGAATGGGAAGTGCTGCCCTGCCCTGCCCCACCCTGCCCCTGCTGTGCTGCCTCCACTGAAGCATCCCGGCAGGTTCTGGCATGACTTCTCCACCAACTGTAAAGGTGGTAGAGTGGGCAGGGCACCCGCGGGGGCTCTGCCTCTGGAGCTGACACTGCCCAAGGCAGGTGCTTTTACCTCACCTCATGGGTGGGCCAGCCCTCCCTCTTTCTGTGAAATGTTGGCGGTGTAGGCATAGAACTCATTAGCCAAAGGTGAAGTATATATTTCACACGTGTCCCAGATTTTTGTTAAATCTACAAAACAGGGAGGGGGGAGCTTCAGGCCTGTTCTCCCCCCCTCAAATGTGGAGCTCCATAACATTGGGGATTCCTTAGGACAGACCCCCCTGCACCCTTCTCATGCGCACCCTTTGCATGGCTGGCTTGACCACCTAGATGATGGGTAGCTAGCTTGTGGCCTCATATATGTTGCCATTCCAGGGGCCGTAAGTCAAGCAGTAGATGGGGCCAAGCCAAAGTGGGCAGAGAAATTAATGCAAGTATTTGCTTCTGTACAAGAGGCTAGTTTTTAGACATGCTCACACACCCATCACTATTCTCCATCCAGGCAAGCGAAAGGGGTTATCAGAGTTCTGAGACACATTCCAGTCAGGGCAAGACACTCAAGTGCATTTGCCTGGGTGGGATGTGTCCTTGAACTGTGAGAATGTTTCTTGCTTTTCTAGATGGAGGGAAGAGAGAAACTAGAGCAGGGAGTGGTGTGGCCTGGGGGTAATCCAAGGGGCCAGACAGAGAGGCCCAGAGCACTGCATTTGAGGCCCTGGCCTAAGTGCCCCCACCCACATATAGGGTGCCCCTTGAAAAACTAATTTCTTGGCTGGCCAGGGCCACATTTTGCAGCATGCAAGGCTGTCCTGAAAGCAAACAAATGTGGGGGAGGGGCAGGGGGTAGGCAATGTGAGCCCCCTAACAAAGCATCAAAGCATCTTGGAAGTCTGAAGAGGGATAATAAAAGATTACATTTATCTTTCAGTGTGATCTCTTTTATCTATTGTGGGTCTTTTGGGGGTAGGGAGATGGATTCTTATTATTAACGTAGAGATCAATGCTCAGTTCTGATGTCCTTATTTGGGGTGGGTGGGTGTTTCAAGTTAGGCTGCTAGGCCACACACCTTCTTCTTAAAAGAGTTGAGGACAACTTGTTGTGGAAATCATTTTGTTGAGGTGGAGGAGAGAGAATGGAATCCAGTATATATGAGAACACAGGGATGGGATCACTGCTGATCACTAGCCATACTGGCTGGGGATCCACTTGAGCTGGCAACATTTCCCCTTCGTTTTCTTAGCAAAATCCACATTTCCACTCCTGTTTCCAAAATCTCAGAGGCCAATAGCTCCCAATGTATATCCAAATCATATTTTTTTTTCTTTAAGAAGCATTTTAATCAGAAAAAGGAGGTGATCTGATTAAGGCATAAAATTAGATACTTATGGACAAAGATACCAGCACATTAATATGGAGATTTCTCCCTCCAAGCATTTAGCCCTTGATGGATAATTTGCATTGGAAAGAGTCAGTTCCACATACCATTAACAGCTGTGAAATTGGCGTCATTCTTAAAGGTTAAAATAAAAACCCGGCTTCTCAGCTGAGCTGCCAAACATTTCTTCATAAAGATCTATGGTCAGAGGGCTCTGAATGAGAAAGATGCCTTCATCCTTCCATGTTCCTGAGGTGCTGATGGGCAGAATTGCAGTGCAAATATCATGGTTCCAACAGGCTCTGCCCAATACTACTTTTGCCAAATTAACCTGAAGCTTGGTGTGCAAGGGGTGTTCTCACATCACTTCAGCTATACCAGCACTGCTGGCTTCACCTTTAGAGTGTATGGGTGTGTAACAGAAGCCAAAGCTTCAACACTCTTTGTCCTGAAGGGTTACTGTATCTGCTAAGAACCCTGCCCTTCCATAACAGCAAGGTGCCTGAGTCTCACAGCTTGATCATCGCATGAATTTACAGGATAGTGATTTTCCACATGTGGCCACTGGCAAAATTTCACATGGCCCCTGGCTGATTCACAAATAAGCATTACATCAATGAAATAAGAAAGCAACACATTGCAAAAAAGCAATGTGGTTCAGTCCTTTATGCAGTTCAATAATCTTTCCTCTCTCTGGTCCCAGAGAGTGATCCTTAGCATGTTCATCACTGCAGAGTTTCTTTGCAGTTGCTGCTTCTACCAACTCTGGCGTCTCAAGTTTCCTCTCCTGCCTTCTGAAATGGGAAAACACCAACCTTCCACTTTCACCCAGAGAGGAACCTCTCACTTAAGGGAGACTTTCTTTCCAGCATTTCAAGTACAATGCTTTCAAACACAGCATTTACTCTACATTACACTTATAACTTTAACCTCATTGAGCTGATCCAGCAGGCTACTTACATTATTTAAAAGAATGAAAGAAAAGGGGGTGATGCCACCTACTTTAGATTCTGACCACTTTTTGACTCCACCCTCAGGCCCTGGGCTGTCTCCTCCATCCACTCACCCTCCTGGGCAAGAAGGTGTTACAAAAGTCAGGAGCCTGCCCCTCTCTCACTTCTAGGATTTAGGGAGGTCCTCCACTTAAACCTATAACAAAGGAGTAGAAAATGCCTTCCTGTTCCAATGGAGCCCTGATGGAGCCACAAGAGGTGCTCTTCTCCTTGTGGAATTAGAATTGCATAAGGGGAGAGAGGAGACACTCTAGGCCCACCTCCTCTGTCATAGCCCATTGCTTGGCCATGGTGCTCCCCACGTGCTGACGTGGAAAAGTCTGCAGTGAGTAGCTTGCTGTACTTGCAGAGTGGTGACACGAGAAGGACGCAACAGCTACATGCCCTTCAATCCCAGTCCCTTGGAGGTGAAGCTGCGAACAAAGGGAACATAGCATCTTTCTAATATCACCCTCCCCAAGCTGTTTTGCAAGGCTGATCAGATCCCAGCCTCGCACAGTGGTGCAGGGCTGGTTCAGGGTGGGTGCAGTGTGCCCCCTCCAGGAAATGTGGCTGGGGTGATTACCCCAGCAGCCCATGCTATGCCCCTGGTTTAAAGTGCTCTGTTGCCTCAGTGCAACACGGCCTCTTTAACAAAAGAAGCAGCCTTCCTTTTGCAGTTAGGAAAGTGATGCATTTCAAAGCGTGGAATGGCCAAATGGACAAATGATCAACAGGAAGACATATAAACACACCACGCCACAGGCAAATCCAGATGAATGCTCATTGTCATATAAAGTAACCTCCCAAAACAAGAAAATCCTTAATAAAATATAAAGTAACCTCCCTGCAATCAAATCAGAACAAATACTCAGTAAAGACTGAATAAACTATTATTATATTATATTATTATATAAATAGCCCCTTTTTCATGAATTTGTTGGTCCTCTGGTTGGTGGCTGAGATGAGGCTATCCTCCCCCTCCTTTTCCACAGCCTATTTTAAAAGACTATTCATAGGGGCTGCTGTCCACAAATATGGCAAAAATGTCATGTCATCTTAGCCTGTGCTTTGTGTCTCCGGCCACAGCATTTTTAGGGAGCCTCTTTTAGTGATGTACAACTCATTGTTCTGGGGCAGCCTCCAAGCAAATTGGTGCACTCTGTTCTGCCGAATAACACTTCTGTTTCATCCATCATCCTGAGAGCATTTCATTAGCAAACAGTGTTAGCAAATGCTGCTAGTGAGATGCATGATATGACCACACAAGTGTCATTCATGCATAGCTAGTGAATTAAATGGAATTGGGCAAGTCATTAAACAATTATTTAATCATTCATCCATAGGCAACTCCTAAGACTTCAGGCTCTTGAGCAGAAGCCTGAGATCTATGATAACACTGAAAATATGTCTGGAGAAGAGTGGATCTTCCTGCCGGAAATCAGTGGGCATCCGCTGAAGTATTTTGTCTATATTTGGTGCAACGATGGAAATACTCTTAAGAAAGTGATTACAAAAGGAAAGGTTAAAGGTCACTGTCGTAGGGTATGGCTGGAGAGATGGAGCAATGGTATGCAGAAGATTCCTCAGAGGACAGCTGTTGGGTGCTCAAGACTAGAATTGGATTGAAAAGGCTTTTGAACATTCTGTAAGGGGTTCTTGTATAAGTAAGTGTTTCTTACATTATACAGTAAATGTATAATGTACATTTACTGTATAATGTAACCTGAACCAATGGGAATGAAACCAATGGGAATGATCTAGTCAAAGTGATGCACTTTTGTGACCTATGGGGAGAGTTAACCAAGGGCATGGCACTCGCACATTAAAACCAGTGAGTACTAAAAGTATTACCTTTGGTCAGATTAATTCTGTCATTACTAATAATACCAATAACACACACACACACAAACACACACATATATATGACATTTATTAATCAACATGTTGATTGCGGATGATACTCAGCTCTACATCTCATTTAAACTAGAAGCAGCTAAGGCCGTAAATGTCTCGTATGAGTGTTTGGAGGCGGTTGGAGGATGGATGTTGGCTAACAGATGGAGGTTGAATCCCAACAAAGCAGAAGTTCTGTTTTTGGGAGCCAGGGGGTGAGCAGAAGTGGGGGACTCCATGACAGATGGCCATCCAAACTCTGCTTAAAAACCTCCAAGGAAGGAGGGTCCACAACCTCCCAAGGGAGTCCATTTAGTTCTTACATTCCCCCCTTCCTTTCTTCTGTCAGGGAACACAAAGCAGCATACATACGGTTCCTAGGTGCCGGGGAAGACTTTGGTAATCTTTTGTAATATACCAGTAGTGCCCTATGCAAGGCCAAAATCTGGTGTCCCCAAATGGATCTTTTCAGTTATGAATCTTCCCAGTTTTGCACCTTGTGCAGGGGAAACACCCACACTACCCTAAAAGTGGCACTGCTAGGTGTGGGAATGTTTAGGAAGGTAGGAGAGGATATATTATTTTGATATTATCCCTCCTTACTCGTGCTAGTAAGCAAACAGCAGAGCACAAGTCCCTTGCAGCTTATAAGTGAAGCAGTTGATGACTCGCTAGAGTCTTTTAATTAAGCAATCCAGTCTGGCTTATCCAGTCTGGATTGTTCCTGGTAAATTTCCCCTTTATTTCCCTCTTAATTTTAAAGACCCACTTACTGACTTACCTCTTTCCAGGAGGTATCTCAGTAAGGTTCCACGTCTTGCTTTGATGCAGTGCACCAATCTCCTCTTCTGCGGCCTTCCTCCAGAGACGGGCTTCCGCAGATGGCATCTCCTCTATCTCTTCCCACGTGGAAGGTTCCTGAGGTAACGCCGACCCTACAAAGTAGGACAGCCATAATGGTGGAACACCTCTGTTGGTTCTGGATGAGCGTCTGACCTGTGGTTCTGGAACCACATCAGCACATTCCCCTGCAGCTTATAGTGAAGTAGTTGATGACTCACTAGAGTCTTTTAATTAAGCAGTCCAGTCTGGCTTGTCTAGTCTGGACTGTTCCTGGTAAATTTCCCCTTTATTTCCCTCTTAAAATAAGAATAACACAACACAGTATTCTTGAAAAATAACAATAAAGTTTTACTCACATTCAGTTCACAGCAGTAATCTGAAGGCAGGATTTATCTTGTGGTTACAGTTACATTTGTAAAGAAAAGAAGTCTGAGGTAGGTCTCAGACTTTCTTCTTGTGGCCTTCATTCTCTGTAAGGCTCATGTGCTGGCTAAGAGCCAGAAGAGGAACTCCAAAAGAAAAGTCCAGAAAGAGAAAAAGGGAAGGTGGCTGCCTGGCCAGTCCTTTTACATGGCCAGCTGGGGCCACGCCCATCTACCTGGCCACATACAGGGGGTGGAGGCTCCAGAGCAGGTATGACAGGAAGTCCTCCCTGTCTGGAGCCACATTTCCCTGTATGTCCATTCTAGGCAACAGGAAAATGTTGTACTTGACTGCTCTAGCACTAGGTGGTCACCCATCCTGACACTGACAAGACCCAGACCTGTGTAGATTCAGCAACTACCTTGGGACCATACCTTGGGATCTATAGTATTTGATGTTTAAAAGCAAAATAAAACTGCACCTTCTGAAAAACTCAAAGGAGAGGACACATGCAATCATTGGAAAGCAGTTATACACAAAAACCTGCAGAAAGTTCCATACACAAATAAACCACAGTGCAATCCTATGCATTAGTAAGTCCCATTGAGTTTAGTCCCAGGTAACTGTGCATAGGATCTGTGCCTTTGACATCTGAAAAGAACTTATCCACTAGACTATGCTAAGAAAGGGGTCTCTGAGCACTTCGAGTATTCAGAGAGGAGTTAACTGGAGGGCTGAGTTTGAGCAGAAGTAGAAGCTGTGAGGATACCGTCTCCTTGGGTCTCATGTCAGTCAGGAGGGGAGAGATCTTCCAGAAAGAGAAGACTCCCAGACCCGTTAAGAGGGGTGTGGTGATCCTCTGAGTCTGTTATACTGCTGGAGGTACCTCAGGAGTGTTATGGAGAAAAGGTTGGGTAACTGACAGAAGGTACTCCCTTGTTTAAGAACCAAAGAATTAAGCTGTAACACATCTGCAAATAAATTTAAGGAACTGAAGTAACTGGAAATAAGCTGTGCATTTACAGTACCATCTAGTCTAGAAACCTCTAACGTCTAACTGAAGCGTAATAACTGAAAATAAGCAAACGAACTTAAAAGAAGCTGTGTGTTTGCAACCTTATTTAGAAGCCTGAAACATCTACTAGATTTAGTAAGTTACTATTATTTGAGGAAATAGTTAACTTCTTATCTCCTGACACATCATTCATTTTATCAACTTTGTTCTGTAAAATAAACCTTTCTTATTTGTTCAACTTCTGCCTGAATCACCAAACACCAAAGTGACCTTCACAGAAGAACGTAAAGATGAGGTCCATCACACCTGTCAACGGCAGAGCAGTGGCGTATTCTTGGTGATGGGTTGGAGGTCCATCTCTCTGGCTCCTCCTCCTGCCAACCAGCCTCTCCTCCTGGCTGGGCGATGCCCTCCCCTATTGCTAGGGAAGCTCTTTGCTCCATGAATGGAGTGTAACAGGGAGGCAGAAGGACTTCTTCTACCCCCTGGTCATTCTTCCCTTGGGTCTCCTTCCCACCAGCAGCACCCTCTGTGCTCTCCTCCTCTGACTCATCTGCCAGCAACTCTTACAATGAACCAGACAGGATCATGGGGCTCGTGACAAGCATGGTAAAAGCTAACTTGCTTAATGCAATCATCATGCAGGTGTATGGCATTAAATGTCATTTAGATAAAGCCCACTGAGTCATGGTAGGAGCTAGAATGGGGCTAATGGGAGTTGGAGTCTGTGGACATCTGGAGGGTCCTAGAGGTCTCACTAAGGCAGGTAGAGTCTATTGAAGCAGTGGGGGAGGGGAATGAAATGGTTGTGTTTCTGCACAACAGGTATATCAGGTGACTTTCTCCCTCATCATTATGAGCATGTGCTGGTCTGCCTGCCTGTTGCAAAACAACAATGGGAAGAATTCAGGGTTGCTCTCTTCTGATCATTCTGTTCATGCAAGTGTTTCTGCTTGCCAGATGGAACAATCCCCCCTGCTCTTCTCCTGGTGAATCTGTAGAAGGTTTGGGGAACATGCAGGAGGAGGAGAGCAGGTAAAGCCTTGTTGGGCTAGTGGGAGCCCTGGCACTGGCTTCTGCTAGCACTCTGGGTGAACTGAATCTGGCCCAATGTGCACACACCCCTGTGCAAGACCCAAGCAAAGTGAATTCTTGTAGAGCAGTGGCGTGCAAACTTTTTTCAAAGAGAGCCAGATTTGATGAATTGAAGGGCTGTGAGGGCTGACCAATGGGCCAACCTTTTTTTTAGAATTGAAGTTGTTGAGGTTTTTTTTATGATTTTACCCCAAGTTGTTGAGCTTTTTTTAAGGTTGAAGTTGTTGCGTTTCTTTTTAAAGGATTTTACCCTGAAACTTTGGACATGCCTGTCATAGAGCATACAGAGGCTATGACACTCATCCATAGTTCTTAAGAATGAATTTTTTCACATTTTTGCCTCTTTCTGTCCCCCTCCTATGTGTGTGCAGCTAATTTTAAAGAACACATAAGTGCTGTGTTCCTCATAATTTTCCTAGATGTGTAGAAACCCCTGTTTTGTTTGTGGATGGTCCAGTCTTGCATCTAAACTGATGGACATGAGACCCTCCAAGTTTGCTATCTGAGGGAATGACAGAGGTTTGTAAGACTAGCCCCTGCAACTGGGAGGCCTTTGGATTGGCCAGGCCCAATAAAGATGAAAGTCCTAGTCTTCTGCTTTTCACTGATCAACAGGGAGCTCCTCCTCCTGGTATCTGGGATCCTGGGCTGGAGAACATTTTGGGCCTGGATCTGGAAACAGCTGCCCCCCCCCCACCTTTGCCTCACTCCACCCTCCTGGTGGCTTTGACAAATGCTTTAAAAGAGCAGCAGCAGCAGCAATTTTATTATATATGCCTTGCCCACCTGGCTGAGTTTCCCCAGCCACTCTATAAACCAATAGCTCCAGATTATTCAAACAAGCTAACTCCGGGGCCAGCAAACTTTTCCAGCAGGAGGCCGGTTCACTGTCCCTCAGACCTTGTGGGGGGCTGGATAATTTTTTTTGGGGGGGGGGTGAACAAATTCCTATGCCCTACAAATGCTCCAGGGATTCATTTTAAATAAAAGGACACATTCTACTCATGTAAAAACACACTGATTCCCAGACTGTCCGTGGTCCGGATTGAGAAGGCGATTGGGCCTGATCCAGCCCCCGGGCCTTAGTTTGCCATGAGCTAACTCAGGAAAGTAGGAGAGCATAGTAGGAGACCAAAACTGAACCCTACAACCTGTTTGTAATGGATCTTTGCAAGAGTCCTATATCAGCTACAGTCATTTGAAGGTCAGTGAGGGAGCTCTATGATACTTGCTCCCAAGGTGCTGACTGCATCATTCAATCCCTGTGTATGTACAATCCTCATCACTCTCCTAGCTCTCTTGAAGGAAGAGTAAATTCTGTGATCCTCTACTTATAGACTTTCTCCTGCCCCCCTCTTTAAAAATGCACAGCACTTGAAAAGATTTGGCCTGACAAAAATGCCAGGGCAATTTGAAGCTTCGCTGCTGTGATATTTAATACTTAGAATGGACAAAGCCCTAGGAAGCATACAATCTTGGCCCGTTGGAGAGAAGGATTATATGACCACCCCTCCACCCGCCCCAAAGTTTTTTCCATGACTTCCTAGCCAATGAGCTGGAAAAAGTTTCACTTGCTACAGTCAAAGTGCTTTCAGGTTTATGACAATGCTCAAGGAATCTCAGATTTCTTTTACTTTATTCAGTTGGCAAATTTCTCATTGAGGCTATGCGACAGGTAGGCTGCTGGCCAGGCTCTGAAAAGTGAAAACAATTGCCCTATCATGATTGTTGTAATAAGAGAATCGAATGGGCTAATGAATACCTAATGCTGAAAAAGATTAGCAAAGCTTTGAAAAGCTTTTTACCAGCATCATAGCAGGAAGTCATTTAGTTCTTAACTGGCTGATAATCTTTCTTGTTTTACTAAAACAAAAACAACTAAGGTTTGATTCCATCAACATTATCCTTGGATATTTCTCTCACTCTGTTTGAAAAGTAGAAGCAAATGCATACATCCCTCCCTAATCTCTACAGACGTGAAGCCCCTGTTGAAATGTTACCAGCTATGAATCACAGATCCAGTCACAGGACTGTTTAAAATACATCTGAATTCTTTCCTGAAATCTTGGTTCTGTCCAGCAGCAGGCTTCTCCTGAGGAATCCCTCCTCCCCTTCTCACAATGAAAGCACTCAGGCTTTTCAAATTAAACTGACTGGAATTCACTTTGAGGGCAAAAGAAAATACTTTTTTACACAGCACATAATTATGGACCCCCCAGCCACAAGATGTGCTGATGACGTTGATGACCATAGGTTCAAATCTCCACTGAAGTCATTCATTATCTTTCAGCCTAACCCACCACACAGGGTTGTTGTGAAGACTAAGTGGGGAGAGAGACTCATGTATAGCATCTCGAACTCCATGGGGTAAGGTGAGATTTAAATGCAAATTTAAGATAAACAAAGACAGAAAGAAACAGAAAGAATGGAGTAGACAAATTCAGGGAGGATGAGTCCATCAATGAGCATGAGCTAAATGGTTCTTCCATGTACAGTAGAAGCACATCCTTTTCTTTTTTAAGTACCAAAATTCTGAGGTCAGTGGGAGGCTGCTTCCAGTGTGTGCTGTTTGGGAACTCCACAAAGGCCCCTTGGCAGGGTTGCCATATTTCAAACAGTGAAAATCTAAATTGTTGAGCTTTCTTGGGGGGGGGGGGGAGTTGTTGAGGTGTTTTTTGTGTGTGAAAAAAAAAGACGTTTTTGAGCTATTTTTTAAGGGAAAATTGGCAAAAACGACACTGCCAACATGGGCTGCCATACATCTGGATTTCCCCAGACATTAGTTGATTTCCGCCCAGACTCTGCAGTATTCCACGTATGTCTGGGAAATTCTGGACGTACGGCAACCCTACCCTGGGCAACTGAAGGCTGGGCTAGGTGAAGTTTTGATCTGAGCCAAGGAGGGTTTTCGTGTTCAGTACTTGGCACAGGGATTGCCAACGGTTATTTTTTGTGGTGTGGGGGAGTTATTTTTTCTGAACAGTAGTCGAGGGTCTAGAACAGCCCAACCCTTTCAAGGGTGTCCAGACTGTTTAACAGAGTTGCACATGCTTTGCAGGGATGGCGTATTTGCTCTTTGAGCATCTTAGGCTATCAGCTGGGAAGTGTTTATCTGTGTGCACATACTAAGGAACAAATGTGCTATTTCAAATTTATCACTGGAAGGCAGATTGGGATAGGGCAAGCCCTGTGCAAGCCAGCTCACGAGAGTGTCATACAGGTGCAGCTTGTCCTGTTTTGCTGCTTGAGGCAGAATGGGGAGGTGCTGCCCTGTGCACATGCCAGGCACCCCCACCGCTGCCCCACATGTGTGGGTGCCACATGTCAACAATTTAGCCTCACGGGCTGGGGTCAGGCAGCTTCCGGGTTCCGGAGAGATCTTGTGAGATCTCAAGAGGCTCTTGTGAAATCTGACAGGGCTCTTGCAAGATTTCGTGGGGTTCTTGCGATCCCTTGCCAGAACCCAGAAGCAGCTGAAGTTACTTCTCCTCACTTTTCTGACAAGAGTCTGCCACCTGGAAATGTCTGCCTAAGTCTGTCTTATGCATTGCCAGTTGTGTCATACTAGAGTTAAGTCGCCAGGTGGCACTGGACTTAACTGTCCCTGGGTAGAGTCAGGAGGTTTCTGGAAAGAGAAACTAAAGTTCTTGTGTAGCTTCCTGACTGGTGTGTCCTCTATCTAAGCAAGGTGTGTGGAGTGAGGTTGCTCTTGCTTACCTGGATGGGACCAGGGAGGGTCAGTGGCATGGCTGGGGCTGCATGGCTGGCACCACCACTCTCAATCCAGTGCTCCTTCTGGTCGTCAGGTCTAGGTGAGAATGAAGCATGGATGTTTGCTCATGAGTAGCCTGAACAGGATGGGCTGCAGGTGGATAAGGGTGGGCAACTAAGGGGAAAGTGCTGTTGCAGCTGAGACCTGCTTGCAGGCTTCCCAGAAGCATCTGGCTGGCTACCATGAGAACAGCATGCTGGACTTTCAGTGTGATCTAGCCATGTTGTTGTTGTCATTTAGTCATGTCCGACTCTTCATGACCCCATGGACCAGAGCACGCCAGGCACTCCTGTAGCCATGTAGAGATGGCCAACGACTTGGATGGCCTTCAAAGAGGATTAGACAAATTCATGGTGGAGGCTACCAGTGGCTCCCAGCCACGAGGACAATGCCTTGCTCTAGGTCCACTGTCAGAGGCAATATGCTACTTAACAGCAGTTGCCGGGAATCACAAGTGGGGAGAGTGCTGCATGCAGAACTCCCGGAGGCATCTGGTTAACCCACCTGGTTTATCCACCTTTTGAGAACAGGTTGCAGGACTAGATGGGCTTTTGCTCTGGTCCAGCGGCAGGGCTGAGCTGAAGAGGAGTTACAAATTTCAGAGGGAGGCATGGAAACTCCTTCAGGATAGAGCTGAAGCAAGTGGAGGCTGCCCGGAGATGGAGCACGACCGGTTCAGTCACACTGGCCCCAGAGCCTTGGGGCACCGCAGGGAATGCCAGAACAATTATTTAGAATGGACTGTGAGAGGTGGGAGGCACTGAATTTTGGCACTGCACAGGGCACTGCTGAAATTTGAGACCCCAAAGTCTTAAGGTGGGGGGCAATGGGCTGCCTCTTGAAGGAGGCAAAAGGATCCATGAAGAACAGAGCTTCTCTGGTCTGAAGGGAGGGCAGCCAGTTCCCAAAGGAAGCAAGGAGTATGTGCCCTAGGTTCTGAGGCTAGCCTGGTAGTAGCAGGAACAGTCCAAGGGAGGCTGGGAGCTGCCATTCAGATTTCCCACAGTGCTCTAGTGTGCCCAGACATTCCAAGGTATAGGACATTCCAATGAGGAACGTCTTTCCACTCAAGGCCCACATTCTCTTCTGGGTAACCTTTTGTGGGTGCCACATGTCTCTAGTGGGTAGGTTTTCGGGCAAATGTAGACAGAGCAACAAATTTATTACTGTATTTGTATAGTTACTCCGTTGTTGGCTACCTTCTTCACATGCTCACATGCCATTCTTTATCATCTGCCCAGCGAAGCAAGAGTCATTTTACCAAGGACACATTTCAGCAAGCCAGAGAGGGCATAGCCAAGAAGAGACTGTGGCCAGTCCCAAGGGCCAGGTAGAGAGGCATGGAGGGCCACAGTTAGCCCACAAGCCTGAAGTCCCTCATCCCTGGCACAGGGGAAATTAAACAGAGCTTTGCAGGCCCAGCTGCTCAAGGTGGAGGGTCAAGCCAGCTGCCCTGGGCTGCCAGGTTCTGATGTCAGGCCTGGTGACAGAGCTGGAGCACCCAGACATAATGCAATTCTGTAGCTCCAAATTCTCAACTTTAGAGAGAACCCCTTTGATTTCAGTGAGCTTTGACTTCAGGGCATATCATGCAGAAACTGCTGCAGGCTTCCCCCTTTTGCATCCACAGCCCTCTGATGCCCCAGACAGTTCCTCTAAGAACTCTTGACTTGACTTTCAGAGGCTAATAGGAATAAAGTTCAGATTTTAGGAGCAAAATCACCACTGTGACTGTGATGTAGCCCAGAGCTATTTACGGAATCAGATTAACACAAAGTCTTTATGAGCCATCAGCTGTATAACTGTGGGGGAGTGAATCAGCAGACCGGTAGCCTGGAGGCCAGCTCTTAATTGAAAATGGGGAGAGAAAATGGATGCAGGGCCTAGATCCTACCATGAAATAGCCTGGAAAATACTTTGCACAGTTTGGATCAGGGCTAACAAATGGAATTTTTGTTCTGTAAAACAAAATGGTCTAATCTCACAGTTGTTGGTAAAAATGACTATTTCAGTGTCAATGTATAGGACCATTTATGGAGCTAAAAGGTAAAGGTAAAGGTACCCCTGCCCATACGGGCCAGTCTTGACAGACTCTAGGGTTGTGCGCCCATCTCACTTAAGAGGCCGGGGGCCAGCGCTGTCCGGAGACACTTCCGGGTCACGTGGCCAGCGTGACATCGCTGCTCTGGCAAGCCAGAGCCGCACACGGAAACGCCGTTTACCTTCCCGCTAGTAAGCGGTCCCTATTTATCTACTTGCACCCGGGGGTGCTTTCAAACTGCTAGGTTGGCAGGCGCTGGGACTGAGCAACGGGAGCGCACCCTGCCGCGGGGATTCGAACCGCTGACCTTTCAATCGGCAAGCCCTAGGCGCTGAGGCTTTTACCCACAGCGCCACCCGCGTCCCATTTATGGAGCTAGACAAGGAATAAAATGGAATGAAATAAAATGGCAGGTCTCTGCCCTGAATACTTTATAGTCTTGGAGCCAAACTGCATATTATGTTATAGATTACGTGTGTGTGTGGGGAGAGAGAGAGAGAGAGAGAGAGAGAGAGAGAGAGAGAGAGAGAGAGAGAGATACGGCTTCACTTTTGATCAGAGGAACAGCTGCAATAATGCAGGGCCTTTACACACACACACACACACACACACACACACACACACACACACACACGTACTGTGACTGCATTTTAAGTAAAATAAAAACATGGCAGGGAGAATTCACTCACAGAGTTCCTACAGGACTTAAAAACAGAAGATCCTGGCTTCTGGATCAGCCAAACACCTCTTTGGGAACCCCACAAATGGGACCTCAGCGCAACAGGACCCTTCCCTCTTGGGTTTCCAGCCATCATAGTTAGTAGCCAGGGATAGCCTCCCCCCCCCCCCATAAATTTGTCTAATCCTCTCTCAAAGCCATCTCAATTGGTGGCCATCGCTTCATCTTGTGGAAACAAATCCCACAGTTTAATAAGGTTTGTGCTGCATGAAAAAGGACTTCATTTTGTCAAGTTCCCTATCTAGTGTTATGCACAATTTCACAGAACTGTTATCTCCCCTCTGACAATTTTCAGATGCAATTTCTTTTCTTATTAATTGAAGAGAAATGTCCCCTCCTTTAAAGAAAAAAATTGCAGGAGACATTTTCAGCACAGCAGTAACTAAATGTGCAAAATGCAAACTCTTCCACAAGTCAGCTGGCCATTAAAGAATGGAGCGTCACATTGAAAGAAAAGAATAGCTTCTGATGGCACTTTGTGCATTTTGATGCATATCTGATTTAGGAACAAAGGACACTGCCTTACACTGAGTCAGGCCATCTCAGTATCGTCTACACTGACTGGCAGCAGCTCTCTGGGGTTTCAGGCAGGAGTCTCTTCCAGACATAGGAGCCAACTCCTATGGCCCCCACCATAAAATATTTGAGGGGGCTGGGCCCCCACTAAGTTGATGGGCATTCTCATTCAAAAGTGTGTGCGCACTGCATCATGTGATTGATCATGTGGGGCAGGGCTTACCTGAGCCCCCACAATATTTTATTCAAGTTGGCACTCCTCTTCCAGATGTACCTGGAGATACCAGGGGCTGAACCTGGGACCCTCTTCATGCAAGGCAGATGCCCTATCACTGAGCTATACCCCTTCCTTTTATGCCTATTGGGTACCCGACCAACACTAACTAGGGCAGGCATAGGCAAACTCGGCCCTCCAGATGTTTTGGGACTACAACTCCCATCATCCCTAGCTAACAGGACCAGTGGTCAGGGATGATGGGAGTTGTAGTCCCAAAACATCTGGAGGGCCGAGTTTGCCTATGCCTGAACTAGGGTTTCTGTGAATATTTGAATGGTGAGGTGGAAAACTGGGAAACGCTGCAGAAAGGTAGAGTCAGGTTTTGCATATCCCTCTTCCTGGCTGGACTGAAGATACAGGACAGACTGAAAGAACAAGGACATACTCTGAGACTTGTCCATTTTGTAGGGGTAATGTAAAAATGGATCCAGAGTTTGGTTCTGGAGGCACAGGACAATTTTATAGCTGAGGCTAAGCGGACCCCACTCTTCAAGCTGTCTGAATGAGAGACTGAATGATAGCCATAATGTGGGCTACTCTGAGCTCCCTGGAGGAAGAGCAGGATAGATGTACAATAAAAAATAAAATGTTAAAAGACAGAAGGACACCTTGACATCATGTCAAAGTCAGTCAGGGAGCCCTGAACAGCTTTTCTGTGGCACACATCCCGGGGGCATGGTACACTGCCTGCAGGGGCGTGGTGCACATTCTGGGGGCGTGGCGCCCGGCACGCGGGGTGTGTGTGTGTGTGTGTGTGTGGCGCGTGTCTGGGGGGGGGCACAATGGCACCCTACTGGAATAGTGGTGCTGGGGGCGGTCTGCTCCCTCTGCAACCCAGTTCCTCCGCCAGTGAGCCCAGCCGGCCAAGGTGGCCCTTGGCAGGCAACTCCACCCTAACACTGGCCAGGCAGCCCTTCAGCAAGGAGGCCGGGGACTGGGTGACGAGGCCAGGCTGGCCTCCAAGGCTAGAGACCCCTGGCAGCAGGCAGGGTGGGTCAGGGATCCCTGCATGCGGACACCTGGCTTGCACCCCGTAAAAATCGTGCGCCCAGGACTATGGCCCCCCTGTGCTACACTCCTTTAAATAGATATATGAATGAAGAAAACCTCTGTAAGCAATGCCGAGTGACTAAGAACCACCACAACAAATAATATATAGTACAGAAAATATAGCAAGATATTGTACATCAAATGCAAAAGGTTTTTGACAAACAGGTCTGTTAGGGAAAGATAAATCATCAGTTACTGTAAGGGGATCAACCTATGACCTCTGAAGGTCCCTTCTGGCATCGTATTTCTTCAAGTCCTGACTCCTTGCTCCTCTTCCAATCATTGGGTGCTGTTTCTTATGAGAGTTGGAAATAGATTCCAGGAATCCTAACCCCTACTCCCACTTCACACCGCAGATGAGATTTATTCTTGGCAGTTGACTGAAAACTCCAGTGTGCCTGTTCTCCTATTAGTGTGTGCATGTGCACACACCAACACATACACCACCCCTCCTACACACAATCTGAAACATTGTTAAATAAGCTGTGACTCTTTGATATAGTCTCTGTCTGCCTAAACACCATCTTGGGCAACACATTATAACAGGGCTATTCTCATCTGCATTTTGGCAGTGAGAAACTGTGGGTTGAGCTCCAAGAGAGGGGGGGGGGGAGAGAGAGAGAGGAAAAAAACCCTCTCTGAAACCCACACCGCTTTTTGTTAGCAGCCAAGAAGGCTTACATGGGAGAGAACCCTCAAGCCAGCCACCACAATGGTCCCTGTGGTTCAGGCTTCTGTGTCCTACCAGCAAGAGTCGGCATCGTGGGATTAAAAGGTGGAGCAGGGCAGCCTTGCTGTCTGCCTCTCTTAAGCAAGAGGATCAGTCGTTCTCTGCCAGCATTGCTGTGGCAGGCCACACCAGACCAAGTTCACTCGAAAGGCACTTGCTACTGTTTCAGATTAAAGCCAGGTATCCTCAGTGTTCTCACATCTAACACTTTATAGCATCGAGTCCCTGCTCCAAATATTGCTCCAATTTATTCCTTGTTGAATTGCCTTCTTTGATTTAATTGTGCTACTTCAAGTGGCTGATAAGAGCACCAGAAGAGGCCAATGACTTATGTAGTCCAACATCCTGTTGTCACAGTGGATGCCAGTGCCCCCAGGGGAAGCCTGCAAGCAAGACCTGAGCACATTCCTCTTCTGCATTTCCCAGTGGCTGGTATTCAGAAGCATATGACCTCCACGGTGGAGGTGGAACATCGCTTTATCCCCCATGTATTTGTCATCCAATTTGGTGGCCATAACGGCCTCTTTTGGGAGAGAAGTCAGTTGTTTAATTATGTACAAAGAAGTACTTTTTCTCTTTGTCCTGAATCTTCCAACACTGGGCTTCATTAGATGTCCTCATGTTCTAGAATTAGGAGAGAGGGAGTGAAAAAATTAACTATCCACTTTCTCCAGACTATTCACCATTTTATACACCTACATTGGGTACAGTACTTTGATGTGTTTCATGTTGGCTGAGTTTGCCACTCCTGTTGAATTTATTCTTAAAGTATTTTTTGCATGTTTTTAGTCAGTATGTTTTGAATTTGTCTGTGTGTGTTCTAAATTTTTGCATGTCATTTTATTTCTTTTTCCAGTGATTGGACAGGATCTGAATTATGGGTATGTATTAACTACAAGATACAATTTTGATTCCCTTTTGGTGCTTTGGAAAACAGTCTGCCACAGCCCTAAGTGCTTTGTAGGCTGCCTATTTCAACTCAGGTCCACCAAAGCACAATTCATTTCATCCCTTTTAACTATTGATTTTTTAAAAATGGCTATAACTTTTTCAGTTTTGTCAGAGGTTGATGAAATTTGCAGCTATATTAGCTCCTCTAGAATGGATAGTCTTCCAAATTACAGGCAATTTACTTTCATATTGGGTTCTTCTTCTCCTCCTCCTCCTCCTCCTCCACCTCCTCCTCCTCTTTAGATGTTTATTTTAGGACACAAGTGGGTGAATCTGCAGGCAAGGCTGTCCTTTCTGAGGCCACCAACCCTGCTAAATTTCAGAAGGCTAGCTGCAGAGGTCACTCCAAGGTATTGTGGGTAATTAAAATGGTGGGCAGCTTACAGACTTGGCCTTTGGCATGTGTGCCACAAGGCTTGTGTCAGCTCTAATCCTTTTCAGAGTATTGGAGCCCCAACAATTATACACTGAAGCTAGGTACTGATGCCAGCTGCACCTGCATCTTAAACTTGGATCAAGTATGATGTCCTTCGTTTATTTGAAACTTAATTTCATGCATATTGAACCCAGCTAAAGATCTTTCAACAGACTGGACTAGCTGTATTTAGGTTCTCCCTCATCTGAATTGATATCCTTTCCCCATGCACTTAGGTTGCAATCCTGCAGCCACTTATCTTGGAGCAGTAGTGGCCAGAGAGGCAATGTAATAATAATAATAATAATAATAATATCTTTATTGTCATTGTGAGGCTGCCTCTGTTGCCCACCCTGCTTCCGCACATAGTGGGCCATTGTTGTTGACTGACGGGGAGATGCAAAACACATGGAGGCCAGTGCAGTGTAGTGGTGGGGCCAGTCAGATGTTCCTGCCACCATGCAGTGTGCCACTGTACCACGGTGAGTTCCCTGAGCCTCCCCCTTGCAGTAGGGAGCAGCGGGGTTGGGAAGCCGCATCCGTGCCATCTCACCAGCTGGGAGTAAGTCCCATTGGAACCCAATGGAGCTGACTTTCAAATAGACATGTGCAGGATTCCTTAGCTGCAGCATTTCTTTCGCTGATAAACCCAGAATTGTGACAATAACAAAGGCAACTGAAAAGGCCAAGGATTTCGTGGAACACTCCTGGCAGCTTTTCTGAGTAGAGAAAACTGGGTGGGGTCTCAATTGAATCCAGCCCATGCATGCAACCGTAAATCCAGTTCCTTCTAATTTTGTACTACCCAGTAGTTTTCCAAAACTATATGGAAACATTTGACACTTAAAAAATAGAGAAGGGGCTGAAAGCTCTTTGGAAATGTGGTCAGTATTGATAGTGTGTTTGGTTATATTTATATTTCTTTTTTCTCCCCAGGAATTCTTGTAATCATCTGGATGCTTTAAATAAGCATATGATTTTTGGAATTCAAGGCTGCTGCGTAGTACAGATGGTGAAGGTTTGTTTTCTTTTTTACTACGAAGAGCAATGTGAGGACCATCTTGCTCAGCACATCCATTGCTCAGGAGCTGATCCAGCACCCAGGTCCATTCTCCACTGGACGTGGAAGGGGCAGGAACACTGGTGCTTGGAGGTTAGCCTTGCAGGTGGCAAAAGCCCTGTTTGACCCATCTTTAAAATGCCTAGTGATGGGGGTGGGTGGGGGAGAGAAATGGGTTATAGTCAATGCTAGCTCTACACAGAGTAGACCCATTGAAGTTAATGGACATGAATAACTCAGGTTCATTAATTTCTACTCTGAGTAGGACTAGCATTCACAATACAAAGATCTTTCCTCGTGGTGTATCATTCTTGGTGATGGAGAATCCTGGGAACTGTAGTTTGTTAAGGGCGCTGTGAGTTGTGGGGAGACCTCTTTTCCCTCCACCAAGCTACAATTTGCAGGGTTCCCTGGGAAGAAGGATTGATTGTTAAACCACCCTGGGAATTGTAGCTTTGAGAGAGGAATAGAGGTCTCCTCACAACTCTCAGAACCCTTAACACACTACAGTTCCCAGGATTCTTTGGGGGAAGTAATCATGGGTGAAACCAAGGGGGGCAGCAGGCCCCCCAAGTCAATCAAAATCCATAAAAATCAATACAAATCTGAGGTTCTGCCACCCCTAAAAAAGCCCGCCCCCACAAAAATCCTGGCTACGCCCATGGAAGCCCCACCATTAAAGTGGAATCACAATGCTTGAAATGTATATTGTATTATGTTTTAGCTATCAAGCATGCTTAGTCTTTATTGAGCTGCTGCTGTTATTGTTTCCTTGGGGTTTTTTTATTACAAAAATATACTTTTTAAAAGGTTGGTTGTATTTCTGCAAACCTTTCAGTTTCCCAAAATATGTAAATACTTCTCTCTTGTTTCATGCTAGAGAGAGAGAGAGAGATGTATTGGTATGAGTTTTCTTCGGAGGGCGATCCGTCTGGATGAAACTGTGGCTCTCCCTCCAAACCTGCAATCCTTTACCTGTGAAGGTGGAATGTGTAAGAGGAATGGCTTAGGGCCAGGTTCTTATCAACATCTTAAAGAGTAAACTAACTGATGCTGTTCTCCAGGCAAAAGAGGAGACATCCCCCCCCCACTCCCTTCACTTGGCTGGAGGCCATGGGATCCTAGGTAGACGAACTATAGCCAGAGTTATTGTATTGGAAGCTGGGAGAGACAGACAGACATGTCTTGCTTGGTGCTGGACTTTGGAACTCCTTTGGAAAATGAATGGGGAAGCAAGATCTTAATATGCTGTGAGCCCCTCCACCTTATGTTCAGGTTGTGGGTGTGTACACCCACCCACACCCACCCACCATATATCCTAAAGATCCCACAGTCTCGGCTGACCTTCATTCCACACCCCTGAAGTCTCTTGAAGCTTGGAGATTGGGGTGGCTGTAACAGGATATAAGGTGGCCATATCTTTGCTCCCTCCAAAATCTGGAAGGTCTAATTTGCATATGATGCAAAACATTTGCTACTATAGAGTTAGGTTTTGGCTAATTAAATTTATATATCACTTCCTATGAAAAAATCCCAGCTAAGTAAAAAAGAAAAACACAATGTTAAAATCACATAAACATAATAAAAACAGATTTAACATATGAAACCAAAATGCTTCCAGGAAGGTCTCCCTGAAGAAAGCATCACATAAGAAGGGGGGTTACAATAGAGAAGGCCAGTTTCCCCCACCTCCCTCAGATTGTAAACTAAAAGCATAAATCGCTGATTTCAGCATCCTGGCAGGTTCATATGGGGATAAGTAGTCCTTTAGGTACAGGACTCCTAATGTTTGAAGGTCAAAACCAGCACTCTGAACTGGACCCATAAACAAACTGGAAACCAGTGCAGTCAGTCCAGACCCAGTGCTATATGCTCAGGACTTAGTAGCCAAATTCTGCAGTAACAATAGTTTCTGGAATGTCTTCAAAGGCAGACCTACATACAATGCACTGCAGTAGTCTAAGCAGTAAATCCAGCACATGAAAGGTGTGCTTTTTTGTTTGTTTTTACCTTTTCCAGGCAAAGATCACAAAAAGGGAATAAGCAGTGGAATGATCTTATCTGACCATTTGCTCATTCCAGGAAAGTGTAGGCAGGAGTGGATTCCTCCAGCCGCCCATACAACCTTTACTGTTCCATGAATTTGCTCTGCCCTCTGCTCTTGCTAACTTGGAGAATTCCTAAAATTAACTCTGGCATTGCAGTATGCACAATTTTGCTACAGCAGCTTCCAGCCCCTTTGTGTCCTTTGCATCCACCCCACCCCCATTAATCAGCACACGGCTGCATTAAGGAAACCTCCAGCAGAGCTGAACAGTCTCCTCCACCACCACCATTTCCAAAGTGGGAAGGGGACATTTTGGCTGGCATCCACTCATTTTCATTTATTTGATTTGATTTATTGGAAAAATGTATATCCAACCTTTCACTATCTCGGTCCAAAGCAGCATAGAACATTATACAGTAAAATGCAACTGGGAGGGGTTCACCATTGTTTAAAATGAGGCAACAGAGTTTGATCTGTCTTAAACAAGGGAGTGGGGGGGCAGATTATCCGTTTCCATTTCTCTCAGTTCTTCATTTATCCAATCTTAAATTTGGTTCACTGCCTTTATAAATTTGCCAGTGATTTAGTGCCTATTTTCTCCAATATATATAGACTGTGCATTTTTGCAGGCCTGATGAACACATTGCTGTAAGGAGTGTCCCCTAACATACCATAATTTTTGTAAGGTATGTCCACTAGTACACACACTTTCCCCTAATAAATGCAATTCTGTCCATACTTGTTTGGTATGAGAACTGAAGCACGAAATTTGGAGAAGTGCCATTTTTCAAAGATAGCTGTGTTTTGGTTAGCATGATTGGTTACTGAGCTGCAGATCTGCCCCCCCCCCCCCATCTCTAGGGAAGAGCTGCAGTCAGTGGTGGCAAAGCTTGTTTAAGAGGGAGGGAATGGGTGGAAACCTCAATCACATTTTCTTCAATAATGGTAAGACATACCCCAATGAGAATTAACAGATTAGGGGATTCCTTTCTCACCGCTACCCTCCTCCCCTGATGAAAATGTATGGGTTGATATTTTGGTCCAGTTTAAAACACATACACACTCATAAAGGAACATAGGAAACTGCTTTATACTGAGTCAGACCATTGGTTCATCTACATCAATATTGTCTACACTGACTGGCAGTGGCTCTCTGGGGTTTCAGGCAGGAGGCATTCCCAGACCTACCTGGAAATGTCAGGGATTAAACATAGGAGCTTCTGCAAGCAAAGCAGTTGCTCTACCTCTGAACTACATGCATTTCCCCAAACCAGATGAGATGGGAGCATAGGAAGCCGCCTGATACAAACTCAGACCATTGGTCCACACAGTTTAGTACTGTCTACACTGATTGGCAGTGGCTCTCCATGGTTCTAGACAGACGCTAGGAATTGACCATGGGACTTCTGCATGCAAAGCAGATGTACTTATGATTTCATTTTGTGCATTGCTTCACTGATGTGCAGATCTGCTCCTGCACATGCTTAACAGCGCAGCCCCCAAAGGGCCATGCTGGAGAGGTGTCCGGCTTCTGCCAGCAGTGGGGAGCCAGCAATGGGCACCACAGGGCATGTGCCCAAATGGCATCCCTGCTGGTGTTAGGCAGAGGAAAACACAGGTGTGGGGATGGGGCAGAGTTGGATCCTGGATCCTGAGTAGGGTTGAAGGATGTGGCGATCACACAGGATCCCCAGACGTTTAACCTCTATTGATCCCTGTGCCACCATTGTGCTCGCTTCCCCGCTGCCACCAACCAGTTACTCTCTGGTAAAACGCTAAGTCCAGACAGTAGTTAAAAGTGAACAAAAAAACCCAAGTTTATTTTACAGACATTAATAAGTTTATGGTTTCTCTGATAATATTCCTGTCAGTATCTTAATTTTAGTTTCTTTACTGGCCTATGCCTTCCTAATACTTTCTGACTCATTATCTCAACTGTTTGACTGACTCCTCTTAACAAATTCTCTCCCTCTCTCACACCAGACTAGCCCAACCCACAGACTTATCTTATGGGTCTCCAGACTGTCTTCTCCACCCTAACTCTAACTCTCTCCCTGGGTTCCCATTGGTTAGTCATTTTACAATTAGTTAACCCTTTCCCTATGAACCCAGTATGATGTCACACACCTAGGAGGGCGAACGCCACAAAGGAGAACTTATATACTGTTTTCATTTATTTATAAAAATATTTATCTACTGCTATGTCACAGAAAATATATCAAAGTGGTTGACAGCAATAAAACTGTACAATAAAAACTATATAAAAAGTTTAAAACAGACAGCATTGTGGAATTAAAGGCAAATCTACTTAATATGCACTATTTAATATGCAAATCTACTTAATATGCACACAAATCCCAAACAGCCATCCTTTAAAATTCACACTTCTCTGAATTATCCAGCCAAATAATGTGTACAAAAATGCATATACAAGGGTAAATTGTGCTTAAAAATGCATACATTGGTGAAAATAACTTGTGGAAAACACATTATATTGGGGTACACCGCTTTTCAAAAATGTCTATATTAGGTAAAATTGGATACAAACATGCATACATTTGGAGAAATTCACACTAGAATGCTCATGAATTTTCGTGAGAACATTAACAAAACAAAACCCTGCAAACTGATAAGGAAATGTGGAGAACAAACCCAAGAACACACCCAAGAAACTGAGGAAAATCAAAATTGACAGATGCTCCCATCCCCAATTGTGCACCAGCCACGTGCCTGTCATTTGACACCAACAGTCCCGCCTGAGCCTCTTTGGCTTTCCCCCCTCCATATTCTGCGCTGGCTGTGGATTTGCTCCCTGAAACACCAACAGATATAACCATGGGCCAAAGGGGGGGGAGGAAGGGGGCAACTGCCCCCCCAGATCAACTAAAACAATAGAAATACTTAACTAACTGAGCAATCACGTCTGTTCTGCCCCCCCTAACAAAAGATGTGCCCCCTCCCCAACAAAAAACCTGGCTAGGCCCATGGATACAACCATCACATTTGCACCAAGATTGCTTCCCACCCTTCACTTTGCACATGTCTGTTGATAAACAGAAGCCGGGGGGGGGGGGGTAGGAACCTAAATTGGACTGAAAGAACTGCTAACCTGAGTCAAACTACAGTTCTAGGTACAAAATTCAGAAATATAAATTATGGGGGGGGGGGAGGAATTCCTAAACATATCAATTTGAGTTCAGAAATAAGACCAACTAATTTACAACTCCAAAATCCAGGGAGAAATTTAGATGAGCTGCATTTTGGGACCACCCTTGGGAAAGAATCGTCTCCCTGATTTTGTTCTCTAAGAGGTTAGCCAAAACATTTATACACTCTGTAAGTGTATGTGATGGTTTTAATGAGAGCCTAATGAACGAGGTGACTGAAGCCATCGCTTGTTGATGGAAAAGTTGCTCTCTGCAAGGATTAATAAGAAGGGTTTTTTTGTGTGTACTTCATACTATATGATCAAGTTTTTAGGAATGGTGTGCAAGTTAATGGAAAATTGCTATGAACTTTAGGAACTGTGCACTTTAATGTGGGTTTACTTTCCATGGGTTTAACCCATGGAAAAAATGCTGCACACTTTGTTAGTCGTGCTATGAACTTTGAAACTGCTGGCTGTCCTTTATTCTGTCCATTTTATGGATCCATGCTATCATCCTGTTGCATCACAGTGCTTTTTGCCTTACCCTCCCATGATTTTCCATCAGATCTGTTTTTTGATGGTTTCTTCAAACCAACCAACAAATAAACAAACAAACTCAAAACACATTAATTGCAGCAGCAAAATGCAGCACCTTGGACAGGTGAAGCTTCCTGGGACAGCTCAGTTGGTAGAGCAGGAGACTCTTAATCTCAGGCCGCCATGGGTTTGAGCACCACATCAGGCCAAAGAGTCCTGCACTGCAAGAGGTTGCACTGGTCCCTTCCAACTCTACAGTGCTATGATTTAAGATCTCTTAAATCAATCAATTATTCTTTGCCAGTTCAGCTTCTTTTATTACTTGCTAATGAGTACAAATGGAGGATCAGTGAAGTTGCCTTTCTGAATTGCTCCAGTGTCAGTTTCTATTCCTACACTGTATGGAGAAATACTTTAATTACTGTTTAGCTCTCTTATTTTATTTTATTTTATTATTTTATTTTAAAAGCAAAACAATACTATTTCACTTCTTCATGGGGCTCTTATCTTGGATAGTAGGGAGAATACACTTCATTTTCTTTGTATGGAGGAGCCCTCACATCTCTGACTCTCTCTCTCTCTCTCTCTCTCTCTCTGTGTGTGTGTGTGTGTGTGTGCGCGCCAAGCAGGGACTCTAGATGGTGGTGGATGAAGCCCTGATTCACTGCATGCACTACACCCACACCCACAAACATACACAACACTCTACTCACCATTTTCTGACCCCACAGGCAGCTTTGTTTGCCTCTCTGCATCTTTCCTTTTACCAAAGGCCCCAATCCTCACTTTAGGCAGCAATCCTAACCCCACTTTCCTGGGACTGGGAGTAATCCCCACTGAATCAATATCACTTGCATTTCAGGAGACATGGTTAGATTCTATATTCTGTTCTATGAGTTCTACATGAGACAAGACTGAGCATGAAGAGGAAGAAGATGATGATGATAGGCAGTGCCTCCACCCCCTGTAAGCAGGCAGGTGAGGCTAGGCTGGGGGTAGGCTGCTATCCCTAATGGACCAGCCTCTACTGCAATAGTTGATGTTTGAAACCAGCCAGCAAAAAAGGAAAACAATTACGAACAAGGGGCAGAAGCTGTGCATATCATGAGGGAAATGAACAATGAATTTTCTTAGAGACAACTTTTGGATAACATTGGGTTTTGTAAAACAAAAACAATTATACTGGTATTTTGGAGTCACACCTTTTTTTGGGAAGAACCCTTTAATTTTAAGCTACAGTTTCCATTGCCAGATGTGAAAATCTGGTCTTGATTACACGACTGCGGTCCTCCTTGGTCTCAGTGGAGTAGTGCTTGGAACCCAGCAGCATTTGGCCTCAACTCCGCCTCTACACCCCGCCCCCCTCGCAGCATTTGGAGTCCATGTGCTTTGCTTAATTATGGACAGCTCCAAATATATGTGCACCCTCTCTCGGTCTGCTGTGCACTGCCGTTTTCCAGCGCTTGAGCGTGCCTAAATCATAAAACAGAGTTGTTGTTTTTCAGTGGTGCATGGAGTGGCTATTTATAGGCTTAAAAACAACAAACCCAAGGCTGTTATTTATTGCACAAAGACAGTGGAAAATTCTCTGGCTGGGGTGACCCCACAAAGTTTTTTGTTTTTTTTTAATTAGCCGCATCATGTTTTATTCATCAAACACTTAATTTTAATTTGCGTGAGTGCAGAGGAGAAGACAGCTGCTCCTCCAGTTCCAGCAGAGATGTACCAGAGCTTCTTTGTTCATAGAATCATAGCATCGCGTAGACTTGGAAGGGACCCTGAAGGTCATCTAGTGATGATCCCGCTGCAATGCAGGGATCTCAGCTAAAGCATCCATGACAGATGGCCATCCAACCTCTGCTTTAAAACTTCCAAGGAAGGAGAGTTCACAGCCTCCTGAGGGAGTTCTGCTTTCAAACAGCTCTTACTCCCAGAAAAGTTAATCAGAATCTCCTCTCATAACTTGAAGCCATAGATTCGAGTCCTATCCTCCAGAGCAGGTGAAAACAAGCTTATTCCCTCTTCATTGTGGCAGCCCTTTAGATCTTTGAAGAGAGCTATTATATCTCTTCAGTCTCCTCTCTTCCAGACTAAACAGACCCAGCTGCTTCAACCATTCTTAATTCAGGCTTGGCTTCCAGGCCCTTGATCATCTTGGTCGCCCTCTTCTTCACATCTTCCAGCTTGTCAACATCCTTCTTAAACTGCGGTGCCCAGGATTGGTATGGTTTGACATAGGCAGAATAGAGTGGTACTATTGTTTCCCGAGATCTGGACACTATACTTCTGTTGATGTTCATTAATTAATTAATTAAGAAACCAATTAGTTTGCCTCTTTTGAGATTCTAAGCTTTCTGTTGCAAACAGAAGTTGTCTTTAAATCAAAACCAAGACCTGCGCATTGTTAATTACAGAATGGCATGGCTATTGTTCAATGAACATATATGGTTTCTTCTATTTAATGGTTCAGGTTTGTAGCCAACACAGTAGTCCTACTGCCTGGCATTGGATCTGGCTCCACCTACTGTTGAGCTCCATGCCTTCTGCTCTATCAGTCCAAATGGGCACCAGACACCACTGTTTCCAGGGTATTTCATTTAGTCTTCTCTCGCCTGGTTTCCCAGCTCAGCCCAAGCCAATCACAGTCTCTCAGCACTCTACAGCTCCAGAACAATTCACTAATGGAGCAAACTCCACCACCTGGAAGAACCCAGATCAGAAGCACTCCACTCTGCAACATTTTGTTGTTGCTCCCACTTGTTTGATTCTTCTTTGTCCCAGTTGTTTCCTATTTTTCCTGTCTGCCAAAAGGCTCTTGAGGCAAATGTAAAGATTTAGCAAGCAGATTTCGAAACAACAACAAGCAAATAGACCAACATGTATCTTATGCTGTCCACTCTATGACACTCTTACTCCTTGACGTCAGCTAACTGCATGTACCCGGAAAAGTGGGCTGCCTAGCTCCGCAAGCCAGCCACCCATCCTCTCAATGTGTCACTATTTATACAAGATGCACTTGCGTCATGTGGGCGAGCTCTCTCTCTCTCTCTCCAGCAATGATGGGGGGGGGGATAATAATGGACCCTCCACAGTCTACGAGGATCCGAGCCAGGTCCCAAGCAGCGGAAGAAGGCGCTTCAGCAAGCAGCTGCATATGATAGCATTTGTTTTGAGTTGCTTTGTAATCCAGCAAAACAAGTAGGCTGAGCAACTCGTGGTTTGCTCCTTCCAGGAATCCTATTATTACAGATTTGGGGGAGGGGGAAAATCCCTTTCAAGGTCGGATGGGGAAAAATTGGATTCCGTTCACATTTAAAGGTGAATCTACCCAATTCTCTCTTTCTGAAACAAGACCACCTTAGATAGCTTTAAAAAGAGGATTGGGGAAATTAATGGATGTAGGTATGGCTATGCCTGCCTCCGTGGTCAGAAGCAGTAGCCTCCTGGGTATTTAGCTCTGGTTAAACAGGTGGCTGGCTATAAATGGTTGGAATGGCAATAAATTTATTTTGGTGGCTTATGTGTACTGAGGGAGTCCTAAAACATAGCAGGGGTCTTCCCAAGAGAGTTTATTTTTTAATGTGCATTTTTCTAAATATTTTTTGCACTCTGGCAAGCAGCTGTGGGGTCCCCATTCCCCCAAAGCCTGCTGATAGCTCCCTCTTAGGCATGGATGCTGACATTTTGATTCCACAAGACACTCAGTGAATGAGTTTGCTTTTAGTTATATAGGGTGGAGTGTATCAACATGTTAAACTCATTTTTATTGCAACTTATTCAACTTCCTGTATGTTGTTCTGATAGCCGTACCCCTGTGTGGGTTAGGGCATGTGGAGAAAGAAAGAGGAAATTGGGATCAGGTCTGTTATCTCTACTCCTTACTCCATCACACATTCGGGAGAAGGTGAGGACATGGCTTAGGGGCATAGTCTGCCTCTATGCAATGGGGAAATGGGGAAAAGGTGCACACAGCTAATCTCTGCCTTGTATCCAAAGCAGCACTAAGTTTCTCATTCTATTATTGCAAAACAGAAATCCCCCTTTCCTGTCCCCATGCACCCCTAAATCTGTTCTGGGGATTCCCCGAACCCTTCAGAGCAAATCTGAGGAGAATGTGGGGCTAGGAATGGAGTAGGAGAGGGGGAAAGTTCTGTCATAAATGCGGACATTGGATACTGCCCTCTGTTCTGGACTATGGCAAATGGTGTTTGCCCATGATCAATGAAACAGTATGGCCAATTAAATGACTAGTCCATCTAGCTCAGTATTGTCTTTGCTGGCAGCAGCTGTCAAGGGTTTCCGGCCTTACCTGGCAATGCCAGGGATTGAATTTACAACCTTCTGCATGCACTGCTGATGCTCTATGACTGAATTATGACCCTTCCCATTTATTTGAAAGACTGCCAGTCCTGTCCTGTATTGGAAGGCATTTTCTATGGGAAGGTCTGTCCATTCCAAGACTGATTTCCAAATTAAGGACCATAAGAAGGGAGAGGAGGGGACTTGAAGCGGCAATGAGACCAGGTCTGGTGAGATGTATTTCTTCAATTTAAATTGTAGTCTTTCCCCCCCTAAATGTTCAACCATACATATAAGTTAGCATGTGTGAATTTTATGCATATCTGTACTTTTTGACCGTCTTTTGGAGGGTGGTTCATTTCCCCCCCTTTTTTGGCAATGTTTATGTGACTACCCTATGATGGGCACCTTGGAAGTCCAGTAAGTTTCTTCCCATAAAGTATGTGCCCCCAACCCTCAAAATGTGAATGAGGAGAGGAAGTTTAACTTTAGCTTTCCCCCCAAATCACCACCCAAATATGGACCGAAATTTTGACCCACACAAATTTAAAACACATTGGGTGGGGTTGTCCCACACTAAGTTCTACTCAGAGTAGATCAACTGAAATTAATAAACCTAAGTTAGTCATGTCCATTAACTTTAATGGGTCTACTCCGAGTAGGACTAGCCTTGGTTACAACCCATTGCTTTGTGTGCATGTGTTTTAATTTTTAATACATCCAAAAGCAGGCCTTTGAAATGTGTGGTGGATCTTGTCTCCCACTTCCTAAACTGAGACCTGACATGGCACTCCTGAAATTTCACCTGAATCCTTTGATTCTGGTGGGGATCTGACCCCTCTTGCCACGGTCTGGTGCAGGACAGGCGGCATCCACGTTCAACCCCTCTGCTTTATAGGTTCTGTCACAATCTTTAGACAAAGGCGTCTGGCCAAGTCCTGCTGAACAGTGGGACGGTGACTAAACAGTAGTTATCACGACTGCTTGGGAGATTTTGCAGATGCGAGTCAGAAGTTTTATTTAGACTTTGCAAATAATTAGCCTCTATGTTATGATAAAGACTTTCCTCTTTCCTGACATTGAAATTAAAAGCCAGGAGGTTGCACTTTTGATTCTCTTCCCTCTGTCCTCCTGGGATTTGCTTCACATTTTTCTCCTGTTTCCTTTAATGGCAGGCCCAAAGAGGAGGGAGAGGTTCTCCATGGAGAATTCAATTCGGCAGAATTACATCCGTTTCCAAGCTCTCTCCCACGCACTAACTGCAGTGCTGGTAGCTCCCAGCCCAATCTGTGCTCCCCCCTCTTACTTTTGTCTCGGCTTTGATAAACCTCCCTGTGCAATCAGCAAAGCACTGTTAGCTGGCTCCAATACGGTGTGATTTCCTCTTGCGGCTTCTTCAATCCTGTTTATAATTAAAGTGAAACTCTTTGCTATGCTAAGGGCTATAGGGAGAGAAAAAGTTATAAGTCATAGGCAAATGGCTTGCATTCAAGAGCTTACTGCTTGTTCTTATTCTGGTAATGCAGCTAATACCTGGAAGTGGTTTCTTCCTCCCCAAGCATTGGAGTTTGGATACTGTATTGGAATTTTCTGAATGAATTTTAGCAGTTCATATTCTCTGCCCCCTGGTCAGAGAAAGGAAGGTGCTGTTACAGTAGGGTGGTCATTTATGCAACAGCCAAAGTGGGGGTGGGGGCACAGATTTGCCTAAAATTTGCATATGGTGTAGATGCAAATTTAGAAACAATTACTACAATTTATATAGAAACACGATACATCTTCCCATAGCAGAGAACAACGACATGTACCTGCTGAGTTTTGCTATCTGGGTGCAAACTGCTGATAGGGCAACTTCAAGTCCTTTATCTTTAAACTCAACTTAAACTGGACCAATGTTCAAATAAAGTGCTGTCCTCTGTAAAGTAGGACCCATGGTCACTCTTTCAGTGGTGGGTCCTCAAGTGCCTAATATTCTTCTTAGAGACATACTCCTGGTGCCTTCATCTTTATCAACTGTTAGGCACCAGCCAAATCCAGTTCATTCAGGCATTTGGCTCATAGGATATGATGATACCCAAACTTGTACTGGTGCTCATTTTTAGTAGGGTAGAGTAAGATCTGTCCTTTTTTATGTTAATGCAGGATGACCAATAACAAAGAAGGACAGAGCCCTACTAAAAAATGAGCACCATTACAGGTTTGGGTATCGTCATATCCTATGACCCGAGCTCATGAATGCTTTTACAATGGCAAGTTGCTTTGGGGCCTTTTTTGTAGTAACTGACAAATAACTAAATGATAATAATATGTTGTGAACTAGGTTTAGAATATCACCTACCACCGCACCCCTACCCCCGTCTCTTCCTTCTCTGGGGAATGGCAGGAATCATTCTATGTGCTGTACTTTCCAAAGCCTCCTTAGAGTGCTCTGTGGCCTGCAACTGCTGTTCTTGAGCCTTCCCTTCTTGTTTATTGGAGTTTATCTCGATATTGTTGGGACAGGTTGCAAAGGCAGGAACCTTATGGTTTGAGTACTTTCTACTCCTTCCTCTCAGCACGCCTTTTCCTGACTGCAATTCCCTTTCTCCAGTATTGTCTCCGTGGAAGCAAGTATCAGTATGCTCATGCAAGATCAGTAACCTTGGATCTAAAGGGGTTAGGTCAAGAATGGGAAAAAAAGACTCCTTATAGGCACGCTATATATTTACGACACATTGAAAGCACGTGGGTTCCCTTAAAGAATCCTGGGAACTGTAGTTTGTTAAGGGTGCAGGGAATTGAAGGGTAAACAAGTTTCTAGGATTCTTTGGAGGAATGCAGTGTAAGTCACAGGGCCACCTAAAGGACTTCTGCAAACAAGACAGAAGCTTGTTTTGTGCAGGAGGAAAACCTTCAAGAACTTGGCGGACAGGTTTTGGCACAGCACAGATTGCAACATAGATGGGTCCCCTGCCTTGGCTAGATCACTATTCCACTGGGTATTTATCATAATAGTTAACCCAGTTCTGATTAACCAGGTGGCTGGCTATAAATGGTTGGAATGGCAATAAATTCATTTTGGTTGCTTATGTGTACTCAGGGAGTCCTAAAACATAGCAGGGGTCTTTCCAAGTGGGTTTATTTTTTAATGTGGTGTACAAATTACTTTAAGTGACAATGCCAAGGTAGCAACAGATTTCGATGAGAACCTGTCATATTGTAGCAAATTATATCAGTGTTACTATGATTTAGGAGGTATAATGCATCGTCTCTTATATTCAGGCACTAATGTAAAAGAAATGAAAAACTAGATGTCTCTGGCCTTTATTTATTGAACATTGTCCCATTGATTCCCAGATCCTCTTTAAGCAGCTCATAAACAAGGTGTCCAATGCAAAGTTTAGACAAGGACAAAGATTTTTTTGAACCTTTACATTTAACACAAAGCTCTCTACTGATTCGCACAGGAAGGAATAGATAGAGGTAGAATTCATAAGGGAGAAATGAAGGTTCCCCTCCTTGCCTTGCAATGAACAATGAAAGTGTCAGCTGGTGAAATATGGCTTTCTGCATCAGTTTCCTCTTTCACACCTGCTTCATTGTGCTCGCTAAAACATTTTAAGCAAGTGAAATTTTCTGGACTGAGCGAGCTGAAATTTGTTCGCAAACTGGAGGTAGGTTTATTGATTTGTGTTTTCCATTCTTGCTTTTACCATGTATTTTGTATTTTTATATTATGTTTTCTGATGTGAACCACTCCGAGGGCAGTATACTTACGTTCTTACTTACTTACTTACTTAAATAAATAAATAAATAAATAAATAAAATAATATAAATATAAATATAAATATAAATATAAATATAAATATAAATATAAATATAAATATAAATATAAATATAAATATAAATATAAATATAAATATAAATATAAATAAGCCAGTAAATAGTACTGCAAATGTTTGGAGTCAATCCTGATTAACTGAAAGAATCCATTCAGGCTGTATAGACTGCATACACTTGAAGCACACTTACCCCCCTCATATGAACTGCAGTGTTTAAGGATCCTGGGAATTGTACCTCTGTGGTGGGGAAACGACAGTTCCCAGGAACCTTTGTGTGTGTGCTATAAATGTGCTTTGAATATACGGTGTGTATACAGGCCAGATCAGGATAGTTCCTCTGGCATTTCAAAGGGTCTTGTGCAGGAGAGCTTCCAGATGAATTGTGACTACTATTTGCACACACATGGGGTATGTGTGTGCACAAAGGAGTGCCAGCTTGGTCATGCAACCATGGGTGCACAGGACCATGGGTGTGATGCAGCGTGCATGGCCCTCACACCAAAATTTGTAGGTGCCCGGCCCCTTCAAGGGGAATTTTGTGGGTGCTCAGGCACCCAGGGAATTGGCACCTATGGTTCTAGAATAGACAGGCAGTGGCTTCTATGGTATGGCATGGAAAGTAAAACTGGAATGAGGACAAGGACTGAGGCGCAAGCTATGGCTGCATTAGTGAGTTGTTATTGATGTATTTCTGCGCATTTCCCTGCTCTGGCTCCTAGCTTTATCCCTCAAATTTGACTGCCTGGTTCAGTGTTTGGCTCCTGCTTCTAATCTTCTGAGTTGCCCCTGACAGTTGCTTTTGGCTCAGCCTTTACAGAAAGCACATGCCAGAGAGAGAGAGAGAGAGAGAGAGAGAGAGAGATGCCCTCTCCCTTTTCAAGGAGGGAGGTGACACATATAGGTATGGTCCATACATGAAGAATGTGGTGGAAGCACCCTGAAGTGGCAGCACTCTCCATATTGTTAACCACAGGGCTACAGGAAGTTGCCTTCTACTGAGTTAGAGCTTTGATCTATGCACCTCAGCATTGTCTACACTGACTGGCAGCAGCTCCCCAGAGTCTATAATATACTGTATAGAATTTAATTGTGTCCTCCATGAATTTGTCAGCCAAGTTGGTGGGTGTCACAGCCTCTTATATACTGTAATTCCATAGTTGAAATATATGCTATTAGAAGAAGTACTTTCTTTTGTCTATCCCAAATCATCTAACAAAGCTTCATTAGATGCCCTCAAATTCTAGTGTTGTGACAGAGGGAGAAAAACTTTTCTCTTTCCACTTCCCTCCACACCATTCATAATTTTATACACTTCTGTGCTGTCACCTCTTCCTTGCCTTTTCACTTAGCTAAAAAATCCCAAATGCTACAACTGATGGGCATAGTTGCTCCACCATTTTGGTTGCCCTTATCTGGAAGTTTCCCATCTCTGCAATATTCTTTTTGAAGGGAAGCCATAGGCAGCAAGACATCTGCAGCGGAAACATCTATTCCAGACCCAAACTAAAACTCATCGGTTTTCAATTTTTAACAGTCAGTTTTGAGAGCAGGATTCCCTTCCCCCCCACCCCCTTATTCAGCACAAAACCAGTGGGGTGGTTTTGGATTCCCTTGCAAAAGTAAATCCCTTTGCTCGAGTTGCTCTCCAGTATCTACCAGCTGATGGATCTAGCTCTTTAAAAAACGGAACACTCAATTTGGTGGAACATAAAGCAGGAAGAGACTCAGAGGCACATTCAGTTTAATGAAAACCTTTAATAAGGGCAATCTTTTTCTGCTGGGTTTGGTTACCATATAAAGCAAATTCATTCCCCATTAAATCGAAATGGTTTCTTCTCCCTGAAGAATCCATTTGGCACTTGCTGTATTTCTCCCTGATGGTCGCGGGGGGGGGGGGGGAGGGGGGAGAGAAAAGAACCATGACAAATCAAATTCTCTTATACTTAAAGAGCATGAATAGGCTGAAATCTTAGGCTTGAAATTAGCCTTCTGCCATTATCTCCAAGCTGCAGTTCCAGTGGGACTCTTCTCTAGTAAGTGACTTGAGGATTGGAGTCGTTTGCATTAGAGAGAGATTCTGCAAAGCAGCGTTTAGAGCTGGGCTAAAACTATGTTTTTATGGGCCAATAAATCCTTGGCCAGAAATGCCATAAAAACTTCAGGGTCACCATTTTTCATACAAAGTGATAATCCCACAATCCAACCATTTCTGGACACAAATCCATTATCTTTCAACCTTTTGGATATAATTTCAACTTTTTATTTATTGCCTGGCAAAGGCATTCACTTTATCAGCCATTGTGATGGTTCTAATTCCTGCACTGGAAATTCCCCCTACCCTTCCCTGTATGTTTCCGTTTTTGAGTCCCACAAATGGCTTCCTTCCCCAATTGTGTGTGTGTGTGTGTGTGTGTGTGTGTGTGTGTGTGATTTCATAGAATCATAGAACTGCAGAGTTGGAAGGGACCTGGGCCATCCAGTGAAATCCCCTGCAATGCAGGAATCTCAGCTAAAACATCCATGACAGATGACCATCCAAATTCTGCTTAAAAACCTCCAAGGAAGGAGAGTCCACCACCTCACGAGGGAGACTGTTCCACTGTCAAAACATCTCTTACTGTCAGAAAGGTTTTCCTGATGTTTAGTTGGAATCTCCTTTCTTGTAACTTGAAGCCATTGGTTCAAGTCCTACCCTCCAGGACAAGCAAAAACAAGCTGCTCTATTTTCCACATGACAGCCCCTGAAATATTTGAAGATGGCTATCATATACAGTATCCTCTCTGTCTCCTCTTTTCCAGGCTAAACATACCCAGCTCCTTCAACTGTTCCTCATAAGGCTTGGTTTCCAGACCCTTGATCATCTTGGTTGGAAACAGATTTGAAAGGCATTTTTTAATGTTCCCTGTTCAGCAATGCAAGGGCTGTTGTATTTTTGAACTGATTACTGAAGAGGAAGAGGGCAGAAAGCAGATGAGATTAGGTTTCTCTGAAACATTGTCCAGGATCAGGGATTGAAATGGCATTTTCTCAATCTGAGTTGCTCTCCCTCCAAGCTGCTCTTTGCCAAGAGTGGATAGGGCTGAGGAAATGAGACAGGTACCTGCATGGTAGCTGCATGTTGTCCACAGTAGGGCAAATTGCAGTTTGGGGGAGGGGTTTGAATTAAATTGGGAAAACAATACAGCAGAAAAGGACGAAAGCCTCCTGTGCTTTACAGTGGAGGTTCAGTTTGATTTGGGGGCCCAATGTTGCATTTCCCATTTTTGTAAAATCCATTTGAGATTCAGGGGCAGGCCCTACTGACATCATATCTAGTTTGGCTTAAGAGAGGTAGTTTGTAGCAACTGCTGTTGATTTGACGGCAGCAGGGCAAGTGTACTGTTTGTAGGACTTAAGTACTTCTGCTAAGTAGAACAATTACCTGTTTAAAACTTAGATTACTGGGGAAATAATAGAAATCAATATGATTTACTAAGAGCATTTGGAGAGAGGCAGAAAATCAATTTGATTGCTGTAATTACGCAACCAGGGCCAGAGGCTCTTACAGTATAAATAGCAGCTTAAGCTAGTACAGGTTATGCCCTCAATGGGTACAGAGCTCTATGTCTTACGTGTAGGCTGTGTACAATCAAAGAACAGAATGAGGACATCCAGGGGCAAAGAGAGAGAAACATTTGGTGAAGATACAAGGGATGCACTGTGATCCTAAACATGTTTATTTAGAAAGAAGTCCAGGGGGAATTACTCCGTTGCATGTGGCTGTCAAACCTCAAGGCCAGAGATTAGCTTTGCTCTCCAAGCATCTATGTCTGGCTCTTCAGACTCCTCCCTAGCGACACTCCCTCCTCAGCCCCTCCACTTTTTGGGCCTGCCTCACAACTTCCTGGAGTATTTTTGCCTGGCTAGAATGTGCCCCTGAAAGCTGATAATGCCTCTTGCTTGCCTAGAAAGCACGGCTCCAAGCAGTTGCCCACTGGTCTCGCCGCTTTTGCTGGGAAAATGACCTATTTGATGCTGAATTGGAGCAAATGTCAAGCAGTGGAGAACTCAATTGACCTTTTCTCTGATTCAGTGGTAAATAATGGATTTTCCTGCAAAAGTGGCAGGACAAGTGGAAGTGATGATGAGCTCTAGCCCACTGTACAATGCAGTGGTGTAGCACTGGTTGCCAGTGCCCAGGGTGTGTGCCCAGCCTGCTGATGTGGCTCTTGATGGGCAGAGAGTAACCAGGCCACACTGGGGTCACCTGCTTGGGGTCGCCTGGTTTACGCCTGCTCAAAAAGTGGTACCCCCCTGGCACCCCCCCACTAGGCGCCTGGTACAAAGCTATAATTCACACTTGTTGCCCTGCCCATGTTTGCCTTTGGACCTGTTTGCTAAAGGTATGTGGCATTCAGAATGTAGGTTTAGAAAGGAATGTGGCCCTGGGGCAGGGGATGTTTGCTACCACTGCTCTAGCAAGGGTACTCATTATTGCAGCTTTCTGGGGGAGGAAGCCAATATAGAGTACCAGGTCCTGCAGTGAGACCATGTGGCTGCAATCATAAGCACACTTATGCAGGCACAAGGGAGGGAGCTACATGCTTTGGAATACATGCTTTGCATGCAGAAGCTCCCATAGTTATTTCAGCGAGACTTACTCCTCAGAAAATGTTTATAGGATCAGGGTAACTTTTGCTTTGATGTTGTTTGAAGCTATACTGAAGACATGATGATCAATGCATATTTCAGGTTACTGTACTGTATATGTTTCCTAGCCCAAATTTTATATCTATTACACTAGGAAACCACCACAACAATAATGAAAGATCTCCACACCTTTCGGATTGCAGGGATAGTCCCTAAGCTGGGGTCAGCAATGCACTTCAAGGGCTTGGAATAGCCCATCGCACGTGAGAGGCAAGCTTTTAAAACTCTGGAATTTTTATCTGGCTTAGATTAAAATCACCACCAGACCTCTCCATTTTGCATGTTATTTTCACTAACTCTAGTACGTGCGTTTTGTATACATTATTTGGTTGGAGAACTGCATTGTGAAAGAGCAGATTTCAAAATACAACTGTGGTTTGCACTTTGTTCCAGGAACTGAAAATCAGGTAGGTTAGCCTTTCAATGTGAACTGAGCCAAATTCTTTCTCATTCCTACCTCTGCGTCACATTGGCATGCTAGATTGTTTTACTCCAAGTTGCAGGGGAATGCAAAGATGTAGTTCTCCTCAGGGCTTCTGCAATTGCGGCAAGATTATCTTTTTGGAGCTCTTTGAACACTGTAAAACTCTGAGTGTGTTAATTGCATCATATCATCATTATCATCACTGCACTACCATTAAAACATGCTAGTGCTTGACCACACCTAACTCCCTTTTATCACTGGTGCTTGTGAAGGCTTTAATTTAAAGTGGACCCCGCCTGGTAAAACGTGAATCAGTTCTTGAGCTCAGATGGAACGGCAAGAAAATTTAAAACTGGGAGAATCTCCTGATTTACCCCACTGGTGTTCCTGTACGGAAAACAACAACTGCAACTGAAGAGTAAGAAGTGGCTGTTTTAGGGGTGTACATGGTTCTTCCCCTTTTCATCTATTCCCAACAACAACTTTGTTTCACTTACAGCAGGGTGGTCCAACACACAGCCCGAGGGCCGCATGTGGCCCTCACGACCTTTTTGGGTGGCCTTCAGCAACATTTGATGCCCTCCCTGACAAGGTACTAGAGTCTCCTTTCCTCCTTCCCAAAACCTATTTAGTGCTTTCCCAGCTTTGGACCCTGACAGAGCCTTGTGTCTCCTTCCCAAAGCCCAGCACCTCGCTTAGTTGGCTTTGGGAAAGCAGCACAAAGGCGGTGTGTGTGTGTGTGTGTGTGTGTGTGTGTGTGTGTGTGTGTCACATATTGGCCTTGCTTGCAGCCCATGGATGCCATGTCAAAGTACTCTTGTGGCCCACTTGGTATGAAGAGTTGGACGAGACAAATGATGGGGGGGGGTGAGGGGTGGAAAGCTTCTGCATGTAGCCAGCTGATGATCCTTGAACTGCTACAATCCCCTTGCTTCCGTGGACAGAGGATGGAGACTGGTGTGTGTCTGGCCACACCCACGGTTGCCATGGCCACCAGTGGTATGCCACCCCCAGAAGGCTGCAATATTCTGAAGGCTGAAATTGGAGCTCTTCTAAATTACCCTAACATAAATATTCAGGACAAGAGTAGAATGCATGCACATTTTCCACGTTGGTGTCCTTGTTTATTTATGTTGGTGAGAGACCGTTGAGATGGACGTGGCAGTGGCTGCATTAAAGAAAAAAACATCAATTCCTCTCCCCATGGAGAACATGAAAAGTGTCCTGTAGAATGCAGATATCCCAAAGGATCTCGGTCAGAAAGGCTGCTTGCTCTGTAAAAAAGAGAAGGAACTGTTGAAAGTCAAGAATTAGGTTGTACTAAGGGCACAGCATGCATTGAAGAATTAGGGAGACATTTGTTTTCTACATGAAGTGGAGGATCTGGACAGCCTTAGGCATGACTGCATGGATGGTTCTAATTGTATGGGTCTTCCCCAGAGAAATACACAACCCACACTTGCCTGTCATTTGGCATAGGGGAGAAATATGTTTCCCTTCACATTTAAAGGCAAACTTACCTGATTTGCACTTTCCAAAACATTATGCAAACTGAAGCACAGTCATCCCTTGAAATCTGCACTTCCATATTTTGCAATATAGTTCTCCAGCCAAGTAATGTCAGCAAAAAATGCAAATACCAGGCAAAAGCTGGGGGAAATATGTATATATTAGTGAGAATGACAAATTACGAGACAAATAGCTTGCAACATTATGCATTTTTGTTTGTTTTTTGCCAGTACAACATTTCTGTGCACCCTTTCCCCAATTTACACTCTTTTGGTTATGCATTTTTAGGATGGGAAACTGTACCAAAAAAATCTGGAGAAGTGCACTTTTGTTCACACATTGGTTCAGGACATGAAAGTTATTATTATTAGTATTTATTGAATTTATATACCTGACTGTGGCTCAGATCATCAGCTTCTTATAGCAAAATTCAGGCTTAAACTGAAGAAAGTAGGAAAAACCACTGGGCCGGTAAGATACAATCTAAATCAAATCCCTTATGAATACACAGTGGAACTGAGGAACAGTTTTAAGGATTTAGATTTGCTGGACAGAGTGCCTGAAGAACTATGGATGGAGGCTCATAACATTATACAGGAGGCAGCAACGAAAACCATCCCAATGAAAAGGAAATGCAAGAAAGCAAAGTGGCTGTCCAATGAGGCCTTACAAATAGCGGGGGAGAGAAGGCAAGCAAAATGCGAGGGAGATAGTGAAAGATACAGGAAATTGAATGCAGATTTCCAAAAAATAGCAAGGAGGGACAAGAAGGCCTTCTTAAATGAGCAATGCAAAGAAATAGAGGAAAACAACAGAATGAGAAAAACTAGAGATCTGTTCAAGAAAACTGGAGATTTGAAAGGAACATTTCATACAAAGTTTACCATAATAAAGGACAAAAGTGGTAAGGACCTAACAGAAGCAGAAGACATTAAGAAGAGGTGGCAAGAATACACAGAGGAGTTATACCAGAAAGATATGGATGTCTCGTACACCCCAGGTAGTGTGATTGCTGACCTTGAGCCAGACATCCTGGAGAGTGAAGTCAAATGGGCCTTAGAAAGCACTGCTAATAACAAGGCCAGTGGAAGTGATTACTTTCCAGCTGAACTATTTAAAATTTTAAAAGATGATGCTGTTAAGGTGCTACATTCAATATGCCAGCAAGTTTGGAAAACTCAGCAGTGGCCAGAGGATTGGAGAAGATCAGTCTACTTCCCAATCCCAAAGAAGGGCAGTGCCAAAGAATGCTCCAACTACCGCACAATTGCACTCATTTCACACGCTAGCAAGGTTATGCTTAAAATTCTACAAGGAAGGCTCAAGCAGTATGTGGACCGAGAACTCCCAAAAGTGCAAGCTGGATTTAGAAGAGGCAGAGGAACCAGGGGCCAAATTGCAAACATGCGCTGGATTATGGAGAAAGCTAGAGAGTTCCAGAAAGACATCTACTTCTGCTTCATTGACTATGCAAAAGCCTTTGACTGTGTCAAGTTCTTAAAGAAATGGGAGTGCCTGATCACCTCATCTGTCTCCTGAGAAATCTCTATGTGGGACAAGAAGCTACAGTTAGAACTGGATATGGAACAACTGATTGGTTCAAAATTGGGAAAGGAGTACGGCAAGGCTGTATATCGTCTCCCTGCTTATTTAACTTATATGCAGAATTCATCATGCGAAAGGCTGGGCTGGATGAATCCCAAACTGGAATTAAGATTGCCTGAAGAAATATAAACAACCTCAGATATGCAGATGACGCAACCTTGATGGCAGAAAGTGAGGAGGAATTAAAGAACCTTTTAATGAGGGTGAAAGAGAGCGCAAAATATGGTCTGAAGCCCAACATAAAAAAACAACGAAGATCATGGCCACTGGGCCCATCACCTCCTGGCAAATAGAAGGGGAAGAAATGGAGGCAGTGAGAGATTTTACTATCTTGGGCTCCATGATCACTGCAGATGGTGACAGCAGTCACAAAATTAAAAAATGCCTGCGTCTTGGGAGAAAAGCAATGACAAACCTAGACAGCATCTTAAAAAGCAACAAAGGTCCGTATAGTTAAAGCCATGCTTTTCCCAGTAGTGATGTATGGAAGTGAGAGCTGGACCATAAAGAAGACTGATCACCAAAGAATTGATGCTTTTGAATTATGGTGCTGGAGGAGACTCTTGAGAGTCCCATGGACTGCAAGAAGATCAAACCTCTCAATTCTTAAGGAGATCAGCCCTGAGTGCTCTCTGGAAGGACAGATCCTGAAGCTGAGGCTCCAATACTTTGGCCATCTCATGAGAAGAGAAGACTCCCTGGAAAAGACCCTGATGTTGGGAAAGATCACAAGGAGAAGGGGACTACAGAGGATGAGATGGTTGGACAGGGTTCTTGAAGCTACCAGCATGAGTCTGACCAAACTGCGGGAGGCAGTGGAAGACAGGAGTGCCTGGCATGCTCTGGTCCATGGGGTCACGAAGAGTCGGACACGACTAAATGACTAAACAACAACAAAATATCTGGAGGTCTCAAGGCAGTTCACAGAAAAGATCAACATAAAAACCACAATATATATAATCAAAATAAAAACAACAACCCAATAGGTTCTTATTAAAATGTACACGGAACAAATTTCTTCCTCCCCCCCCCCCCATGATACTTAGACCCCTAGTCTAGAAATGCCAAGTCATCAGAGCTGATTACAGTTCCGAACATGCAGAAACCGTTGCAAAGAGACTAGAGGGGATGAAGTCAGGGAGTTTCCTGCTAGAGCACTTTCCCCCTCTGCTCATGCAAAAATTGGAAGTACCAAAAAGTCAGTTTGCTTTGCATGGAGCTGAGCTTTAATTCTGGAGAGTTAGCAAAAAAAAAAAAAAAAAGTAATGTTGCTACAGGTAGGAAATATAATCTTGAAATGTTAATCTGTTAAGCGTATCCCAAGGATGTTTCCTGTGAGAACTTCTAAAGCCTTTGTTGTGCCTGGGTTGCTGGCGCACCTGTGTGGTCTTCCCTGTAAGGTTATTTGAGTTTCCGAGACAGAGCTCATCTGAGCTAACGCTAAAGGGGATGTTTCTGGGGTTGTCTCAGTGTTTTGCTAAACACCTTCATTGCTATCCTTAAATAGGATGGTGCATGCAATTTATGTTTTTATTTCTCTCTTTGTTATATTTATACCCCAAATTTCTCCCAAAGAGCACAAGATGCTGTACATGGTTCTTGCACCTCCTGCTACCCATTTTACCCTACAAACAACCCTGTGAGGAAGGTTTGGCTGGGCGATGGTGACTGTCCCAAAGCCACAATGTGAGCTTCATGACTGAGTGGAGATTGAAAACAGAGTCTGCCCAAGTTGTGGCCTGCATGTCCGAAGTGCGGCTTCAAAAATGACGTCCTTCCCCCATTATATAGCAAGTGATATCATGCTGAGTTGGGATGCCCTGGGATTTCCTGATGCAGCACATTCTACAGACGATAGATGGGAATGAATACCTGAAGCAGCCTTCCTTAACATGGGGACCTCCAGATGTTTTGGACAACAACCCCACCAGCCCCAGAATTGTAGTTCAAAACAACTGGAGGTTAGGTAAAAGGTCCTGGATGATTAAGTCCAGTCAAAGGTGACTATGGGGTTGTGGTGCTCATCCTGCTTTCAGGCTGAGGGAGCTGGTGTTTGCCCAGCATGACTAAGCTGCTACTGGCACAACAGAACACCGTGACAGAAGTCAGAGCGCACGAAAACACTGTTTACCTTTCCACCACGGTGGTACCTATTTATCTACTTGCACTGGTGTGCTTTCGAACAGCTAGGTTGGCAGGAGCAATGGGAGCTCACCCCATCGCAGGGATTCGAATCGCTGACCTTCTGACTGGCAAGTCCAAGAGGCTCAGTGGTTTAGACCACAGTGCTACCCGCAGGGAAGTCTGTTCAAAATAATCACCATCGCCGGGAAAGGAAGGTCTCCATCCATCTCTGAGACCTTACAGATGGCCAAGAGGAAAGTGAGTCACTGAGAGGTGAAATTAACCAGGGGCAGATCTACACTCATGGTTTTTAATGTTAAGCAAGAGTCAAGGTTTTTAATGTTAAGCAAGGGTTTTCATAACGTATATGGACACATGACGTCCTACTTTTAACGTTCATAATGTGTTATTAAAATGTGACATTAGAGGGCGCTGCAGAGCAACCAGGAGGAAGGAGACAGTGTTTCGATGGAAAAAACCCCAAAAGTAAGAAACACTTTAATTTGCAGGTGTGCCCTGTGACATTTTAGAACAATATAGCCCAGGATATCTTATGGTAACAAGTAGGAAGTCTGGCCACAGTTCTGGGAGTTTATAGAGAAAACATATATTTTGGGGTTAAAGACTGAAGTGCATCTCTAAGAATTGTTCAAAACTGGAGACGCATTTCAATCTTTTCAAATATTCAAGACTTTTGTTTTACCACAATAGAAAAGTTCAGAATTTGGGATTTGGCTGAATCTGGTGCACAGTCCTAGCATTTACATGCAAGCAAGTATATCTGCATAGGATTTACTATGTAAACATAATCCCCTACAACCCCAGAACAGTCAGTATTTACAGTGCCGGAGGAAAGGGCGTATGCGGGGTGTGGGCCGCTCTGGGTGTCATCACTGAGAAGGTGACAAAATGACAAAAATATGAGTTTTTAACCAGATTAAGCAAACCCAGGAGATGAACCACCAGAATTGGACAAGCTGCGAGAACCTTTGCAACTTTGGGGCATCTCTGCCAGATGTGGAAGAACATTCCTCCCAGTTCTTCCAGCAGTTAAATGCTCTTGTATACTGGTCTTCAACCGGTGGGTCTAGATGGACTACAATTTTCATGCACTATATAATGTAATGCATGCATAAAGCCAGGAGATGGATGGATATGATAAATTGTTCATCTGAGCAGTTAATCAAAAGCTGAGATCTTTAGCAAGCGTCTAACACAAATGGTGTTTTTCCATTTCCAAAGGGGGAAAAAAACCACTACATGTTTACTGTATCAATGAACCCGTGGGAAAAAATGAACAACTTGACCCACAAGCCTTCAGCTGTGCATTTACACACCTTTGTGCAAAACATCCAGTAATAACCTTTCCACCTCCTTTTCATGTTAACTTCAAGCACTTGCCTCTTGGCCATCACTGAACCCATCGCCCTTCTAGGGACCACTTGTTTTATGCAGGTCTAGTCCCCATGAGCGCTCTCTCTCTCTCTCTATGGGCAACAGGCATATTTAGCAGTTTCCTTATTGCTTTTAAATGTGCTTTAATGGACCCTGAAACATATATATATGCGGAGCTGTTTACTGTGCAGCTATGATAGAACTACAGTGGTACCTTGGTTTAAGAACAGTTTAGATTATGAACAACTTGGATTAAGAACTCTGCAAACCCGGAAGTAGGTGTTTTGGTTTGTGAACTTTTCCTTGGAAGCAGAACATGTTTCGCTTCCTGTTGAGTGTGTTCCATTTGTAAATTGAGTCTCCCGCTGCTATCGGAAAGCATGCCTTGGTTTAAGAACGCTTTGGTTTAAGAGCAGACTTCTGGAACGGATTAAGTTTGTAAACGAAGTGAAAGGCTTCCCATGTTCTATTGAAAGTGCGTGATGGTGGGAAGAGGAGAGGGCCAAACAGTGGATCATGAGCTACGTGCAGCTCCCGGAAACGATGGTCCATCTAGCTCAGAAGTGGCCGAGGGGACGGAGCATCTCCACTTCGTGGTTTTTTCATTCAGAAATAGAGATGATTAAGACGCAGCACCACAGAAGTGCATACAATTATGCCTGGCATGGAGAAAACGGATAGAGGAAAGTTTTTCTCCCTCTCTCAGATCACTAGAACTTAGAGAAATCCAGTGAAGCTGAATGAATGTTGAAGGATTCTGGACAGACGAAAGAAAGCACTTTTCCACACAGCACAGGAGGCAGCAGATTCACTCAGCCTGCTTTTGGCAACAGACCAAGCTGATCTTACACTCCCAAACTTGTTTGTGGATCAGAATGCAGGTTTGAGTCAGACTATAGACTCCTCTGGATTTTGCCATGCATTTTTGCTGTTGCAAAGACTGTGCACAAAGACGTCTGTAAAAGAGGCACACAAAACGCCTCTGGCAAATGCATTGAGAAGTCCCTATCAAATCCAAAAAAGTGAACAAAATGAGTATGATGGGATGGAAAGAGAAACCAGAGGATTGATGGAATGAGATAGAAAGGGACAAAATGGAGCGATGATTGAATGCCTGTGAGACTGGAATTTATTTATTATTTATTTATCCCATTACTATACCAGTTTATAAAAAATATCTCTAAGTGGGGTACAGAAAATCAAAGCAGCACCAGCATCCCCTTAAAAAATTAATAATAATTATTACTAATAAATATAAACCCGTATCAATTATTTTGCCTTTAGATACCGCCTCTCAGTGGTCCACACCCATCCACTTTGGATCTCACCCAGGAGCCAAACAACTCTCAGATCACCTGCAAAAGCCTCACAGAGAAGAGTCACTGCTGACATCACCTTGCTCTCTCACTACAGGCTTGCTTAGAGGGCTGAAGTATGAAGAGCAGAACCTCTATCCCAGGCTTCCTCAGCCTCGGCCCTCCAGATGTTTTAAGCCTACAATCCCCATCATCCCTGACCACTGGTCCTGCTAGTTAGGGATCATGGGAGTTGTAGGCCAAAAACATCTGGAGGGCCGAGGTTGAGGAAGCCTGCTCTATCCATTTTCCTGCAAATTATACACTACTGTTGTCCAGTTTCCTCTGTAAAAAGCTGTTAAGATTTTTCTTTCTGCATTGTTTAAGTGACTTTGCTAACAGTTTGAATATTTAAAAATCCTACTCTGTTAGCTGCCTTGTATAGAAAGCCTCTGTAGACATTTCTTTTATAAAAGAAACATTAAAAAATGAGTGCCTTTTGGAGATATTTATGAAAATGTAAGGTACCTTATAATTTTGAAAAACCAAAGGCTGTCGTTGTTAAAAGGAAAGCCTTGTCTTTGTCTTTTATTTTTCTTTCTTTCATACACCAAAAGCAAAATACAGTCAATAAATAAACAACTTGCAGCTCTCCTAAGTAAAAATGAATTTCCGCAGATTAAGATTGGTTACTATTTATTACCAGCTCAACTTGCCCATAAAACAGATCTTCAGATGCAACCTGATTAAAAGATAGCTCATTATTATTGTAAAATATCTAAAATTCCAATGAAATCCAACATTCTGCTCTCAGAAAGCCCTTGTTATAAATTGTTGGGTGACATATATATTATAGTGACATTTGCTGCATATACTATTGAAGCATATTCTTTCCCTCAAAGAATTCTGGGCATTGTAGTTTGTTAAGTGTTGCTGGGAATTATAACTGTGAGGGCTAAACTAAAGTGCCCAGAATTCTTTGAGGAAAAGATTGTGCTTCAAATGTATGTATGTAAAAAGTGTGTATGCAGCCTTAGTTTTAGTTTATTCTTTTAATTATATTTTGCATTTTGCATATGCTAACCTTCTCTGGTTAATGGGTAGTATAGACATGTCATAAGTAAGTGAATATGCACACGGCCTTTTCATTTGTTCTTCTCTGGTTTTAATTGCTTTCGTGTGTCCTAACCTCTCTGGAATAAAAGTTTCCTTAGCAACTGCCTTTTCCTCTTGCACGTCTTCGTGGGACGAGCTGGTGACGTCCACACTGTGCAAGGATGCTGAAAAGGACAGCATCCCATAAAAAAACAAACAGTGAAGGCCATCTTGCTTCCTTAAGCAAACATCACAACATCCCATGGAACTAATGTATGCAAGCTTTCACATTTATGAGGAGGAGGTGATTTCCCCCATCTCCCCCTCCTCCATGCTTCCAGCTTTTCAAAGGTCAACAAGAAAATACCTTGGCATTCTTATTTTTTCCAGGGGCGTCTGCAGTGCCAACGCATGCCGGCATTGATGAGGTCACAAGGGGGGGGGGGGGAGAGATGCTTACGGGAATCTCTGACTGTTCAGGCACAAGACGGGATTTGTTACCAGAGTACCAAAAGCAAGTGCTTTGATTTTACACTGCTTTGTGCATTCTTGATGGGAAAGGAGTTTCCTGGATGTTGTTTTTTTAAAAAAACTGGTAGATGATGTGATTGATTAGCACTATTACAGACCTTTCCCCATTTGACATGCAGGCCATAGTGTGTGTTGTGTAAAGGGTACCCATTTAGTTGCAAACCCTCCCTCTTTCTAAAAACAAACAAACAGAGATGGGTGACGTTGATATGAATGAGGGAGTGTCTGGGCCTCTGTGTGAAAAGTGGACAGGCGTTTCCATTTAAAGGGACTCCAGAGAGTCATAGTATTGGGAGAGGTTACAATCAAGATGCAGCCTCCAATCTTGGAGGCAGTATGCCCACAAATGTCCACTGCTGTGTATCACAATGCAGGGGGTGGTGTGGGGTGGGGAGTGCCCTTGTGCTCCTGTTCTGCTTGCAGGTTTCCCACAGCTTTCTGGCTGGCCACTGTGAGAACAGGTTGTGGGACTAGATGGGCCACTGGCCTGGATCAGATGAAAAGTCCATGTAGTTCTGCATCCTGTTCTCACAGTGGCAGAGGCAGATTCAGAGGAGCACAACTACCGGTAGTTTGGTTGCACAGGTCATGGAGCCCAGTGTATGCGCATGCATGCCGAATTTTGGGGTTGCACAGGGTGCTGCTGGAATTTGAGGCCCCAAGGTCCACCCCCGACAATGACTAATCAGATGCCCAGGGAAGGCTTACAACCGGGATCTGAGTGCAACAGCATTCTCTACCCTGGCTCCTGCCAAAAACCAAAGACAGGCACACTTACTTGCAAGTAAAAAGGTGAAAAAAGTGAACTTTTATCATAGCAGCCAACAGTACAGATGCAGTCTCAAGGAAAGAGCAGAATCTAGTCCAGGCACTCCTAAAGGCCAGATGGCTAGATGGTGATGATTTATCATAAGTCAATAAGTCTGGTC